>NC_045714.1:15816255-16116255 GCF_009834535.1 Camelus ferus | reverse complement strand
CGCCGACGCGTCAAGCCCGGGACCCCGCGAGATGGGGACGCCACCAGTTCCCCTCCCTTCGGGCGCCGCCCTCCCAGCTGCAGTCCCCTCAATCAGCTCCTTCTCCTTTCTCCCTTCTCCCTTCACCTTCCCAGCTGTCCCCGGCCAACCCCCACCCCCACCCCCATTCTCGGTGGGAGGAAAGTAGGGAGGGGGCAACCCGGATCTCTGCCCGTCCCTCTCAGTGCCGCAGGTTCCCTCCCCTTCCCAATTCTCGATTCTCAGGTGGGGGCCCCAGCCCGCAGCTGCCAAGGAGCTTCCCTCCCCATTCTAGTCCCCCATCAAGACCAGGGCCCCATTCCCAGCCACACGCTCACGGCTACCACCAACACCAACCCCACCAGCCCTCCAAGGCCACCGCCAGAGCCAAGAAGGCGGTCCCTGAAAATCCCAAGGGGAAAGGAGTGGAAAACTTCTAATGCCCACTCCACCTCCAGCCAAACGCACCCCAGAGCTCTAATGGTAGGGGTAGGGGTCCCAAAATTCACAGGAGGGGGTGGGGAGAAGGGTAGTAGCAGGGGCTGGAGTGGACAGACCAGCCGAGGCAGCGGGAAAGGGCGCCAAGTTTAGCGAACTGAATTACAGGAGGTCCAGAGAACTCAGAATTTCAGATAAACTTAATTTTTTAGTACATGTATGTACCAGTATTTTATCTGGTGACAGCTAAATGGGGAGGGCAAATTGGAAAATAGGGCCATCCCTCTTCACGGAGGCTAGCAAGTTACTGTCAGATTTTATGATTATTTAGAGAAAGCCTGATTTTTCACGTGAAACGCCTCTATCCGTTAAAGTTGGGGCCAAGCGAAGCACGTGGGTAAACCTCTGCTGCCTCACTCGAGGGAAGCAATGACCCACCCAGCCCGAATCTCTTGGGGGGCCCCCTTCTCTCACAGGGACCCTGGGAAGCAGGACCCCTCAGTCCCACCCCTGAGGGCGAGCGGCCGCTCTCCCTGCGCCGAGGGGATGCCTCGAGCAGCTCTGTGCGTACGACCCAGCTGAGCCCAATCCGAGCGAGAGCCGGAGCCGGGGCTGGACCGGAGCCCGAACCGGAGCCGGAGCCGAGCCCGCAAGGTGGATCTGCGGCTGGTGGCGCCTTGCGATGTGTCCTCTGCAAAATCTGCGGATTAAACGAGGGGCTTCCGGTAAAGATAATTACGAAACCGCGCATTAACTTTTCATTATTTAAAGAAGACCCAAATCTCCCTCGCAAGCTGTCCTCGGGATTAGAAACACAATAACTTTCCTTTGGGATAACTGTCCTCTGAGTCGCTCAGGGTCGGGGCGGCTTTAGACGCTGGCGTCAGTTTTGGCTCCATCAGGAATTTCTCCCCAAATCTATCTCTGGGTTTAGTGGAAGGTGTTGGGGGTGCAGGACCCAGCCAAGATGCCCTGGCTCTCGGCCCCGCAGAGCAGTAGTTTGTAAATCAGAATTTGGGGCCGCAGTTAAGGAACGACAGCAAACGCCACTCGCAGTTGCAGGCTGTCTGGGGCTGGTGGGCAGGACACTTGGCCCTCAGGGCTGCAGCTTGGGGGCCCACGGCACCCCCTCACCTGGGCCGGGTCTCAAAGTCTCTGTCCTCCAGCCCCTGCCAGGGGAAGCCTCCAGTCACTGGCCAGGGACTCAGAGGTACCAAAAGGCCGGCCTGGAGAAGCCCAACTTCAGCTGTCCCACAAGGCGACCCCCGCTCAGTGCCGGCAGCGCACCGGTCTCTAGCCCCTTCAGAAGGATATTACAAAATCCATTCTGCAGATGACAGGAACTGAAGGGTATTAAGCCTGCTCACAACGAACAGGGGGAGAGAAATCCGGAAAGCGAAGCAGAGAGACCGGGAGGCCCAGGGTCAGGGCTGCAAGGGGGCCTTGCAGCTCCTGGGCAGGAGAGTCCTGCCGCCGCCTCCAGCCCCACCTTCAGGAAGGGGCCCGCGGGAGCCGCCAGGATGGAGGCGGAGCCCAGCCCTGCGGCGCCTTCCTCTCCGCTGCGTGGCGAAGGCCAGAGCGCAGAGCGGGAGGACACTGTCACTGCCCCCTCCCCCGTGAGAACCCCGTCCCCCCACCACGCTAGTCCGGCCCCACTCCCACCACCAGCTGCTAGAGGGGATCGCGGGTCCATTAGCGCCCCAGACTGCGGGATCGGCTCAGAGCCCCCACTCCTGGAGATCCCAACTCCGCAGCGCGAGCTGGCGGCGCGCTCCGCCCGGCGTCTGCCCAGGTGGGGCAGGCGCGTCCAGCGGTTTAGGAGACTTGGAGGGAGCGACCCGGCCCGAGTCCACCCACGTTCCACACGTCCCGGGCGGGGCGCCCCGGGCGGGTGCCCAGTCTATGCGGTGGGCGACAGCGTTGGAGAACTCCTCCTCCGCCTGCGGGGTGGAAGGGAGCCTCCTCCCAGCCCCCTCCCTCCGTAAGCAAATCTGGGGCCAGAGCCCTAGCCCTCTCTTGCGTCCCCGCCCGGGTCACCCCCCACAGTCGCTTTGGAACCCTAAATCCGTTAAGGGGTCTGGATCTGCCTTCATCAACCAGGATTATCCGGGATTTTACTATCAGTAAAGGTTTCTCCGCCCACTATTTTCCAGGGAAGGATTCCAGCCCCTGTCTGTGGCCAGCCACCAATGTGCACTCCACCTCCCGCGCTCGCCCTGCCTCAGTGCGTCTGGCCCTTCCCTTCTCCAGGCCAAGGCTGGACGGGGTGTAAGTGGCTCAACAGACACCAGTCTCGGGCTTCCGGAGCCGCCCGCCAGGCTGGTATAAAGCACAGATGCTCTGGGAGTGGGACGCCCACCGTTAATGGGGTATGGTGCCTGTCTGCACCGCCACCGCGTCCTAGGGCTCCACTCCTCTGGGGTCTCCTCCCGCCTCTGCCCCCTCCGTTGCTTTTGTGTCCCCTTGAAAGGCAGCTGTAGCAGACACTGTTCTCATCTGTGCGCTGACCCCTCTGCCCGCAGCTTGCAGGTCCTCCGGTGCCCAGGCCAGACGACCTCCCTGGCAGCTTCCTCTGGTCTCCAGAATCCACTTTGCCCACTGGTCAGAGGTGACAAGGAGTGACACACCCTGAGAGGCCCAGAACCAAAGACTGGCAGGAGTCGGAGTATAAACACATTCCACCCTGCCTCCCAGAAGTCCCCTGCCAGGTCTGCGCTGGTCACCACCAATTATCACATCCCATGTCACTCTCTTCCTCAGTGCCGTGGGTGCCCCAGACCCCCTGTCCTGGGCTCCTGCACCTCCCTCACCCCACACCACCCAGTCCCCCACCCCAACGTAGGCTGCTGACAGCTCAGCACTGCCCCCAATCAGGAGAACCGGCCTTTGCTGACAAAAGCCCCTAACCCAGGCCACAAGTACCCACACCCACCCGCACACACACAACATCTGATGGGCTGACATGACGTGGTGCAGGGCTGTCCCCTCCCCCTCAAAGGGACAACTCTGCAGAGCAGTTTCTGCTCCAAACCCCTCCCAGGTCATGCATCAGCGGGGCCTAAGTGTTCATCCTGGTCCACACTTTCTCCCCTCTACAGCCCTCCCCCCACCTAAAGCTCAAGCATCCAGACCCTGCTTCCAGATCTGCTTCCAGAGACCCTCTCATGTCTCTCTGTCATACTCCCCTCCCGTGTTGCCTGAGGTCACCTCCCAGGTGAACTACTCACTGGGCAAGCCCAGCTGGCGTCCACTCTGTGGAAGCACACACATCACATCTCAGGCTTCCCATGGCCACCGTTCTCCCTCCCTCACGGGGGTCCCAGGTGCTGTCAGCATTTGCTCACCAAGAGCTCCCAGCCCTGGCTGTACCCCAGAAGCCCAGGCCCCTATTGCCTATGGCCGCCTAGACATCTGTCCCCAAGCACCCGGGAGCACTGGATTCAGCCTCTTTCCCCCAAGTCTCCCCAAATCTTTGCCTCCACACAGGGGCCCCAGCAGGACCCCAAGTATCATCCTTGACACTTCACTCTCCCCGCCAGGTTGACCTCCAATTACTAAACTAAGCTGAGCAGAACAGCAGACACCTCCTGGATTCCAGTGTGGACAGCTACGACTGCGGACACCATGGCAGAATGACCCCTGCCCTCCTCCCCGTCACGGCTCTGTGCTGGGTGCTCTGATTGTGCACATCTTTCAGGTAAGGAAGCAAAGATGTGGGGAGGTCCAACAATCACGTAAACTGCCCCAGGCCAACCCTCTGCCAAGCGGGAGAGCCAGGAGTTGGACCCAAATACTGTGGGGCCACAGCCGGACCCTAGGCCACCACCTGCCCCAAGCCCCTCCCCAAGCCTCCATCCTCTCTCCACACCCATCACCACACTGGGGTCAGACCAAGCTCCCACTTGCTGGAGTAAAATGTATTTTTCATTCTGGGGCTATTCAGCATCCAGATGAGTTTGGGGGTGTCCTAAAGCAGTGGCCCCTAAAATAATTCCACTCTCTGGCAACTCTGTTTCCACCTGGGCCCGCCCCCCAAGGACTGAGGGAGAAGAGGCGGCTTTTGTGCAGAAGCAGTGGTGAGTGTCCGTGTCTGCCCCACTCCCTGGTGCCTCTCTCCCCGCTGTTACCTGGCATGACTGGGCCTCATTCACAGATGCCTGGGCCGCCACGGCCTGCCCTTTCCCTCCAGCCTTCCACCCGGCTGGGGGAAAAAAACAGCGACGCCCTCGGGCAAATGCCTTTGAAGCAAGAACTGGCTGACAGTTTCTGTGGTTTGCTTCCAATAACTGTCTGGACACTGGCCTCCACCTCTGGGGTCTCCCCCACCTTTTTGGGGCCCTCCCCACACCCTCACCCATCTTCATTCCACAGCCACAGTGACCAGCCACGGAGGCCCAGTCCAAAGGGTGAGGCCTTCCCAGGTCCCCCTTCCCAGCCGGAAAGACCTTTTCTGTGCCACATGCAACGTGCCTCGCACAAATCAACTAATTTAAGACCTGTGACAAGCCCAGCAGGGGAGGCCTGTCGTTACCACCACTTTGTGGTGGAGAAAACTGAGGTCAGAGCTGCACCTAGTCCGACAGGAAGTGGAGGTCAGGACCCGAATCCCGACATCAGGCTGGAGGCAGCAAACTCACGATGCAGAAAACAAGACGTCCAGGCGTTCCCTGTTCTTGTCTGACGGGAAGCCCCAGGTAGGCCCCAGGAACAGTTTGGCCCAGGACTGTGTTTCCCTTCTTCCTTCTCTGACCTCCCCCTTCCTCCTCAGCCCTTCACTCACTTCAGCCCATCAAAAGAGCTCCTGGCCACACTCCTCAGGCCCCACCTCTAAGTCCGAAGAACCCCAAGAACAAAACAAACTCGGGAGCGAGCAGAGCACCCAGCACCGACTGAGCGCGGAGCCCCGGGGCCACGAGAGGCCTCAGGACAGCGTGTGTGGCCTCCCCACGTGGACGGGAGAAGCCGGCAGGTGGAAGCAGGTGTGTTGCTTGGGCGCCAGTAAGGTGACTGGGTGATGACAGACCATGTTGGCCAAAGGTCGTGGGAAGGGTCTCTCCGTGCAGGCGGGAGCTGCTGGCGACTTCCATTGCCAGCGGTAAGCGTTACGTCCTCCACTGGCAACTGAGCAAACCATCTAACAGCAAATGATACCTGCTTTTAGCCAGTTCACAGCTGCAGTGACAGCACGATCACCATCTCACCTCACAAGCAGCCCCGGGGCCCGGGTCAGGGGGCGAAGGGCTCTTCCAGGGAGGCAGGCCTGCAGGGTCCCGCAGGCAGACTCCCGGGCCACGACCTCCCGGCCCAGAACACAGCCTCTCCCCTCTGAAGGAGGCCCGTGCCCCTCCCACTGTGCTTAGCCCTGCCAGCCCCGCTAAGGCACCTCCCACGGCACTAATTACACATTTGCTGCTGGTTTACTGCGTTTCACCTGCGCCCTTCTCAGACGCTGGCACCGTCTGCTGGCAACTCACCAGCCCAGCCCCAGGTCACCTGCAGCATCTGTAGACAGTTCCCAGCACATCTCAGCACCTGCCACTCTGCCTGACCCCATTCACAGGTCCCAGGAATGTCCCCGCCAGGCCTGGGGCCCTGGGGGAAGGCAAGGCCCCCAGCAGCAGCCCTCCAAGGATGGTTGGGAGTTGGTGGGTTAGGACCCCAGCATCCTTGCCCATCAGGCTGAGGTGGGATCTGCAAGTCACTCCAAGAGCCCATCAGGATGGAGCCCCCACAAACCCCACTCGGTATCACAGCCTTCCCTGTGTCCTGCTCCCTCACCAGGGCTGCCTGGTCTCACCTTCCAGACGAACTAGCTCACCCCAGTCCCTGTCTACCCTCCAAGACGGTAAGTCCCACAAGAGCAGGGCCGGGCCGTCCAGCTTCACCGTCTGCCTGGGGCCCAGCGCACGGCCCGCACGGATTGAGTGCCCAGCCAGGATGAGCGAGTGGAGGCACCCACGGTGGGTGGAGAGAGACCGCGTGCGGCAGCCTGACTTCACTCCCTCGTCCTCAGGAGTCCCCTCCCCCATCCTGGGGGGCCCTCGAGTCCTGGGCCAAGGAAGGTGGGCTGAGAGCACCGGGCTCCGCTGAGACCCAGTGCTGGAGGGGCAGGAAGCAGCCCCACGTTGGAGCCACAGCCCAGCCCTGGGACTGGGCCTCCCAGCGCGAGGATGAGCTGCGGGCTGTCTGCCTGCCTGGCGCCTCTTTCTGCAAAGCTGGTCGGGCCACTGCTTCCAGCACAGGCCCTGAGACGCCTGCCGCGGAGCGGCCGCCTGCAACTGCGCTGTCTTCCCCTCGTGGAGGCTCAGGGCCGAGCGCTCGGCTGAGGTGGTCCGATTGCGGAATCTCCCCCGTTCCAGCTCATTCCCCCAGTCACGCTCATTAGCGGCACCTGCACATCCACAGGGGGGTCCTCATTAAAAAGCAGAGGGGGAAGCAGGAAAGAAGGTATGACTGGGAATCCACTGGAGCTGGCGCAGGCTTCCTGACCACAACAAAGATGCCTCTGTTCCAGGGCAGCTCCCCAGAGGGAGAGGGAATGGCAAACACTGGGCCGTTTCATTCTTAAAGCTCAATTACTGGCAGGTCTCTCCTGTGCCCAGGGCTCCAGCGTTCCCGGCGGCGGTTTCTGTCGCTGGGCCCCTGCACGTGGAGGGCCTCCTCCCGCGCTGGGAGCACACTGAGTCCCCGCCTCAGGACCCTGCTTTTCATTTGTTCTGAGAGTTTATCAGACTTCTTCCTTTTGGGTGTGGCCACCCCTCCGCTCCTCCTCAGCCTTTCCTCCTCGAACTCCCGTCATTCTTGGCTTGGATGTTCCTCCTCTCTCCTCCACGCTCTTGAAGCCCTTTCTTTCTTTCTTTTTTTTTTTACATCTTTTATTGAGCCACAGTCATTTTACAATGTTGTGTCAAATTCCAGTGTAGAGCAGTTTTTCAGTTGCACATGAACATACATACATTCATTGTCACATTCTTTTTTCTCTGTGAGCTGCTGCAAGATCTTGCACACACTTGCCTGTGCTACACGGTGTAATCTTGTTTCTTAAGGCTCGTTCGTTTTCCGTCTTCTTATTTTTGCCTGGGCTCTGACTTGACACCCCCTGAGTCTCTCTTGAGCTGTGTCTCCTCTGCTTGGGAAACAGCCCACCGTGTCTTGAGTGCGGGGCTGTGTCTTCATCTCTGTCTGATAGACGCGCGGGCATTTCAGAGCCCTGCGGACGGGTTTGGGGAGGGCACACCCTGCCGCCTGTCCTTTCCCCTGACTCCTGCTCACAGCCGTTTTGTTTTTGTTTGTGTTGACTTCATTTTAGAGCAGGTTTGGGTTCACAGCAGAGCTGAGTGGAAGGTGCACACATTCCCACGTGCCCTCACACGCACAGCCTCCCCCGCTATCTGTGTCCCCACCAGATGGTGCATTTTTCACAGCTGAGGAACCCACGTGGACACAGTGTCATCGTCACCCATGTCCACGGTCTGCATCACAGCTCCCTCTTGGTGTATATGCTATGGGTTTGGACAAGTGTGTGATGACGTGTCCACCACTGTGGTGTCATCCGGGGTGGTGACACCGCCCGCTCTTCATGTCCCCTCTTCCACCCCCCACCCCCACCAGCAACCACTGACGTTTCCTGTCTCCATACTTTCGCATTTCCCAGAACGCGATGGAGCTGGAATCATGTATGTAGCCTTCTCAGACTGGCTTCTCTCATTAGTAATATGCGTTTAAACTTCCTCCATGTCTTCATGGTTTGATAGCTCGTTTCTTTTATATTTTTAATTTTAATTCTATTTTTTTATTGACGTATAGTCAGTTACAGTGTGTCAGTTTCTGGGGAATGGCACCACGTCTCAGTCCTGCACGTACGTACACATACTCGTTTTCATATTCGTCTTCGTTAAAGGTGATTACAAGATACTGAATACAGTTCCCTGTGCTGTGCAGCAGGCTCTTGTCTACTTTCACATTTAGTGGCTAACATCTGCAAATGTCAAACTCCCCCGCCTGTAGGCATAAGACCGTCTGCTGTGTCTGTGAGCCTGGTTCTTCTGTGCATGAGTTCGTAGTGTCTTCTCTTTCTCATTTTTTCCAGGGTGTTTTTTATTGCAGTTATTTTACTCTTCAGCTCTGTTTGGTTCTTCTTTACGTTTCCTAGGTCTTTGTTAGAACCTTCCAACTTCTCACTGTGTTCTTCCTTCCGCGAGATCTGAGCGTCTTCATGGTCGTTCCCTTGCAGTCTCTGTTGGGTAGGGTGCTTATCTTTTTCTTTTGTTGAGAACGTATTCCTGTGTTGCCTCATTTTGCCTAATTCTCTGTTTTCATTTGTCCGCACTTGTGAGGTTGGTTGCATCTCCCGATCTTGGAGAAGTGGCTTTATCGAGGAGACATCTGTGGGTTCGTGGGCTCCAGCAGCACACCCCTCGGGTCCCCAGAGACAGGTGCTCTAGAGGCGCCCTCTGTGTGGCTGCACGTGCCCTTCCGTTGCGGTGGGCTGATGCTGTGGGTGGTCTGGTAGGCACGGCTGGCCCCTGGTCTGGTTGGTTGCCAGACCCTGCCTGTGTGGAGACTGCCGGTCACTGGGTTCTGGGGCTGCGTCACAAGGCTGTGGCTGAGGGTCTCCTTGGGAGCCAGGGACAAGTGCTGGCCCACTGGTGGGCAGAGCTGGGTCCTGGGGTGGCTGGATGCTGAACTGGGGGTACCAGAGCTCAGGTCAGCCCTCTGGTCAGTGGGGTCCTGGCTCAGGGGCTTCTGGGCTTGTGTGGGCCTCCTGGTGGGTGGGGCCAGTTACAAACATGGCTGGTTATAGGATGCAGGGTGTCCCAGCCCTAGTGAGGGCCCACTGGTGGGCGCGGCTGTGTCCCAGGGCGGCTGGCTGAGGGGCTAAGGTGTCAAGGAGCTGATGGCAGCCCTTGGTGGGCGGGGCTGGGGCCCGCGGGGTCCAGGGCTGGTGCTGGCCTGCGGAAGGTGGGCCTGGTCCTGAGGGCTGGCTGGGAGGCGGCAGAGGTCCCGGACTGGTAGCTGCTCACTGGCTGCTGGGCCTGAGGTGACCCCGGACTGGTGCCAGCCGGCTGGTAGATGGCGCCAGGTCCTGAGGTAAGAAGCTAGAGGTGGGACTCCAGCACCCCTGTCCTCCTGGAAGGACAAGCTCCCCGAAGTGGCTGCCACCGGCGTCTGTGTCCACTGGGGAGCCCTGCCGGAGGCTCTGCAAGGTCAGCAGGCGGGTCTGAGCCAGGCTCCTCTCACATCAGCGCTCCTGCCCTGGGTCCTGGAGGGTGTGCGGCGTGTGTGCGGCCTTAGGAGGGAAGGCCCTCTCCTGCTCTCCCCCCACCGGCTCTCCTGCACACAAGCCCCACTGGCCTCCAAAACCAGATGTTCTGGGGGCTGGTCCTCCGGGTAAAGGACCCCAGGGCTGGGGCCTGACGTGGGGCTCAGACACCTCGTTCCTTGGCAGGGGAAGCTCTGTAATGTTGTCCTCCCGTGGGTGGGTCAGCTCCCCAGGGACAAGTGGGGGTCCTGACAATTCCCCATGTCTCCCACCACCTCCTTGTGGTTCCTTCTTTATGTCTTTAGTTGCACAAGATCCTCCGGTCTTCAGCTTGCTGTCATGGACGGCTGTGAGCTTTGCCTGTGGGAGGAGGTGAGCTCAGGGTCTTCCCACTCCCTCCTGGAGAACACACACTTTTCAACAAATGACGCTGTAATAATATGACATCTTCAGGCAAAAAAAAAAAAAAAAAAAAAAAGAGCTTAGACACAGACCTTACACCTTATCTCACGATTAACTCAAGAGAGGTCGTAGACTTAGACATAAAGTGCAAACCATAGAGCGTCCAGACGATGACGCAGAGAAAACCTAGGTGACTTTGCGTTTGGAAATGAACTTTTAGAAACAACCCCAAAAGCACTACCCATGAGAGAACAAAGGAGGTCGAACTTTGTGAAAATTAAGAATGTCTGCTCTGTGAAAGGCACTGTAAAGAGAATGAGAAGACAAGACACAGACTAGGAGAAAATATTTGCAAAAGACACCTCTTTAAAGAACCTGGATCCGGAATCTAGAAAGAGCACTTTACAAAGAACATGAAGAAAACAAGCAGCCCGATCTAAAAACGGGCAAGAGGCCTGCACAGGTGCCTCTCCCAGGAGGCCAGGCGGGTGGCAGATAATTATGTGAAATGATGATCAACATCATATGTTGCTAGGGAAACGCAATTTAACACGGCGGTGAGATGCCGCGACGCACCTACGGAACGCCTAAACTCCGGACGCTGACCACCAGCGGCTGCCCGAATGTGGAACCACAGAGCCCCGTGCTCACTGCTGTTAGGGACGCAAGATGGCTCCATCACCTTGAAGACGGTTTGGCAGTTTCTGACACAGCTCACACAGTCTTAACATACCATCCAGCAGTCACGCTGCCTGGTATTTACCCAGCTGAGTCGACAATTTATGCCCTCACCAAAACCTATATATGAATCTTATAGCCACTTTTTCATAATAGCCCCAACCTGGAAGCAACCAAGATGGCCCTTCAGTTGATGAACATGTAAACAAAGTGCCACTCACCCTGAAATGGCATGCTATTCAGTGCTGTCAAGCCACGAGAAGGCACGGAGGAAATTTAAACGCGTGTCTGTAAGTGAAGGCAGCCAGTCTGAAATGCTGCACGTGGTACGTGATCTCCATGACTACACTCTGTGACCTCCAGGAGAAGGCAAAGCTGCCGAGACAGCAGGGTCTGGGGGCGGCAGGGGCTGCGGGCAGGGATGGGGGGTGACTGGGAGGAGCACGAGGGCTTTCCGGGCAGTGGAACTACTCTGAGCGCACTGTAACGGTACCCAGGTGGCAGCGTGCATGTGTCAAAGTCTGTGAAATGCGCAGGACCAAGGGTGACCCCTGTTGTAAACTGTGGACTCTACTCAACGGTAATGTACCAGTATTGGCTCATCCGCTGCAACGAGTGTCCCTCACTAATGCAAGATGCTAGGAACAGGGAAAATAGTGGGGGTGTGGAGAGGGGTATGTACATATACATACGGGAATTCTCCGTACTTTGTTTTTTGAAAAAACAACTTCATTGAGGTATAATTTCTATACGGTTAGCTACGCATATTTCAGATGAACAACTGGATGAATGTTGGCAGATGCATACACCAGTGAAGCCACCACCACAATCAAGACGGTGAACATTTCCATCTCTCCCCAACAGGCACAGATTTCAAATTCCCAGTTTATTCCTTCCTACCCTCTTTCCCCTCTGGTAATCATCAGTCTGTTCTCTATGTCTGTGAGTCTATTTCTGTTTTATAAATAAATTCATTTGTGTCTTTTTTTCAGATTCCACATTTGAGTGATATCATATGGCATTTTTCTTTCTCTTTCTGGCTTACTTCACTTAGTATGACAATCCCCAGGTCCATCCATGTTGCTGCAAGTGGCATTATTTCATTCTTTTTTTATGGCTGAGTAGTATTCTGTTGTATAAATATACCACATCTTCTTTATCCAGTAAGCTGTTGGTGGACATTTAGGTCATTTCCATGTCTTGGCTGTTGTAAATAGTGCTGCTAAGAACACTGGGGTGCGTGTGTCTTTTTGAATTAAAGTTCCCTCTGGATATATGCCCAGGAGTGGGATTGCTGGATCAGATGGTAAGTCTAGTTTTAGTCTTTTGAGGAATCTCCATACTGTTTTCCGTAATGGCTGCAGCAAACTACATTCCCACCAACAGTGTAGGAGGGCTCCCTTTTCTCTACACCCTCTGCAGCATTTATCGTTTATGGAGTTTCTAATGATGGCCATTCTGACTGACGAGAGGTGATACCTTATTGTAGTTTTGATTTGCATTTCTCTGATAATTAGTGATAGTGAGCATTTTTTTATGAGCCTATTGGACATTCTGTGTCTTCATTGGAGAATCGCTTGTTTGGGTCTTCTGCCCATTTTTGGATTGGTTTTTTTTTTTTTTATATTAAGCTGTATGAGCTGTTTATATATTCTGAAAGTTAAGCCCTTGTCAGTCTCATCATTTGCAAACATTTTCTCCCATTCCATAGGTTGTTTTGTTTTGCTTACTGTTTCCTTTTCTGGGCAAAAGCTTATAAGTTTAATTAGGTCCTATTTGTTTATTTTTGCTTTTATTTTTATTGCCTGGATAGACTGCCTTAGGAGAACATTGCTAAAGTTTATGTCAGAAAATGTTTTGCCTATGTTTTCTTCTAAGAGGTTAATGTCTTGTCTTATGTTTAAGCATTTAAGCTATTTTGAGTTTATTTTTGTGTGTGGTGTGAGGGAGTGTTCTAACTTCACTGACTTACAGGCATCTGTCCAGTTTTCCCAACACGACTTGCTGAAGAGACCGACTTTTTTCCATTGTATATTCTTGCCTCCTTTGTCAAAGATTAATTGGCCATATGTCTGTGGGTTTATTTCCGGGCTTTCTATTCTGTTCCATTGATCCACATGTCTGTTTTTGTACCAGTACCACCCTGTTTTGATCACTGTATCTCTGTAGTATTGTCTGAAGTCTGAGAGGATTATTCCTCCAGCTTCGTTCTTTTTCTTCAGTACTGCTTTGGCAATTCTGAGTCTTTTGTGACTCCATATAAATTATAGGATTATTTGTTCTGGTTCTTTGAAAAATGTCCTGGGTAATCTGATAGAGATCACATTAAATCTGTAGGTTACTTGGGAATATATTATATATATATATATATATGTATTAGTATAGTCAGTTTACAATGTTGTGTCAGTTTCTGGTGCACAGCTGACATACATGAGCATACATATATTCATTTTCATATTCCTTTTCATTATAAGTTACCATAAGACATTGAATATAGTTCCCTGTGCTGTACAGTATAAAGCTGTTGTTTACCATTTTAACAATATTAATTCTTCTAATCCAAGAGCATAGGATATCTTTCCATTTCTTTATGTCATCTTTAATGCCCTTAATCAATGTTTTGTAGTTCTCCATGTGTAATTCTTTCACCTCCTTGGTCAGATTAAAAGGACATTTGTCCTATTTTATTCAGCATTTCTAGGGAAGCTTTTCAGTTTCATCAGATCACAATTATTGCTGGAACTGGAACTCAAATACTCGCCTTCAGATAAAATTTTCAAGGCTCTTCTGGTCGCAAGTGTCAAAATCAACTTGAATCCATTTAGCAGAAGGTGAGCGTGATACCGAGTCTGCTGACTGAGGGACGGGGTGCAGCTAGCCCCGCAGGAAGAGCTGTGGGGCTCCTCTCCTCTGGCCTGCGCCCCAGTGGTTCTTCCTCGCCCAGGACATGGGTTCCATGCCCGGGAAGGGCGCCACTGGGCCGTGAGCTTCTGGAACCCATGCCCAGACCACACCCCGTGCCAGGCCACCACAGAGAGCTTTGGGGGCCAGTGAGAGACCCACCTGCATGAGGACCCCACCAGGCTGGGGACAAAAAGCCTCTCCCTGTAAGTTAAGCTGGAACAGAAGGAGCCCTGGGGCTTCCTGGATACAATTGCCTGGGTTCCTCAGTACCCGTGAGAGGACGTGCGAGGGACAGTTCAGGGAGAGAGAAGTCTGGGGGACATGGACGCAGGCCCCCACCGCTGGGCTGTACCCTACTGACTACAGCCCCATCACAGGTGTCTCACCCTAATGCGTAAGGCTGAGGCTCAGAGAGGCTCTGTGCCTCCAGAAGTCACCCAGCATGGGGAGCTGGGCCTAGCCCACTGCCTCATCCCCAAGCTCTCCCCACCCCTGCGCTGTCCCCCACTCCTGATCTGAGAGTCAGGCAGCCCGGGGCTGCACTAGGCCTCCACGAGCCCTGACAGTGGGGAACACAGGAGAAATGTTGACCTCTCTTTTTTTCATCAAAAGTGTAAATAGTAACAAAGAATGTTATTTCCAGATACTGTAAATATCAATATTTTAAAATAAAATTATTCTAGTACTGTCTCCAGTGTCAGGTAAATAAAAGGCCGTTTGATGCCTAATACCACCCATTTACGTCACCATGTACACCACCACGTACATCACCATGTACAGCACCATGTACACGACCATGTACACCACCATGTACATCACCACATGCACCACCATGTACATCATCATGTACACCACCACATACATCACCATGTACATCACCACGTACACCACCATGTACAGCACCACATACAGCACCATGTACATCACCACGTACATCACCATGTACAGTACCACATACACCACCATGTACAGCACCATGTACCAAATTTTTGTCCAAATTGTAGGATAAGGTAAACTTCGGTTGCATTCTTTTCATCAATGAGTGTGTTTCTGCAAATATAGTTATGTTGAAATAAAGTTTTAAAAAGAAAAAAAAAGCAGTAACAAGAGTTTCTTTACCAGTCGGAAGTTTAGCATTTTTTTTCACTCCTTGAATTTGTATTTTCATTCTGCTTCTCCCTTAAAATTTGATCCTAGTATTGAATACATTTTGTGCTTGGAAATCTTTCATTGAGCATTTTGTCTTATGTCTTGGTACCAAAAATACATCATTTTAATCTCAACTAAAATAATTTTCCCACCACCAATCGACTCTGCATTTTTGAAAATGTCTTCTGAGTTGAATTGTAATGATTATTATTAATGCACAATTGAGCAATACATCATAAACATACTTAAATTTTAAATTTAAATTTAAAAACTTCAGTTTTATTGGAATTGGGGAAACAAAACTTTTTTTTGATTATGTACATGGATGAGTTCTACTCGTGGCTAGGCAGAGACAGTTTACAGCATTCGTTTCATTTTATTTCTCATTTTCTACTTACGGGGCATCGAGAGAGCCTGGTCACATAAGAAGGTGGTCAGGGCTAGAGGCAGCTTCTTCGTGGCCATGCCGTTTGGTTATCTGAACCCCTTCCCGATTACACACCCCAAAAGCATTTTCGAGTGTCATCTATTAGCTGACAGCCCAATCAGTTTGTTAAACCAAAGAATAAAAAACTGCTTGGCATGCAGAATTCTTCTTATCCTGTCATTAGGATCTTCAACTTTTTCATTTTCAAGAAAGTATAAGCAAAAAGACCACTGAGAGTTGTTAAATGACTATTAATTGTATCTTTTACTCTTTCTCTGGTGGGCACCTTGATAATGACCATCCAGTAAGAGCCGTTACAGGAACAAAACTGTGAAACCAAGGTAAAATTGGAAAATGTACGTTTTAGAAATATTCCTGGCAGCTCTGAATAAAAACCAACACAGTCCATCTACTTCCATTTTGCATGTTAAAGTGCTTAAAAATAAAACGCGTGACAGATGGACAGAGAGGTGGATATTCAGGTATATAAACACACACGCAGAAATTGACTCCATAGTTACTTTTATGACAAGTTTAGAGCAGCCTCTCCCATCTGAGAGGGAGGAATTAATCCTCCTCAAATGAAGCTGGTTTTCTCAAATTCAGTGAACTGATTCCCAGACCACGTGTAGGAAGATGCTCGTCCTGCACACGCACACCGTGTACGTTTGCTGGGGCGTGAGCGTGGTAATCTGGCCCAGGCACCAGCGTCCGCGAGGCCACCGAGCAGGTCCCTCCCAGCACGGCCCACGGTGCGCCCACCACAGGAGGGGCAGCTCCTGAGACTTGTACCCAAGTTAGAATGTATTTTTATTTACATTTTGTATTTTGTGGATTTCTAGTACCCAACAACCTTTGGGTAAACGTCAAAGAACATATTTCTCCTACAAGCCTAGTTGGATGTTTTAAAAATACACAAAGTAGGAATGTATTTCTAACATATGCCTTTTTTTTTTTAGGTAAAGATAGATTTATTTAGAGAGATACATACTATGTAGAGTGCAGGCTGCTTCGGAAGATGAGAGAAAGGCCATGAGGTGTTGGGGTTGGCACTCAGGTTCAAGTGCAAGTAGACACACATCTAATGTATGTCTTTTTACTTGCAGCTAGAATGTTGGTAGGTCAGAAGTAAAGGTGAAAGCTTTCCCCTCCTTTGCCTGGATACCAGATGTGCAGCAGAGACACCCCCACCCACTCCAAGTTTCCTGTAACTGAGAAGGCGGGGGGTGCAGAGCTGACACCCTTCCTAGCACACTGCTATTCCCAAGACGGTTTCTGGTATGTCAAATGTTGATTCAAAGGAAGTATAGCTGGATTTTGGGTACAGGCCCAAGTGACTTCTGGGCTGGTGCTGCCAAGCCCCGAGTGCTGTGAGAGGTGGTGGCTGTGGGCTCCCTGGGGCACCCTTCCCTGGAGAATGCCCCAGGCTGCCTGAGCCTCCTGCCCCAAAATGCCCAGGGCCCAACTTCCCCCAGGAGCTGCCACTGCCCAACTGAAGGTCCTCAGGTGTGGCCTCTCCCTCAAGATGAGCTCAGGGAGGAACCGTTACCGAACTCAGGTCCAGCTGTTTGCTGCTTGAAAGCCACTACTCAAGAGGTGCGTGTTGGTAGAAAGGAAGGTTTTCTTTATTCTGGAGGCTGGCAACTGCTAGAGAGGGTGGACTCATGTCCAGAGGCCAACTCCCCACAGCCGATTAGCAGGCAAGAAATTTTTTTTTTAATAGACTTTATTCTTTTAGAGCAGTTTCAGGTTCACAACAGAATTGAGCAGAAAATACAGAGAGTTCGCACACAGCCCTCCGCACCCATACATACATACTCCCCTACCCTCAAGGTCCCTCATCAGTGTGGCATATTTGGTTAAATCGATGAACCAATATGGGCACATTATTACCAACCAAAGTCTGCAGTTTGCTTTAGGGTTCACTCTTGATGTTGTACATTCTATGGGCTTTGAAAAATGCATTATGACATGCAGCCACCACTACGGTATCATACAGAATAATTTCATTAGCGAGCAAGAGCTTTTAAAGGGAAGTCTCAGGGGGGCACAGGCAGAGGGAGGGGCTGTGTGCAGGGCAGCACAGTCAGCTCTGACTGTCAGCCTGGAGTCGGTCATGCAGGGTCTGATCAGTGTCATCTTGATTGTTTTAAGTGCAGTTAATCTTCAGTTCCAGGATCGGTTTCCTCCCAATTCCTTGAGGCCAGTTCTCGGAATTGTGGCAGCTTGCTACAGACTGGTCATTGCGTAGTTCATGTCTTCCTCCTGGTGGGGTTTCAGTATCTACGAAACAGCTCAAAGGTCATGGCTCAGAATATTATCTACGGCCCCTGAGGAGGAGCTAAAGGCCCTTGACTTTGTTAATGACAAAGCTATTGTTATTCTGTTTTGCTTGACTATTTCCCTTTGTTTCTGTATTTTCTTATTTACCTGATTAAACTTTTTCTTTGAGTAAAGTTTTCCAACGGACGGGAGGCAGACGGGGGACACAGGTGGGGGTCCGTCCCGGGAAGACCCCAGAGGGTCCTGCTCCATTTCTGCACATCTCGGCCCCTCCCCGCCCCACCCCACGCCCTCACTCCTTTCTCCTGAGAGCCTGCCCTCAGCAAACCGCGGGTTCAAATCCAGAAGCCCACAATTCCCGGGAAACGCACCCAGGCCGAGCAGCTGCCGACGCAGGCCTCAGGGCTCCTGCGGGTTTGTGGCTGCAGCGAGGACTGCGCGACACAGGGGCAGCCCCCTCTGCTCTTCAACTGCACCTCAGCAAACCTGCCTTTAGGGAAAAGGTGAGCCGCCATGGGAAACCGCCACAGCAAGGAGAAAAGATGTCTGTTTGCAACACGTGGACCAAGGAAATGCTTCAGAACGGCTGAGGGAAGCTTGGCAAAGGACCCACTTCTGCACCAAAAAGACTCCCCTGGTCTTCCTGACGAGCAGCACCTCGGTGGGGCGGGGGCGAGGGGTGGGGTAGGCTCTGGGAATCCCTGTCGAATCAGGGCTGAGGGTTCTGTCCTGCCTCCCTTTCAAAAGAGCGCTGCTCAAAGCTTGAAAGGCCAGCGTGTGATTATTTGGGGTCTGGCTTGGTTTTACTCCTGTTTGTTTTAATTTTCACTTTGCAGCCGCGTGTTAATAGAAAGTCTGCCTTGCTGAAGGATTTGCCTGGATTTCTGTAATAAAGTAGAGGGATTTGCCACAAACGCTAGAAGCACCCTCTGCAAACGCGGTGTTTTTCAAGTGATTATGAGGCCCGGAACATATTGTCGAGCGGGCCGCGCGCCTGCCCTCCCCGACGAGCAGTGCTGACAGATGTCCCCGTAGGTGATTAAACGCCATGCAGAGGCCCCACCCCCACCCGCAACCTGTACCCTGCTCCCTGAGGCCATGTCACTGCTTGTCAAGAAACCCGCATTCCCACAAGCTGTTGTCCAAGGAACCCACATGCCCTTCCCTGTCCCGCCCTCAGCCTGGCCCTGGAACACGATGCAGAGCACAGAGGACACTTGGTGACAAGCCACCATGGACACATCAGGGGAGAGTGGCCACGGGCGAGAAGAGCCACGAGGGAAAGCTCTCGAAGACAGTGACCAGTCCTCCTGGGAAGCTGTCCTGGGGAAGTGACTGAAGACGCTCAGCATCATTAACCACGGGGAGAAGGCAAGTCAGAACCACAGTGAGACATCGAGTAACACCTGCTGGGATGGCGTTTATCAAAAAGACAGAGATACAAACGTGGCGGGGACTGGAGACCGCACAGCCCAGGGTGCACAGGAGGAAGCCCAGGCTACAAGGGGGCAAGTCTGTAGGGGGAACAAGTAGCCTTCCAAGGAGCAGCCCCTTTCACCACAAGACCCTCCTCCCCCACCCTCCAGAAGCCAGGGCTTTTTTCGGGAGAAACTGACCCAGAAAGGCTGCCGAGGCGAAGACGCGGAGCCCGGTGCAGGGCAGCGCTGAGGCACCAGACAGGAAGTGGCGACGGCGAGAAAAGGTCCTGAGACCGCCCAGGCACGGGGCACCAGGAGAGAGGAGAGACGTGTGTCTTTCAAAATGGAACAGGCAGGCTTTTTAAAAACGAAACAGAAAGTAAGCATGACCACCAGGAGATGGAAAATGTGACAACCAAAACAAGAGCAATTCAGTAGCAGGAGTTTAAGATAAGATTAAAGACATCGTTCAGAAAGCAAGTTCATGGAGATGAGCGATGAGAGAAAGAAAGGTAAGAACGTGAGCGAGTCACTGCAGGGACCCGGCCCCCGGCCGATGAGCGCCCTATGAAGGGGTGTCGGGAGCACGGAGCGAGCTGTCCCAGCTATCCATCAAGGCACACAGGAACGTGTCCCAGAAGAGACGAACTTCTCCCATCTAAAGCCCCACCAGACACCCAGAAATAGAAATGACCAAAGGCCATGGAGAAATTACAGGGTACCAGAGGCAAAGAAAAGATCCCAAAAAACTTCTAGAGAGAAAAAAACCAAGTCAGATGCCAAGGGTGAGGAATTGGAAAGGACTTCCTGACACCACATTGGAAGGCGTGGGGCCTTGCTTTCACAATTCTGAGGTAAAGTTATTTTCAGTCTAGAATTTTATCTCCAACTAAACTTTCAGTCAATTGTGAAGTGATGTGTAATGTGAAAATAAGCGTGTTTTCAGACCTACAAGACCTCAAAAATGATCTTGAATCATCTTCTCAGAGGAAACCACTAGAAGGAGTGTTCCACGAAATATGGGGCCCAGGGGACAGGGGTCCCACGAGAGGGAAACTAAAGGAACTCCTGGGATTTGAAAGAGAAGCCCCAAGATGATATCTGAGCAGAGCCCGGGCTGGGGAGAGACTGGAGGGTTTCAGGAGCTATGTGTGTAGTGAAAATAGATGACCAGATCAGAAAGATTATCTGATGTGCTTGGCAGCATAAAAACAATTGTAATAGTAGACTGTGGGAGGGTAGGAAACAATTAGTGAGAGTCTCATAAAACAAAGCAAATGATAAAAGAGGCAATAACTAACTCCAGGAAAACAAAAAGTTCTACAAGACATGAAATGTAATTATGGTACGCTATATAGTCCTAATAATGCAAACATTATCAGTTTAACAAAAATTATAAGGAGGATGTGAGAAAAAGAAGAGAAGATAATAAAGTCCTCACACAGCACAATTTCTAAAATGATCCAATCAAGAAATGGCTGTATTGAGGGGAAGGGTATAGCTCAAGTGGTAGAGCGCATGCTCAGAACACGTGAGGTCCCAGGTTCAATCCCCAGTACCTCCTCCAAGCGGAAATCAATGGAGAAACCTAGTTACCTCCCCCTCAGAAAGAAATGGCTGTATGGGGGGAGGATATAGCTTAGTGCTAGAACACATGCTTAGCATGCACGAGGTCCTGGGTTCAATCCCCAGCACCTCCATTTAAAAACTAAATAAACTTAGTTCCCCCCCAAAATCAAAATTTTTAAAATTAAGAGAAAGAAGTGTTTGCATAAAAGCATGGTATTTAGGAGATAAATTTTCCTAGAAAGAGCTGAAAGGATTGAAAGTGGTTGCCTCTGAACAGCGGGAAGTTGTGAGGTGTCTTAGTTCTCCAAAGCAGACCCAGAGACAAGTAGTTTATTGGGTAGGCAGTCCCAGGAAACACTGGTAGGCAAAGCGGGGAGTGGGACGGGGAGCAGAGGGGAGCTGGAACAGGATGAGCTAGTCATCACGCTGCTGCTCTGGGTGCCTGGTGCTCAGTCTTGCTGGGAATCCGAGAGACCATGCAGAACACACCACAGAGCTGTTACTGCTCATCCCTCACTGGCCCCCGGAGGTACTAACTCCCTGGACTTTGTGCTGCTCACATGAGCAGCAAGCACTCCCACGGCCAGGTAACACTCTCGGGCAGAAAGACGCAGGTCAAGGTACAGAGTCATCAGTGTGTGTGGGAACCACCCACCAGGACTTCAAATGACATCTGAGTGGGCAAAGCACCAAACATGTTTGCACACGGCCCCAGGAACTATCACACTTTATAAGTTACTATAGTCTTTGGGTTTGAAACTACATTGAAGGTTCTCTAAAGTGACCTCTAATCAACCAACAGATACCCACTGCTCCCTCTGCAAGTGTGACACTCAACACGCTCTCAGTGCTCAAGGCTACTCTCAGAAATGACTTCCACTCCCATTCCCGTTCGTCAGGAAGTCTGCTTACCAGCGGTCCCCCATCTCAGTTCAGTAATTTGTAAACCCGTGAAATAGGAATAATATGTAAGTCAATGAGACACCAATGCAAAAAGAGAGTTGCACTGCAATTAGACACAGGCAAGACACCTGTGAAAGATTAGGGGGAAACTGTAAACGTTTGGAAGAGCTATCTCGATTTCTGCTTCTGGCAGTATGATAGTATTCTGCAAAACTGTCGATTTTCTGCCTAATCTGGATAGAAAAGGAAAAGGAAGTCTCTCCTGATAATTCAACATTCAGATCCGGTATTAATTAATACACTGCCCCAGCCATGAGGGTATCCTGGCCAAGCCCAAGAGATTAAAATAAAATAATTACAGTTAAATTAAATTAAAGCATATCTAGGTTGGCTGCACTCTCTGGTACCTAATCATCTGGGTACCACATGGTAAACACAGTTGTAAATACTACTGAAAAATGACAATCATCTCCTGAGAAAAATATTCTTAATCTAGTTTCCTGAGAATGATCACAGATCAAATTCAGCTAATGATGCAACACAAAAAGTCATCGGTCAGCAGGGAAAGTAGGCATCAGATGCAGGCACCCCCAGCAAGACCTCAAGCACTGAAATTATCGATTACAGGCTATGGGATTGTTATGCATGGAAACTTTCAAGATATAAACAATGATTTTTTTAAATGAGTGAGGTTGAAAGTACTATCAAAACTGATCAAGTTTTTTAAGTGAACATAATTTAAAAGTAGAACTTCTAGAACAAATGTTTAATTACTAATCACAAAAGGAATCATCTCATTGCTGAGCAGAAAAGGGAACTAGAGAAAAGGAAGACAAAGCTGAAGAAACTCTTTCCAATCTCACCGTACATGGTGGTGGTTTGCTTGTTTCTGAGATTGTCACAAAAACAAGTTTGATGCAAAACAAATAAACTTTAACTGATTTTTTTAATTAAACTGATAGATAGACAGACAGATGGATCAGTTGCATAGGGACCGGGCAGGTGGTATAAATGGGAATGTGGAGAGTATGAGAATGACCCTGGGGCCTTCCCAATCTACCACCTTTTCAAACCCCCTTTTGTGAGTGACAGGAGTGCAATGAATGTTCCTCCCTCGTGCACAGATAGCTGCACCCACAGCCTCAGTGCTGGGGAGCAGTAGGGAGTGGTGGGGACTGGGTGAACGGGAATATGTGTGCCTCTTCCAGGGTGGCTGCGGCTGCACCTCTCAGCTAGCCAGCCCATCAGCCATGTGGGAACAAGGGCCTGGAATCTGTGGATCTTCTGATCTCTCAGTAAAATGCATAAATCCAGATTTTCATGTAAAATCTATTCATTTTTCAATGTAGTGCAAAGGTTTGTTTTAAGCATCTCTGAGCCAAACAAAACATTCCTGGAAACCGCACGAGGTAAAGGACCACCTCTGGTACTAGGACAGAGCCTCCTGGTTGAGTCACTGTGCCCCACGCCCCCGGACACACGCACTTCTCCATGGAAGCCAAGCAAAGCCCTGCGGTTTCTCCGGTCGTGTCTGCTGAGCTCAGAACAGAGAACCCTGTGCTGTGTACTCGGATGAATTTAATGTGCATGCATTACACCTCGGTAAGCTGCTATGTTTTAAAAGGGCAAATATGCTCAAATCTAACCCAAAGCCTGAGGTGCTCGGGTGCCTCCCGCCGACCTGGGTCAGGAAGCGCCTGCGGCTCCACCCTTCCGGCTTCTGTGCCTGTGCCACAGGGGAGGAATACTGAGGTTCCCTTAATTCATTGTCCCTTAATGTTGAATGCCCATTAATTACTGATTTCTTCCAGATAATACTTGTTAAAGAAGAATTAATACTATTGTTTTAGGGCAAATGCTGCCCAAATACTGTCTTTAGTGGGGTTGTAATCAGCTTTACCCACTTTCCATCTAATCTGATTGAAGCAGATTTTGCACGAAGTCTTTTTTCCTTAATTTTGTTGCTGTTAAAAGATCACTATTTAGATCTGCCTCAAACTCCAAGTTCCTGAGATGAATTTAAAATCATAAGTTCATAAGTGACCTAAGCAAAGGGAGAGGTGGGGAGAGAGGGAGGGGTTCTGGCATATGGTGGAATTTGGGGGAAATGTTGGTCCCGCATTACTGAATATATTTTAGCCTCTTTTTCCCAGCTCTGTGTTTTAAGTCTGTTCATCATAATGCCTTTGGACTCTCTGCCCTTACTCCGTCATAATTATCCTTTAATACTCTGATAAATGAACTTTTAGCTTATCTTCCATTAATTCTCCAGAACAAGCCCAGCCATCCAAATAAAGTGTTTAACCCTTTGTGGCCGGTGTTCCCTTTCACGGAGGCAAGGAGGAAGTTCCTAGACTGGTTTCACGGGATGCTTGGCTCCAGCCAGACCTGCTGGGGTTCTGGAGCCTGAGAGCACTGCAGGGACCTGCTGAGACAGGAGGCAGAGGTCCTTTTTCACCTTGAAGTCCTCACCCCAGCCAGCGAGGCTCCAGCCCCCACAGCAGCCAGGGAGGACACGCCCTCTGGCCGGAAGAGGAGACCAGGGGGGGTCTGGGCAGGGCACCGAAAACATGGGCTACGATGGCCTGAAGGTTAGGGGGTCAGCCAGAGCTTGTCATCAGCTGTCAGTCTCTGACTTCACTGTGCTGCGATCAGCAAGCATGATCCACACCATGGTTTACATTTTTCAATTTTATTGACAGTTTCTTTATGGCTTAGCACCGTCCCAGCCCCTGTGATCATGCTACGTGTGGTTGAAAATAACGTATGTTCTCTGACGGGTGCAAAGGCCGACCGTCCATTACAGGAGACTGGTCGCCTGTGTTAATCGAGGGCTCTGCTTCTTCATCTTATGTTTTTCAATCTTTACCTTCTTGATCTCTGTCCATTTTTAGAGATGTCCGTTCAAAATCTCAGAAGTGATGGGGGATTTTTGAATTTCCCTTTGTGTTTCTGTTAGGGTTTGTTTTCTCTGTGAAAGTCACAAGCTTAACTCACTGCCAGCTGTGCGTCAGACCCAGCGGTGAGGACTTTCCATGTGTCACCACCTCATCTCACCCTCGCGGCAGCCGGGGGAGGCACTGCTCCCTGGCTCTGCAGCTGAGACGCCAGGGCCCAGAGGGGTGCGTGGCCCGTCGCCTCTGCTTCCACTGCGCGCCGCCCTGTCCTACGTACGCTCGGGGAAGCCGCCAGTTTCTGTGGCCTGCTGCCCCCTTATCCAGGGGAGTTTTTAGACTTATTGAAAGAGTTCTTTTAGACTTACATATAAATCACTTTTATCATGTATTTTTCCTAAATATTTTAAAAAGGAAAACATAAGTGAAACCATTAAGGTCCCCCTAAGACTTTCCCTCCAGAACCTGGTGCTTCTGGTTTGCGTTTCGAGTCATAGCCATCACTGCCCGTGTTTCCACACACCTCGCCCCCACTCCCTCAGGAGCGCTGACAACACAAGAGTGCTTTTTTTAAGGTTTTTTTATAAACTGAAGTAGAGTCAGTTTACAATGCTGTGTCAGTTTCTGGTGCACAGCATCATGGTCCAGTCATACATGAACAGACATATGTTCCTTTCCATGTTCTTTCTCATTATTGGTCACTACAAGGCATTGAACATAGCTCCCTGTGCTCTACAGTAGGACCTTGCTGTTTATCTGTTTTATATGTAGCAGTTAGCATCTGCTAACCCTGAGCTCCCAGTTCATCACTCCCACCCGCTTCCTGCCCTGGTCACCGTGACTTTGTCCTCTATGTCTGTGGGTCTGTTTGACACAGAATTCTTTAAAAGTGCTTTGCCGCCGTCTCCGGGGTTTCCTCCTGGGCGCTCCTGTCCAGTAACATCCATGCTGCTGCTTTGTTAAAAAAATACGATTCTATTTAAAAAAATTTTTTATTGAAGTGTAGTTGATTTACATTAGTTTCAGATGTACAGCAAAGTGATTCAGTTAGACATATACATACATAAATGTATATATTTTCTTTTCAGATTCTTTTCCATTATATGTTATCATAGGAAATTGAATCTAGTTCCCTATGCTGTACAGTAGGTCCTTGTTGTTTATCTATTTTATATAAAGTAATGTGTATCTGTTAATCCCCAACCTCTAATTTATCCCTCCCCACCCTTTCCCCTTTGGTAACCATAGTTTGTTTTCAATGTCTATGAGTCTATTTTTGGTTTGTACATAAAATTTGTATCATTTTTTTAGATTCCACATATATGTGATATCATATGATATTTGCCTTTGTCTGACTTAATTCACTTAGTATGATAATCTCTAGGGCCATTCATGTTGCTGCAAACGGCATTATTCCATTCTTTTTTATGGCTGAGTAGTATTCCCGTGTGTGTGTGTCTGTGTATATGTCTGTGGGTCGGTGCGTGTGTGTCTGTGTGTGTGTATATACCACCAATGCTGCTGCTTTGATGTTACCACAAAGTGCCAACAGAAGGCCTTCAGACCACAGCCCTCCCCAGAAGGCCCTTACCTGGGTTGCTGAGAATG
The DNA here is from genome assembly GCF_009834535.1 of Camelus ferus. Lineage (NCBI taxonomy): Eukaryota > Metazoa > Chordata > Mammalia > Artiodactyla > Camelidae > Camelus > Camelus ferus. The sequence continues at coordinate 16,090,302 of NC_045714.1, read as the reverse complement.
CCAGGGGTTGCAGGCGTCTGTCTGACGGTCAGGAGTGATGTGCCAGTTCACCTGTGCACAGAGGAAGACACTGACTTTGGCACGTCCTAATTTTGTAGCTGTTACAGGTGAGGAAGCGTGTGTCTCAGGCGTGTGTCTGAAGACTAGGTAGGTAGTTACGTACATGAAGTTCTGTGATGCAGCCTCTGGGTGGCTTCCTCATATGGCAACATGAAACACGCCTTTCACTGCTTTCCACCTTAAACTCTAAGGAGACACTGTGTTTGAAAAATGCACCAAAGTTTTGTCTCAGTTTTGGTGTTCAGCCTGAACCTGCAGTCTGTACCTGGACCTGGCCCAGGAGCCGGGACGGGGCGTGCAGGGCCCTCAGGGAGCACCCCCCGGGGGTTCCATGCCCTCCTGCTTTTCTCCGGACGTCTCGGCGAACCGCACACTCCATCGGCGCCTGCACAGTGAATGGGACTGGAGGGATGTTCGTGGAAGGAGAGGTCAGCCGAGGAAAGTGCCATTTATTGCCTCAGACCCAGGACAGGGGTGGCCGAGTGTCTGGGCACGCGGGGACACGCACAGTTTTGCTGTCACTCTTCGGTGTGGGTCAAGGGACAGATTCGCTGCAGACGTCGAGCCGCCGTCCTGGCGGGAGGGCGAAGCTCTCACAGCTCACCAGCCGCGGCCCGCGTTGCAGCGTCCACACCTGGGAAGGAGGGGACAACGCAAGACTGTCCCCGGACTGGGAGCCTCTCTGCGGAAGACTCACCTGCAGCCAGTCAGGGCAGAAACTGCATCTGTCTCCCCGTGTCCCACCCTCCCAGCGGCCAGTGAAAGGAGGCCAGAGCAGCGGCAGGAGACCCACCTGGTGCAGGAGGTGCCCGGGTGCCTGGGGTTGTCGCGGCGCCACACGGAGAGACGGCCTCGCGGAGCTGGGGCAGGGCGGCCGGGCTGGGCTCACAGAGCCGGCCACGACTTGATGGAAGAGCAGGCAGAGGCCTGTGTGTTCAGTGCTTCCCAAACCGCCGGGACTTGGGCCTTCTCTTCCAAGTCATTTGAGAGCCACGCTGCAAATACACGCCCAGACCCTCCCCAGAGCAGAAGGGGTGTTCACCCTCAGTGACCGCAAGTGATGAAGACGCCACAGCAGCGTTCAGGGGTAAATACTTCGAGTACTTACCAGCCCCCAGCTTGGAAACCCTTCGCGTGCACTGCCCCAGCCTGATTCCCTGCCTTCAAACAGAGAAAGCATCTCTGCCTCAAAGACAGTACAGCGGGAAGGTCAGCCAGCAAACAACACACAGCCGTGCTCTCAAAAAGCTGAAGAGTCACAACCATATTTTCAAAGTAAAGTATAACATTCGCCTCAATTTCTCAAATCGTTTAGGGGACACTCTGGTGGCCAATGGTGAGAGCCTTTCACGAAGTGACATTTGCTGGGGAAATCAAAGTCCCCAAGAGTGACTGGGCCAGGAAGCCTTGCCAATATGGTGTCAGTAACGTTGACTGCCTCGCTCTCAAGCTTTTCCTCTTCGGTATTATATTCCCTGTGGAAAATAAAATCCTGCGGCACCCTTTCCTGTGCCTTTAAGGCAAAGGGAGCTGTCCCATCAAGCCTGCTGCAGGGTCCCCTGCATGGCCGGTCACACTGCGCACTGCAACTTTAAGAAGATTTGTAATAGGAAAGGAATCTTCCTAAAAGCATTTTCTGATCATTGTTACAGAATTCAATCCTCTTTTAGCTTAGAGACAAATGAGGTCCTGATGACCGGAGCAGAGCACCTTGAGAATTTCACATTCACTCCCCTGGCGACATAATCCTCTGCCAATGCATGGAGCATGTGACACCTGCGGGTTAATGTCAGGGAACAAAACCACAATCTGATTTGATTTCTTTTTGAGGGAGGAGAACCCAAAACCACAGAATGCAGCTGCATAATCATCAGACACAAAATAAGCTGTTCATCCGATTTCACATACACTCTCAACTGCATTTCACTTTTGAAATGACTACAAATTACTTTCTGAAATGATTCACTTTTCTGATTATAAAAAGTCCGTTGCAGGAAACAGGGGAAACAAGGTAGTAACGATTGTCCTAAACCCGCAACCCACAACTAAGCCCTGTTAATGTGTTGGTGTCTTTTGTGTGTACATAACTTTACAGCTTAGCATCACTCCTGATACAGCTCATTGCGCTGATTTATTTTTTCAGTTCACATCTTTTATGTGCAGTTTTAACTGTCATCGAAATAACTTCAAAATCTGGAAGAACACATCACTATGGTAACAGTGACAACCTCTGGGTGGTAGGAATATGTTTTTATCTTCTTATTTTATGTATTTTTAATCCAACTTTTCTAAGTTTTTACAATGCACATTTATTATTATGAAGAGACAATTTAAGCTCAAAAATATTTTTTCCTTGGCTGTGTAATATCTGTTCATGGATACACTCTGCTTCACTTCATCGTCACCAAAACTGTGGACAAATGCTCTTTCCAAGGCCCTGGGAGGGGCCCTAGCAATGAGATCATGTGGTTACATTTTATAAAATCTCCAAACTGTCATAACCACAGGCACCTGGGATGCTGCCATGTGCCCACCTCGCTTCCCTGCCTGTGGAGCTGCCCTGGGAGGTTGGAGGTACCTGGGGGTTGGGTTTAGGATGAGGTCGCCTCTGGCTGCAGCTCAGTTTCTGCAGCCGTGCAGTGTGGGGACAGTCTCAGAGATGCTCCTATGTCATCAATCCACCAGGATCTCAGAGTCTTTGAATCTTTCTGAATCCTTCACAAAATTAGTATGGCACTTAGAGAGCAAAACCAAACTCCATGGACATGGCTGGACCTGGAGCGTGTTGTGCTAGTGTAGTAAGTCCGAGAAAGACAGATACTGTCTGATCTAACTTGTATGTGGAACCTGAAATCAAGCAAAACAAATGAGCCAATTGAACAAAACAGAAATAGCTGCACAGGTTCAGAGAACAAACCAGCAGCCCCGAGAGGGGAGAGGAGTGGGGGGTGAAGAAAGGCGCAGACTCCCAGTTATGAAACCAATCCGTCACGGGGCGTGTGTGCAGCACAGGGGACAGAGACAACATTTTGTGATAACTTTGTATGGTGGGAAATCTACAAAGATATGAAATCACTGTGTTGTGCACCTGAAACTAATACAATATAGTAAGTCAATTCAACTTCAGAAAAAAAGTGGACAAACTTACAACAAAACTAGATGGTGGCGCTGGGAGGGAATAGCTCAGTGGTAGAGTATGTGCTTAGCACAAAGTCTCCGTTCAACCCCCACTTGCCTCCTCACCGGAAAACAGTTTTTTAATTAAAAAAAACTAGATGGTGGAGCGTCCCCTCCCCAGGCCCCCAAATCCGGAGAGAATTCAAAATGAGGAAAATTGCCAAAGAAATGAAGGCTAAACTGCAAGGAACATTAGAGCAAACAGTGCAACAGTTTATGCCTTAAGAGAAGCAGGAGGACTTTTTAAATATCATAAGGAAATCAAAAAAGAATAAAAGGATTTTTGTAAAAGTTACAAGCAGGCCAAAAAGATTCCCCGTGTGCTAACAGGAACTCCTGAAGCAAGTAACAGAAGTAAAGGAACAGAACAAAGGCTGAAGCCGTAATTGCAGAAAACTTCCCTGAAACATTAAAGGGGGGGGGGGGCGGTATTTAGAACTACAGCCTGAAAGAGTGCAGAGCACACGTGAGAAAATCAACCAGGATGCCCACCACGGAGACCCCGCCTAGTATGAAGCTGCTGAACTCCAGAGACAAGTAAGCAATCCTCGGGCAGCTGAGCAGAAAGGGCGTGCCTTCACCCCTCCGCGCAGGCCGACCGGGCCGCGGCCGGGAGAGTCTGACACCTGCCCCGGCCCCGCGAGGGGCCGAGGGCCGCAGCCGGCCGGTGCGGGAGGGGCCGCGTCTCGGGCTGCAGACGCGCCCTGCGGGACCAGGCTCGCCTCCCGCGGAAACACAGGCTCAGGACCACGTCCCCACGCGTGCTGGCTCGCGCTGCGGGTTTTCTCGAGAAGCCCCTCCAACAGCAGGGGCAAGAGTGCTCCAGGTGCGCGTGCGCGGACGAGCTCCGGGAGCAGGTGTGCAGACGGGGGAGGCGGCGATGTCGGGGTGCGTCGCTGGGCCCTTCTCTCTGTGGGGCCTTCGAGAGTGTGCCTGAGGCCCCCCGGGGAGGAACGGCCTTGCGGGTCTACTCCCACGGGTACCCACACCCGCGTCCAAGGAGCCCCAGCCCTGAAGGCAGACGCATCAGATTACTCCAGGGAGAAGCAGTCGGGGAGGATGGGAGGAGGGGCCGAGAGGAGGGGCAGCGGAGGGGGCGGTGGTCAGCACATTCGGAGGAGCAGACACCCCGCCTCCTCCTCTCAGCCCGGCATCTTCCAACCAGAGCTCGCAGGCGGCTCTTACTGAGCCCACACCAGGGCAGGCAGAGGGGCCAAGAGCCAACATCCCCAGGGGCCGTCCCAGCCAACCACAGACTATGGTTAGCGGGTGGAGACCTCAGCTTTCCCCCAGCCAGGCTCCCGAGGCCCCCATCAGGCCTGAGCAGAGTGCCTATAAAGAAAGCGGAGTCTATAGGCTGGACTAGCCCTGTCCCCTCCCCGTCCCCTCCCCCAGTCCCGCTCAGGGCTCCCAGGATCACAGGATCCCAACGACACCCCCTGCACCAAATCCTCATTCAGGTCTGCGGTGCCGAGCCCAAGTCTGAATCCAGCGCCTTCGAACTCAGCGCCCAAGCCTGGGGAACGTGCAGCCCTCGGCTTGGAGACCTCGGTTACTGCTGCGCCCCCTTGCCCCCGGATCCCATGAGGCCACAGGACATCTGGGGCTGCCCCGACGCTCGGGGCCGTCTTTCCACCCACCCAGGGACCAACAGCGTCTCAGTGCAGGGAGGCGAGGGGCCCTGGGACTGTCCCGTGGGCCACGTGGTGGGACCCCACCCCCAGTTTGCTTCGCATTCCACACCCCCTCCTCAGGAAGGCTAAGCTCCTCCCACCAGCACTGTCGCGCATCGTCCCCCACGCAGAGCCCCCAGGACCTGCTCTCCGGCCTCTGTCCCCTCCCTGCCTTGACCCCGAGCTCTGGCCACACCTCCCAGCTCCACTCCCAGCCCCTCCCACCCCACCCCACTCTTTCTGAGGAGACACTGCTGAGGCCAGACCTCTAGGGCAGCGCCTCCACCCCACCCCCACCACTTCCCGGCTTGGCTCTCGAAATCCTCTTGGGACAGCTCATCCCAGCAACGGATGCGGACAGTTGGAGGCTCTTCCCGCCCCCGCAGGGCACTCAGCGCAGACGGAGTTGTCTGCAGTCAACAGTAGTGCTGTCTCGCTCACCTGTGGCCTGGGCGCTGTCCCCTGGAGGGAGCCCGAAAGCCGGCCTGGGACTGCGGCCCTGAGACCTGCGGGCGGAGGAAGGAGATGCAGCCGGGAGGAGGGAGCGGGTTGGGGGCGGGCAGCACAGGCCTGGGAACCGGCCACTCTGCGAGTGAGCCCCTGTATCTGGCTGGGTCCTAGTCCCTTTAAAGCCTCAGTTCCCCGCTCCCTGAATGGGGATGATAACGTCAAGGCCAAGGCTGCAGTGGGATGAGAGGCCAGCCTGGTCACTGCTGTGGTCTCACGAGGACCGCTTTCCCATTGCTGGGGCCGCTGAGGTGGAAAGTCTGCCGCTACTGATGCCCCTTGGAAGAGGAATCTGCATGATCCAGAGAATTTTCTTCCAGCAACAGTTGTTAGAGGCAGGAGGCCTTGCTTCTATTAAGAGAGGATTCCAGACTGTCAGGCTTGGGTGGTTCCAGAGAGAAAAGATCTTAGAACATTCCCCAAGTTCCCCCAGGAGCCCCAGTATCTAGATCCCACGATTCCTGGAATCTCCTTAATTGAATTGCCTGACGAATCCCGCCTCGGGGTCTCTACGCCAGTCTCCGCACCCACTCCAAGCAGGGGACACCCCAGACTGCCACCCTCAATGGTACATGTCCAGACAGACGGCCACCCCCTTTGTGCGAAGGGAGACTGGTAACGGGCAGTTGGAGTGTCCTCCGAGAAGACAAAAGACCTGCTGGAGTGTGCAACCATTCGGGGCAGCCGCCACTCCCTCCGCAGGCGGCTGGGGCCTGCGCTGTCCGCGGCCAGCTGCCACGTCCTGGGAGAAGAATGGAGTCGGCGTGTGGGCGGGACAAAAGCCACCGGCTGACCTGGCCAGCCTGCCTTGCAGGGCATCCTCGGCATCTGGGTCCCCAGGGCTGCCTCTGTTTAACTATCACGACTTCAGTCTTGAGGAGACAACAATGTTTGCAGAACTCAAATGGGCCGTGAGACTAAATTAATTCCCAAGGTGGCCAGAACCAAGATGCTAATTGGTTTGGCTAATGGCCCTTCCCCCACCAAACAGATTGCCTCATTCTTCAGGCGACTAATTATTAGCTGAAGCCATGAATAGAAAGAGATGGAAAGGACCTGTCACCTCCCGCTTAGTAAATGTTAAAGCTTTGTTCTTCGCAGGCACAGTAAAGGACCAGGGCCTGTGGGGGCGGGAGGGCCAGGGATGAGGAGCTAGTCAGGGATCCCGTGGGTACAGACTGGGTGGTGCTGGGGGCCGAAAGCCATGTCATCTCAGGCCCCAGCAAATTCAGGCTTCGGACAGGTTGACCAAGCTCGTATAGGAGTCTGGGTTTTTACAAAGCAGGAGTGTAACTCTGATGTACACTGTCAGGTTCTAAAAGGTAAAAGGTGCTTCCTAGTACTTTTAACTTGTGTCCCATTATGAGACCACATGTTTACGCCATAAATCACTATTTTCCACAAATTCAGGCTTGACTTCACTGCACTGTATTTCAGTGTATTGAAGGCATCACTGGTTAAGTGCAAATACCTGAAATCTACTGCAACTTTTCAGTCACCCATCTTCGCCCCACATCTTATTATGCAAAATTCCAAAGACACAGGAAGTTCACTGTGAACCCCGTTGAGCCCTCACACATTCTCCAGGTCTTACACCCGTGCTGTGTCTGCCTCACCACAGATCGCTCCCTCTGTCCTCGTCAGGCCCTCGAGCTTGACACCCAAGTTGCTGACATCCGTGTCCTTCCACCAAACACACCAGCACGTGTGTCATTAACCAGAGGTGAGCAGGGGCGGGGGGCATTTTCAGGTAAACCACATACAAGGTCACACTCGACTCCAGAGTGCCCAGTTCCAGAGCCTGGACAAAAGTGTGCAGCCCCCGGGGCCACCCTTCCCATGATGCTCAACATTCCAGCTCCTTAAAAGCTCTCTGGACCCTTCTAGTCAACTCAGTCCCACCTCACAGGCAACAACTATTGATTTTTTTCCACCATAGTCACAACCTACTGTTTTTGTCTTGTTTTGTTGAGGTGGTGATAATTAGGTTTAATACTTTTATTTATTTATTTGTTAATGGCGGTGCTGAGGACTGAACCCAGGACCTCGTGCATGCTAGGCACATGCTCCTCCACTGAGCTGTGCCCTCCCCCTACAACCTACTTTTGCTATTTGCATTTTAATATTCCTGGAACCTTGATAAATAAAAGTGGTCCAGGACTCTCTCGACTTCTGAGAGGTACAGAGGACAACCTTTCTATTCTTAAAAAAAATTGCCAAACCATAAATGTGCTTTCTTGACTGTCTCCTTGAGTTTCTGTTCGCTGCTGACACTTGGACACTGAGGTCTCCAGCTGTTACTGTTCAGTTGTTTCTTCGTTCAGTTACTTCAGCTTTTTCTTCATGTATTTTGAGTTCAGTCGCTCCAGTTTTGCTTCACTTGTTTTTACCTTGTTTTAGGTGTATATATATGCTTATAATTGTCAGGTCTTCCTGACAGATTGACCCTATCATCATTCTGAAATATACATCTTTGTTTTTAGTAAAAATGTCTGAAAGTCCATTTTGTGTGATCTTAGTGTAGCCACTTCAGCTGTCTTTTGGTTACTGTTTGCTTGATATAATATTCGCACTCTTCCACTTCCAGCTATTTGCGTTTTTGAAGTTAACATGTGTCTCTTGTAGACAGTAATCTGTTGGGGTTTTTTTTTTTAATCTAGTCTCTCAATCTTTGCCTTTTTATTGGAATATTTAGTCCATTTACATGATAAGTAATTACTGATAAGGTAGGGTTCATGCCTTCCACGTTGTTATGTGTTTTCTACATGTTTTATGGCTTTTTTGTTCTTCTATTACCCCATAACTATCTTTGCTGTGTTAAATATTTTCTAGTACATCATTTTAATTCATTCCTTTGCTGTTTATTTTACTATGTTTTGGGAAGATATTTTGGTGTTGTCCTGGGGATTACAATACGTATTACTTGATAGTAATCCAGTTCTGACTAATGCTAGTTCATTTCAATAGTGTTCAGAACCTCTGCTCCAGTCCAGCTCCGCCCCTTCTCCCCCTTGTGTCCTTCTACCGTCATACAAATCACCTCCTTACACACTGTAAGTTCAACACTGTCTTATACTTATTGCTTTATGTATCTGGAGGGGATTCTAATTCAAAAAGACACTTGCACCCCAATGTTCACAGCAGCACTATTTACCATACCCAAGACATGGAAGCAACCTAAATGTCCATCAACAGATGACTGGATAAAGAAGTTGTGGTATATGTATACAATGGAATACTACTCAGCCATAAAAAACAATAAAATGCCATTTGCAGCAACATGGATGGCTCTGGAGAACGTCATTCTAAGTGAAGTAAGCCAGAAAGAATGCCATATGATATCACTCATATGTGGAATCTAAAAAAAGAAGAAGAAAAGACACAAATGAACTTATTTACAAAACAGAAACAGACTCACAGACAGAAAACAGACTTGTGGTTACCCGGGGGGAAGGGGGTGGGAAGGAATGAATTGGGAATTCAAGATTTGCAGATACTAACTACTATATATAAAATAGGTAAACAAAAGGCTTCTTCCGTGGAGCACAGGGAACTATATTCAATATCTTGTAGTAACCTACAATGAAAAAGAATATGAAAGGAATATGTGTATGTTCATGTATGACTGAAACATGATGCTGTGCACCAGAAATTGACACAATATTGTAAACTGACTATACTTCAATAAAAATATACATATAATTATTGCTTTATATGGTTGTCTTTTAAATCACATGTGAAAGGAAAAGACTTAAAAACAAAAACACAGGATACGCTCTTTTGTATTTAACTATATAGTTACCTTTTTGGTGTCCTTTGCTTTTTCACGTGAATTCAAGTTACTGTCTTTTGTCCTTGCATTTCGGCCCAAAGGACTCCTTTTTGCATTTCCTGTAGGGCAAGCCTACTAATGACTAACTCCCTCAGGTTTCATTCCTCTAGGAATGTCTTCATTCCTCCTCCATTTTTGAAGGGCATTTTTGTTGAATACAGAATTATGGAGGTTTTTTCTCCTCATACTTTGTATCATCCAACTGCCTTCTGGTCCTTGTGGTTTCTGATGAGAAATCAGCTGTCAATCTTACAAGAATCCATTATAGGTAATAAATTGTAGGTCACTTCTCTCTTCTTTCAAGATTCTCTCTTTGTTTTGGGATTTCAACAGTTTGTTTATGGTGTGTTTTTTGTGTGGATCTCTTTGAGCTGGTCCTACGTGGAGTTTGTTGAGCTTCTGAAATGTGCAGATTTGTGTTCTGCATCAAATTTGACAAGTTTTAAACTACTTCAAATATTCTTTGTGCCCCTTTCTCTCCTTTCTTACTGGGACTTCCATTATGTGTATTTTTGTATGCCTGATAGTGTCCCACATGTCTTTTATACTCTGTTTTTATTATTTTTTCTTTCTGTTCCTCAAACCAGGTAATCTCAATTGACCTATTTTCAAAATTGCTGATTCTTGATTCCACAGTTCAAATCTGCTACTAATATTTCATTTCAGTCATTGTCCTTTACCCATTCTAGAATTTCTATTTGGTTCTTTTTAAATAATTTCTCTTTATTGACATTTTCTATTTGGTGAGATAATTGTTCTCACATCCTACTTCAGCTCTTCAGACATTTTTATTTAGTTCTTTGAACATATTTACAAAAGCTGTGTTAAAGTATTTGTCTAGTAAGTCCAACATCTTGATTTCCTCAGGGATAATTTCTACTGACTGCTTTTTTCCTGTGAATGAGTCACATTTTACTGTTTCTTTGCATGTATCACATTTTTGTTGTTGAAAACTGGACATTTTGGGCAATATATTGTAGCAGCTCTGGACATTTATTACCAGGGCTTGCTGGTGCCTGTTTCTTTGCTTAGTGGCTTGTCCAGACCTTTCTGTTGATGTCTACTTCTCCTAACACGGGCAACTTCTCTGTCACTCCTCAGACTGCACAGGGCATTTGCAGTCACCTGACCCTTCCCCCTTCCAGGGATGACAGTTGCCTTAGCTGAGCTCTCTTTGGCTGTCTCTTTCCCTGAGGAAATGACTGCCTCCTCTTACATTTCTAGCTCATCTGCCTCTACTGCCATCATACCCAGAGTTAACCCCTACTAATGGCTAGCTGATTGTTTGACACTATCCTGTAGCATAAATTGCATAAAAGGAAGGAAGGTAAAGGAGAGAGTTTGTGTTCTGTCCTGTTCTGTTTTGTTTTGCCATAAAAGACGCTCTTGGTGCAATCTGTGAAACGTGGTACACGTGGATTCCATGACAGGCCCATCAGCGTCAAGTTTCTATTTTGATGTGTGCACTGTGGCTACATGGGAAAGTATCTTAGTAAGAGCCTCGGTAAGAGACTAATAGCTGTTAAACTAAGCAATTAGAGTCTGCTCCACAGTCTATTATGAACAGTTGCTTAACTGTTTAGCAGACAAATGTCTATCCTTGAGGGCACTGGTATCTGTAACTCTCATGAAGTCTAATACACAGGCACACAAATTTATCAGCCGACACTGAGCTTGATCTGGATTTTCCAGCCTCTGTGTCAAGCATAGGAACACAAAGACAAGTCCGTGTCCAGGCCCTCGGGTGTGTCTGTTCTGGTGGGAAAAGCTGGAGGACACCTTCAAGGGACAAGCAAGAGGGTGGGGGCTGAAGAACAACAGGAATTCAGAGGAGGGGAAGGAGTCAGTGTGGAATGAAGAGAGAATCGTAGGCAGAAGTAGCAAGACCCAGAGGACCTTAGCCAAATTACTTTTCATGTGTTTTTTTATGAGACGAGTTTGGGCTTGCCAGTAAAGGTGCGAAGACAAGAGGTGGTGCGTGTGCAGGGCAGCCAGTGAGTCATCATTTCTAACAGCGAAAGGCTGGAGGAATGGGGCTAAATATGCCACATCTGTGCATCGGCTGGCCAGGCCGCCACCAGGGAGAGCTGCCCTTCTCTCTGGGAGTCACAGCTGTGGTTACGGGAGGGCGTGCGTCTCGGAGGGGCAAGAGGGGTCTGCGGGGCGTGCTCCCCAACACCAGGAGCTGCTGGTGCTGCTGGTGGGAAGGTCTGCAAATCATCGAGCCTCCCACTTAAGATTTGTGTAGTTTGCCAGGTGCAGTAAGCTGCAGCTCACTTTTTTTTAAGCTGAAAAAAAAGTTTTTCCAGTGCTGGCTTCGGCAGCGCATGTGCTGGAACTGGAACAATACAGAGAAGATTAGCGTGGCCCCTGCGCAGGGATGACACACACATTCGTAAAGAGTTCCAATTTTAAAAATTGTGTATATTAATAAGTAATTACCTCCAGGATATATCGTTAAATGGAAAACGCATCTATAACAAGGTATACAGAAGGCAATCTGATATCTACCCAGGCCCGGAGCTTCACCTGAAGGAGGCTGGAGGGGAGGAGCGGGAGCGGGGCGTCTCCAGGGGCGGAGAGAACCGCGCCGCGCGTGGGGACCAAGGGGCCATCCGTCTTCCAGAGCTTAGGGAGAGGCGCGGTGGGGGGCACGGAGCGTGTGCGGGGGCGTCTGCGGTGACCGCCACCCCGCAGGTGCCCTTGTCGTGCGGGCTGAAGCCAGCGGGGCGGGTGCAGACAGCCCGGATCAGGAGCGGCCTTCCAGGCGTGTGTTTCTCCGTGAACTAAATCCGACAACCCACCGAGCCCCGTGTCAGGTCCTACGGCTCAGTTTTGGCACAGATTTTAAACTCAGCCAAGTCCTCTTTCATTCGTTAAAACCGGGTGGGCGTCTGGCTGCGCACGCGCCCCGCACTCACGGCCGCGGGAGCCGGGAAACCACGTGAGATCACCAGGTTTTTGGAGGGACGAGCCCCAGCCCGGTCTATGCTGCCACCTGGTGTCCGCCCGGCAAACGACCCCAAACCCTCAAATGTGAGCTCAGAACTGAGGGCGGAAGGTCGAGGATGAACCACTGTATTATGACTGAAAAGTACGTTAGACACACAGACGCACACAGGCTCCGCGTGAACGAAACTCCCCGGCAGAGCAGAAGCAAGCTGTTAGCAGCGGTGGCTTCCAGAAAGGGGGACCGGGTGGCTGGGAACACGGTCACCGTGTGTTATTTTGCACCTTTTCAGTTTTGAGCCATAGCAATGTATTGCCAATTGAAAAATGAAGTAGAGCTTAAAAAGAAAAACATCTGCTTATTAAATTTGATTGGCATGTTGACAAGGGGCCACCTTTTCCTCAGCCATTGATTCACGGTACTTAAATACTTAGTGTTTACTCTTGTCTGCGGGAACATCGGGGAAGAAAACAGACACATCCCTGCCCTCCTGAAGCTCAGACTCTCCTGAGAGGAGGGCCTTGGAGCACATGTTGAGGGCCGCAGAGCTCCGGGAAGCTGGGTGCTCGGATGCCTGGCTGGGAAAGCAGAGCCCCAGCCTTGGGCCAGCGAGGTGGGAGCAGTCACCCTCCCCTCGCTTCAGACCTGTGAGGGGTCCTGTTGTTTCAGTGCTTTTTCTGACATGTCACGAGTGTGACCTAATGGGTATTGCATTGTATTCACCCAGGAGCCGGAATGCACACATTCTTCTCAAATAAAAACTGTGAATTTACAAAAAGTAGTCACAAGTGGGGCTACAAAGCAAGCCTGAACAAATTCAAAGAATGGGTGTTACAGGGATTATATCCCTGACCACAGTGCAACAAATGGTTAATTTAAGAAATTAATTTAAAAGTGTAAAACATTCCTAACTCATGGGACAGAGAAACATCCTAATGGAAGTCAGAAAATGCTTCAGACTGACAACTGTAAAAAGACAACACAGCACACTCGTGGGAGAAGGCTAAAACGGTGTTAAGGGGAAAGTGACAGCTTTAAATGCATGTATAAGATGGCTGAAAATTAATGAGACAATTAATTAGAGGAAAAACAGAATACACTCAAAGAAAGTAGAAAGAAAGAGTAAAGACGAGAGACATTTAGAAATATCAAAGATACAACAGATGTTCAACAAAGACAAAAGTTAGTTCTTACGGGGGAAGTAACTAAACTTTTAAATTTCTAGAAATGCTGATCAAGAGAAAAAAGGGAGGGCACAAAGAAATTGCACTATGAAAGGAGGCTGTAACTACAAGTGCTGAGAAGATCTGAGTGATGTCATACCAATAAAGTTGAAAACTTAAGTGAAAGGGAGAAATTTCACTAGAAATATACCAAAATTGCCTGAAAAAAGAAACAGAAAACTTGAATAATTGCAAACAGAGTCATCTTTTTTGTTGTTGCTGGTTTTGGGGGTTTTTTTTGGTTTTTGGGGTTTTTTTTTTCCGATGGAGACGCTGGGGATTGAACCCAGGAAACTCATACATGCTAAGCATGAGCTCTGATCGCCACCCACCCGCCCCCCGGCTCCCCAGCCCCGGGAGATGGAATCATCTAAAATGTTTCGCATAGAAAACAGGCATAATCCCCTGGAAATGCAAGAAACAGAACACTTGAGTACTACACAAACATTCTAAAGATTTCAAACACTGTCTGCAACTCCTTTTGCAAGGCTGACATAAGCTTATAGCAAATCCAAACAAGCATATGTAAGAAAGAAAATTAGAAGTTAATCTATTTTGTGAACATAGAAACAAAGAGCCTAAACACAATTTAGAAAATCAAATCCAGCAACATACAAAAACTTTCTATTGTAAATCAGAAGTGGTTCAACCTAAGAATTTAATTTACCAACAAGAAAAAAAGAATTAATTTTACCACATTTACAAGTTAATGGAGAGAAGTCATCTAATCATCTCAATCGATGAATAAAACACATGAAATAAAATTCAACGTCCATTAATGGTTTTTTAAAATCTCTTAAACTACAAAGAGAAGAAAGTTTTCTTTTATTTATTTTTTTAACATTTTTTTTATTGAGTTATAGTCATTTTACAATGTTGTGTCAAATTCCAGTGCAGAGCACAATTTTCCAGTTATACATGAACATACATATGTTCATTGTCACATTTTTTTCTCTGTGAGCCACTGCAAGATCTTGTATATATTTCCCTGTGCTACACCATGTAATCTTGTTTATCTATTCTGCATATGCCTGTCAGTACCTACAAATTTTGAAGTCCCATTCTGTCCCTTCCCACCCCTGCCCCCTTGGCAACCACAAGTCTGTACTCTATGTCTATGAATCTGTTTCTGTTTTGTATTTATGTTCATTTTTTTTTTTTTAGATTCTGCATATGAGTGATTTCATATGGTATTTTTCTTTCTCTTTCTGGCTTACTTCACTTAGAATGACATTCTCCAGGAACATCCATGTTGCCGCAAATGGTGTTACGTTGTCAGTTTTTATGGCTGAATAGTATTCCATCGTATAAATATACCACAACTTCTTTATCCAGTCAGCTGTTGATGGCAACTGTTTCCATGTCTTGGCTATTGTAAATAGTGCTGCTATGAACATTGGGGTGCAGGTGTCCTTTTGAAGTAGGATTCCTTCTGGATACATGCCCAGGAGTGGGATTGCTGGGTCATACAGGTAAGTCTATTCCTAGTCTTTTGAGGAATCTCCATACTGTTTTCCACAGTGGCTGCACCAAACTGCATTCCCACCAGCAGTGTAGGAGGGCTCCCTTGAGAAGAAAGTTTTCTTAATCTGATAAAGGATAAAATACATTTAATGGGAAAAGGCTGAGGGTGTCCACGGAGGGGAGGACAGCAAGTAACAGCTACTCAAAAAACCAAACACAAACCCCCCTCCCCTGGCCGCTAATGCTCTCCCAGACAGTGCTCTCCTGCACTTCTTGTCATCCCGGCTGGATTGTCACTAAGGTGCAGTGGCCTTAGCTGGGCATCCGGCAGGAAGCCAATGTGGCAGGCAGAGCAATGAAAGCCAACCTTGCTTGGCAAGGTCGAGCTTTCCCTCACATCTTCCATGCAGGCCCCAGGTTTTGGAAAATGGAAGGCCTGTCATAAGTGCAGCAGCTCTGACTTTTCCGGGAAGTTAAGAGATAAATTTGGATGAGAAGGCAATGGTTTGTGGTGATAGACTGAAGGACCGGAGGAGGAAATGAAGGAGGTGATTAAGATACTTTATTTAGTATTATTAGCTCAATGACCTGTGAGCCAGGCGTGTCTTAGGTCAAGTTCCCCCAAAAACCAATCCTGAGAAAGCATGGAGGCCGGCAGTGTCTGGAGGTGACCCCAGGAAACGTCAGCAGGGGGGAGTGGGACAGAGCAGGGAAAGTCATGACGGCGACCACCTTGGGCAACTGTAGAACATGCCCGAGACTTGTCCCACTTGGAGGACAAGGGAGAGAGTGGCAAGGAGTCAGGGTGTTCATACCTGTCACTCTCCCCAAAGCGGCATCACCTCCCAGCCCCGCCAGCTGCTGGCCAAAGGAGCGCCGTCCTGGGGAGAAGCCCGTGTGCAACGGGGCAGACGTGGATAAAGCAGGTGCCGTGCCCCTGCCCCAGGGAACCAGGAAATCCACTTCCATGGCTTCATGTAATGGGCAGGCGCCACTGTCCTTCTGGACTGGAGGACCTGCACAAAATAGCAGGCTTTCTCCACTCTGTCCTTAGTCACATGGGGGCAACTGAGGCAACCTAGTAACTCATCTTCCTTGTCTAAAACTCTCACCCTCAAAGCAGGGCCGTCAGGCCTCCCTGCTCTGCATGCATTTCCTGCACCGCCCACATCTCAGCTGTCCCTCCTGGCTCCTGTATTTGCACGGTGGGTGCCAACTGGCTTCCGTCAACCTCCACCTGCAGGCCTAGGCTGCTGCTTCTGGCTGACTCGTGAGAACTGCGGAAGCCAGAAATCATCCATCCGTTAGTTCTGCAAACAGACACTGGTGTTGTCTAGTTGGGGTGTCAGCAAAGGCAGTCTGACACCAGAGCTTTGCTGCAAGTACAGCTGACGCTTGAACATCTTGAAGGGTAGGCGAAAATCCACAGTTTTACAGTTGACCCTCATATCTGCCGATTCAGCCATCTAAGGAGTGTGTAGTACTCTGGTATGTATTTATTGGGAAAAAAATCGGCATATAAGTGAACCCACGCAGTTCAAACCAGTGTTGTTCAAAGGTCAGCTTTAGTTTATTTGGGAAGGAGGCCAATGAGGAAGAGAAAGCCAACCCAAGGAGCCAGGCATGACTGAGCTGGTTACCTCTGTGGGCAGGTGAGGTCCAGTCCCACTCCTATGCTACCAAGGAGGGCTGACACATTCGTCCCCAACTGGTTACGGATTAACCTCCCTGAACTTCTAGGCAGTATGCTCAGGGCTTCCCGAGACTTCATGGGAACTCTCCATCACCACTGGAGAGCTGGAGTCAGCATGGGCTGAGAGGATGTGGACACAACAGTGTTTGCCCCAAGCACCATGTGCCAGACTGTGCGGGGTGTGCCAGCACCGTCAGGACAAACTGCTTCCTTGCTTTCATCAACCCTACCTCTCTGTGGTGGAATAAAGAATATACTAATATGCAAACCAACCAATAAATAACAATGGGTGTGATAAAT
Organism: Camelus ferus; assembly: GCF_009834535.1. Lineage (NCBI taxonomy): Eukaryota > Metazoa > Chordata > Mammalia > Artiodactyla > Camelidae > Camelus > Camelus ferus. Next base: position 16,073,423 of record NC_045714.1, on the reverse strand, counting down.
GCTATCCAGCAAATAGCAGAAAGGCAGGGGGGCAGAAGTACGATAGTTAAAATTCTGTGAAAAGGTGGCATTTGAGCGGAGTCTTAAAGGATGAAAAGAATCTATGCCTCAGGCCCATCAGGCTGCTATAACAAAAATACCATAAATAGAGTGGCTTTTAAATAACAAACATTTATTTCTCATAGTTCTGGAGACTAGGAAGTCCAAGATCAAGACGCCAGCAAATTCACTGTCTGGTGAGGGCTGGCTTCCTCAGAGCTCTGACTTTTCACTGCACCGTCACGCGGCAGAAGGACTGAGGGACCTCTCTGGGGCCTCTTTTATGAGGACACTAATGCCATTCATCTCCCAGAGGCCCCATCTCCTAACATCATCACCTTGAGGGTTTGTATTTGAACATAGAACTTGGGGAGACGCAAGTACTCAGATCACAGCCTTTTACTAAGGAAAGGCCTGGGGGAAGAGCCTTGCAAGCAGCAAACAGCATGCAAAGCCCGTGTCAGTAAAACTGACGAATTCTAGGAATTCTAAGTGAAATAAGGTGAAAGCCATGTCGTGAGCGAGGCAGAGGCAGGGCCATCACTTTCCATGTACAGATTTCAAAATATTAGAACAAATGTAAACTGAAACTGTTACGACTGTATGTGAGAAAGAATTTTGTCCAACTGGATTGCAAAGATCCAAAGGTTTGCAAAGACGGCCGGTGAAAAGGAGTGGAAACCCGCGCTCCTGTACGTTACTGCAGGCCGTACACGTTAGTACGATGTGTAAGGAGCGGTTTGGCCATATGCATCCGATATTTAAAAGAGAGAAAGGGAAAGGACATGTCCTTTCCCATAGCAGTTTCTCTTCCCAGCGTCTTCCCCACGGACGTACCTACACTGTGTGCCCAAGTACCTGTGTCCTCGGGGTTCGGTAGCAAACGTGGCACGAGGTACTCTGCGGGCTAATGCTGCCTCAAAACCAGAACCCCGGGTTTGACTCGTGTCGGGCATTGCAGATACTGAGTATTATCCTCCGAACTGAGAAGGAACCTTGAGCCTGAAAACCGATGCGGGCAACTTTATACGCAATTACGAAGTTTACCGTGGTAACTTACGCAGGCAGGATGGGGGACGGACGGTCCAGAGTCGAGCGCAGCTGCACGCTTTGCTGCCAAAGGGTACAGGGGAACTTAAAGCAGCCAAAGGTGAAAAGTAAGACCTGACTGCTAGGGAAAAGAGGTTTTTCCTCCCCCAGGGGTGTGTGTGTGTGTGTGTGTGTGTGTGTTTGTGCGTGTTGGGGGAAGGGGTCTCATGACATTAACCATCTGGGTCAGCAAAGGCGTTCTTCCCGTGTTCACACGACATGGAGGCAGAGGTGACGGTGATGGAGACCTTGTCTGGCTTGGGCGCACTCCTTGTGGGTGGGCTACAGCTCAGTCAGCTGCAGTGGGGAAGGGGCAGGACTTTGGGCCCGAAGTCGAGTGGTTCAGCCGCCAAGCTGGCACAGGAGGCCAGTGTCCCATAGTCCGCCGGCCCAGTCTGGTCTAGGACATTGTCCCTACGTCCCACCTGTCAGCACCCTCTCCCTCTCAAGTGACCACGTCTCAACAATAAACTCAGGACCACCGTGGGATTCGGGCACCACCAAGGCGCTCCCAGGGCCCAGACAGGGGGTGGTATCCAGGACCAGGCCCAGACGGGGCGCGCCCACTACACACCGGCCAGGCGCCGGCACGTGGGCGCACGCGCAGCAAGGGAAGCGGGGAAGCTGGGAAGGCGGGCTCCACTTCGGGAGGAGAGGCGGCACGCCTTATCAGCAGGGCCCTGAGTAAGCGGGGCTGCGTGGACGACTGGCCCTGTCAGGAGCGGCCCAACCTTGGCAGCGTCTAGAGGGACGAGAAAACAGGGGTCAGGAATAGGAGAGGCGTGACTGCGCCGCCTGTCCTCTTGTGGCATTTTTCTATCAAAATAAGGGACTTTAGGTGCGGAGGGACCCAAGGAAAATTCAGAACCTCCACAGCCGGTCAAGACCAAGATTGTGAGGCTGTGCGGGCGACTCCTCGGCCGCGCCGTGCGGGGCCCTGCGAGCTGGGACAGGAGCTGCGGCCACGCCGGGACCCCGCTTCCAGACCGAGACCCGCCGGGCTGGAGGCTGGAGGGCACGCCGGCCGACCCCTGCGGGAAGGGCCACGGCGCCTGCGCGCTGGGCTGCACCGCCCGCCTCCACGCCGCGCCTGCGCACTAGGCTGACGTGCGCTGCACGTGGGCGGGGCCGGGGCTCCGGGTCTGCCGGCCCGCACCCTGGGGGCGGAGGCGGCGCTGACGCCGGCGGGCGGGAGCGCAGGGAAGTGGCCTTGGTGGCCCGCGCGCTCCCCGGGGACGGGCACCGCGCTCCGTGGGCAGGGCACAGGGCCCTGCAGGGTAAGCGGCGGGCCGGGGCGCGTGCGGGTTCTGCCGGGCTCGGGGTACCTCTGCACGTGGGCCCCCGGGCACGGTGCGCTGCGCCCTGGAGAAGGGCTGCGACGGAGCAGGGCCGGCGGCCCCGGGTGTGCAGACCCAGCGCCTGGCAACGCCCCCGGCTGAAGCGGTGACTCGCACCCGGGCCTTCCCTCCCACCTCCTGCCTGTCCGGCTCCATCAGTTCTCCGCGAGCCCCGGGCTCCGCTGCCCGGTGAGCCGCATGATCGGTGTTGGGCAGCGGGTGGGCAAGACAGCCGGTCTCCACCCCCAGGGAGCCGGTAGCCGGGCCTCTGCGTTCATTCATGCAGCCAGCTGCTGCTGACCCGCTCCCAGCTCAGCCGGGTGCAGATCCAGTAGGAGCGGGACAGGCCGGGGAGAAAAGCCCGTTTAAACCTACCGGGAGAATAAGAGGTGTTTTTAATGTGCTTAATTTTGTACGAGCTTTCAGCATGTGTGGCTGTCATTTGCCTGCTCGGCCCTTTTATGTACTTTAACCTTGAAGAAACTGGCCTACAGATAAGGCGGCCACCCATCCAGATCAGATGGCGCTTGTATTTCTAGCGCTGACCTGCCGTCCCCAGCTCCTAGGAAGCCGCGCGTCTCCACCCTCGCTGCCACTGCCCCACACCCAGACCTCCTCTCTGACCCCTGCCTCCCCCGATAGAGGGATGCACCCCCACCCCCACCCCAGGCAGAGTTAGCTTAGCCAAACCTGTTTCCCTTTGTGCACCTGCACCCTGCCCCACCCGCCACACCTGCCTGCTATCTCATTCCCCACCTGACTTTCCTTACAGGCTTGTTCTAGACTCTCTCTCCCTAAAGAACAAAACTAAACTGAAAGTGAATTGTTTTCCTTGGTGAACCTCTGGGGAGGGCCTGATTGACACATTTTACACGTGGTGTTAGTGGTGTCACAGAAATTTGTTTTGCCCGTCCTGCAGGTGTCTTAGCTTTGAACAAACACCTTACCCTACGGAAGGAAATTGGCTTTTTAGGTTCCGGCCTCAGGGACATGGAGGGGCCTCTGTGCCCTCTTGATGTTATGTTCTGTTTGGCTTCTCTTTATGCCATTCTAAACTTGGTGTGTATCTTTAATGACTATATGTATGTAATTTCCTGTGAGGTTTTTTTTTTTTTTTTTTTTGGTTGCCTGAAGTAGTCTTATATTAACAGGGAAGTGAAGTGATGAAGCACCTTTGATTTGGAGACGGAAGCCGGAAACTCCTCTGTACCTTGCCGAGTGCCGGACCCCAGGCAAGTCCAGTTACAGACCTTCCCGGGCCTTGGTGCTGTCATGTGGAAATAAGTCGTCTAGTGTCGTGTGCTGCCAGCCTTGTGGGCCTCTAGCAACAGGATGTCGCGTATGTAAAGGGGTGCTTTGTAAGTGGGTAGGAAAATTTAACAGCAGCCAGCAAGATTTAATATACTATCTGTTACTCTGATCTTGAATATCGTAGTTCTTCGACTAACATAGGACATGATAAAATGTGACTGTGAGAAAGGAGTTTATAAAACACTTTCAAAGTTGTAAGATGTTAGTATTGCTTTTACGTCCTCACCAATCATCTTTGAAAGTAGCTGCTTTAGAACTTTCTGTATAAATACTTTTGTTTAATGATCACTTAGCAACGGGAAACTCTGGGTTACTATGATCTGACAAAAGGAGGTCTATGAAAGTCTCTGCTGTAGGGTGAGGGCTGGCTGCCTGGGAGTGGCTTCCTCAGGCTCCAGCTGCAAACCTGTCGTCACTCACAGGGTCAGTTCCACTTCTGAATGATGTCCTGCTGTCATTTCAAACTCAGCATGTAGGAAACCTGGTCACTGCTGTCTTCTACCCAAACAGCCCCATCCCAGATGGCTTGTCTCTGCTGGTGACCACCATTTGGGTCCTGAAGCATCGTCCATGCCTCCGTCTTTCCCCGACTCCTGGTGAATTGCTAAATTGTTGGCTGGCCTCCTTCACTGCTGGCTGAGCAGCCACTGGGCTCTGGCCTTGTGTCGCAGTGGGAGACCCAGGATGGGTGGGTGGTCCCTGCTTCCAGGGAGGCATCTAACCAGAGGGAAGGGAGGCACAAGTGAATCGCTCCACTGACAGCTTACTCAGGGGCGTGGCGTAAAGCACCAAGGAGCCCAGAGGAGGGGCCCCCAGCTGCCGGGGCCCAGAGCTGCAGTTAGCACCTTGGGTGGGCTTTGCAGGGGTGCAGAGAAAGGAGCCAAGGGGGAAAAATTTAAGGCAGGAGAAATCTCAGTAAGGATCAACTTGTCTCTTTGCTCAGGAGGTGAGATGTGATTGGCAACTTTAAAACAGCTTGATTTTGATGTAAAAATGAGAATTCTCCCCGTCTCATCAGTGCCTTTAGTCCTGCGCCCACAGATCTCATTTATGTGACCTGCCTGGCCTTAGAGCAATTAAAGGACTGTGTGTGTGGTGGGGTGACGCACACGTCAAGTAAACGCTACCATTTCAGCCGGTTTTAAGTGTGGAGTTGAGCGGCGTTACATGCGTTGCTGCGCCCCTGCTGCCGGCCGCCTGCAGAGCTCTTTTGTCTCCCAGACTGGACCTGTCCCCTCAGACCGTGCCCCCTCCCCCCCCCCGCCTCCACCGGCCCCTGGAGCCACTGTGCTTCCTTTTGTCTCCGTGCATTTGGCTACTCTAGGTACCTTGTGTAAGTGGAGAATTTGTGCTTTTATGACTGGCTTACTTCACTTAGCACAGTGATTCAACCATGTTGTAGCCCGTGTCCGAGGCGCCTTCATTTTTAGGGCTGAATAAGATTCCATTGTGTTTATACACCACATCTTCTTTCTCCAGTCATCTGTGGATGAACATTTGGGCTGTTTCCACCTCCTGGATGTTGTAAATAGTGCTGTAGTGAACTGGGGTGTGCAGACATGTCAAGACCCTGCTTTCAGTTCTTTTGGCCAAATACCCAGAAATAGGTTTGCTGGATCATATAATAATTCTATTTTCAGTTTTCTGAGGAACCTCCATACTGTTTGCCGCAGTGGTTGCACCGCTGCAGAAGAGTTCCAGTTTCTCCACGTCCTTCCCAGCTCTTGTTACTGTTTGTGTCTTTGTGGTGGCTGTCCTGGTGGGGGCGAGGTGACGTGTAACTGTGGCTTTTGTGTGTCTCTGGTCATTAGTGATGCTGAGCCTCTTTTCACGTGCTTGTTGGCCATTTGAGTATCTTCTGTGGAGAGATGTCTGTTCAGGTCCTTTGCCCGTTTTTGAATTGGATTGGTGGTGGTTGTTGCCGTTGTTGAGTTTAGAAGTCTTCTTTATGTCCTGGATAGTCACCCTGTGTCAGGCCTGTGACCTGCAAATGTTTTCTCCCTTTCTTAGGGATGCCATTTTCCTCTGTTGTCAGTGTCCTTTGCTGCACTGTGGTTTTTAATTTTGATGTCGTCCTATTTGTCTATTTTTGCTTTTGTTGCCTGTGCTGTTGGTGTCTTAAAGAAATTAGTGACAAATCTGATGTCATGTTGCATCTCCCCAATGTTTTCTCCTAGGAGTTTTATAGTTTTTAGATTTTACATTTAACTCTGTATTTTGAGTTTATTTCTGTATGTGGTGTGAGGTCAGGATCCAACTTCATTGTTTTGTATGTGGATATCCCGATTTCCCAATACGACTTATTAAAAAACCAGTCCTTTCCCCACTGAATGGTCTTGGTACCCTTGTCGAAGATCACGTGGCCAAATATGTGGCAGTCTGTTCTGGACTCTGTTCTGTTCCGTTGGTCTTTGTGTCTGTTTTACACCACTGCTACACTGTGTTGATTACTGTGGCTTTGTAATATGTTTTAAAAATCTGAATGTGTGAAGCTTCCAACTTTCTTCTTCTTTTTCAGAATTGTTTTGGTGATTTGGGGCCACTTGAAATTTCATGTGAATTTTAGGATTTTTTTTTTCTGCAAAACAAAATGTTGGGTTTTTGATAAGGATTGCATTGAATCTGTGAATTGCTTTGGATGCTGTTGAGATCTTAACAATATTAAACAATATTTCCAATCCATGAACAAGGGCTATCTTTCTGTTTATTTGACTCTTAATTTCTTTCAACAATGTTTTGTAGTGTTCAGGGTATGAGTCTTTCATGTTCTTGGTTAACTTTATTCTTAAATGTTTTATTCTTTTTGATGCTTTTGTAAGTAGAATTGTTTGATGGGATTATAAATGGGATTATTTGATGGTATTGTAAATGGAATTGTTTTCTCAATTTCCTTTTCAGATTATTCCTTGTAGTGTATAGAAACAACTGATTTTTGTGTATTGATTTGTATGTTATAATCTTGCTGAATTTGTTATTAGTTCCAACAGTTGTTTCCCCTCTTTCTGCCCAGTGTGGAATCTTTAGGGTTTTCCACATACAAATGTACCTCAGAGATACTGTGGGTTCATTTCCGAGCCACATCAATAGAGGGAATATCACAATAAAATAATTCACACAGTGGTTTTTGTCTCAGTGCATATGAAAGTTATGTTTTCACTGTACTGTGAAGTGTGCAATAATAGCATTATGTCTAAAAAAACAATGTATATCCTTATTTTAAAAGTACTTAATTGGTAAAAAGAAAAAAGCCAACCATCATCTGAGCCTTCAGCAAGTCATAATCTTTTTGCAGTAGTAACACCAAAGATAACTGACCACAGATCACCATAACAAATAGAATAATGGAAAAGTTTGACGTATTGCAAAAAATTATCAAAATGTAACCAGAGACACAAAGTGAGCAAATGCTGTTGGAAAAATGGTGCCAACAGACTTGTGCAACGTAGGGTTGCCACACATCTTCAGTTTGTTTAAAAAAAATGCGATATTTGCAAAGTGCAATAAAGCAAGCACAGTGAAATGCGATGGGCTTTGTGAGCCCACATTGTCTGCAAACAGCTCATCCTCCTTCCTCCTTCCTAACTTAGGTCCTTTTTCTTTATTCTTCTTTTCTGATTGGCCTGGCTAGAATTTCCAACACTTCGTTGAATAGAAGTGGTGGAAATGGACATCCTTTCTTGATCCCGCCCTCACAGTAAAGGTTTGAGCCTTCAGCGCTGGGCCGCAGGTTACACGCGGCTTTTATTATGGTGAGGTAGTCTCCTTCTGGTCCTGGTTTGTTGGGGAGCTTAATTATGAAAAAGCATTAGATTATATTAAACTTTTTCTGCACCAGTTGAGATAGTGTGGTTTTTTCCCCTCCCCGTTCTGTTCACGTGGTATGTTACCTGGATAGGTTTTCATGGAGTGAATCACCCTGGCATTCCGGGAATTAACTCCACTTGGACATGGTGTGTAACCCTTTTACTGTGCTGTTGAGTTCAGTTTGATGCTATTTGTTGAGGATCTGTATATCGTCATTCATAAGAAATATTGGTGTGTATTTGCTTTTCTTGTAGTGTCTTTGTCTGGCTTTGATATGGGGTGATGCTGGCCTCAAAGATGAGTTAAGAAGTTGTCCCTTGTCTTCAGTTTTTGGGAAGATTATGAAAAGGATTTTTAATTCTTTAGGTGTTTGGTAGACTCAGTAGTGAAACCGTCTGGTCCAGGGCTCTGCTTTGCTGCGAGGTTTGATTGCTGATTGAGTCTTACGAGCTGTGGCGCTGTTCAGACTCTGTTTCCTCATGATTCATTTTGGTCGTTTGCGTGTTTCTAGGAATTTGTCTGTTTGATCCAGGTTCTCCAGTCATTGGCACACAGTTTTTCATGGTACTCTCAGTCATTCTTACTCTATAAAATCGATAGTAATGTTCCCTCTTCCGCTTCTGATTTTAGTTACTTGAATATTCCTTCTTTATACCTTCGTCAGTCTAGCTGAAGTCTTGTCACTTAGGTTGCTCTTTTCAAAGAACCAACTCTTGGGCTCAGGGATTTTCTCTGTTTTATTTACCCTGCTCTAATTTTTATTGTTTCCTTCCTTCTGGCTTTGTTTAGTTTGCTCTGTTTCTAGTTCCTTAACGTTAAGGTAGGTTGTTAGTCTGAGGTCTTTATCTTCTCTTAATGTAAGCATTTGCAGCTGTAAACTTGCCCCTCGGCGTCCCATCCGTTTTGGTATGTTGTGTTTTCATTTCCATTTGTCACAAGTATTTTCTCATTTCCGTTTTGACTTCTTTTTTGATCCATTGGCTATTCAAGAGTGTGTTGCTTGATTTCCATATATTGGGGAATTTTCCAGGTGTTTTCTGCCCTCGATTTCTAGTTTCATTCTGTTGTGATTGGAAAAGATACTGTGTTTGATTTTGATCTCTTCCCATTTAGTAGGACATGCTTTGTAGCCCAATGTGTCATGTGTCCTGGAGAATGTTTTATGTGCACCTGAGAAAAACGAGTTTGCTGCTGCTGCTGGTAGAGTGTCCTGTGTGTGTGCTGACCTCCTGCCTGACTTCTCTGTGCTTTACTGGAAGTGGGATATCCAGGCCCCCTGTGTCACTGCGCGGCTGGCCGTTCTCCTTTCAGTTCTGTTCGCTTCATACGTCAAGGAGCTACTGTATTCACGTTTACAGTTGTACATCTTCTTGGTGATCTGGCCCTCTTGTCATTATGCAGCATCTTTTTTTTGTCTCTTGTGACCGTTTTTTACTTAAAGTCCGGTATGTCTGATGTAGTATACAGATCCCCGCTCTGTCGGTTACTGTTTTCGGGGAGTCTTTCCACAGTCTGTGTGTGTCCTTATATCTAAAGTGAGGCTCTTGTAGAAGCATGAAGTTGAATCCTGTTTTTTATCAGCTCAGCTAATTGCTGAAGGGAGAGGACTGACTTCTGCCATTTTGTAATTTTCTGTACGTCTTGTAGCTTCTTTGGCCCTCAGTTCCTGCAGGTGTTTCCTCTTTGTTGACTGGTGCTTTGTGGGAGCAACCCTGAGTCCTGCCTCATTCCCTTTGGGTGCGTGAGACCCCTTCCTTGTGGTTACCACGGGGACCACAGGTGACACCCTGGTGTGGTGGCAGTTCAGGTTTGACACCAGCGTAACGTGAATCACGCGTACTCGGTGTCCCCTCCCCACTTTGTTGTCAGTGTCACAGAGCACGCGTTTGTGTTCTAGCGACACAGGCTTACGATTATTTTTGTGCATTTGTCTTTTCAATCCTCTGGAAAATAAAAGGGAGTTGCAACTCCAGTTACAACTGGGTTTTCTGTGTGTCCGTGAATTTACCTTAACTGGAGATCTTCACGTGTTCTCACGGCTTCCAGTGACTCAGTGGCATCCGTTTGTTTCGGCCCGAGGGACTCCCCTCGGCGGCTCCCACAGGCGGTCGGCTGCTGAGGAGCTCCCTCAGCTTTTGTGTTCTGGGGCTGTGTTCATTTCTTCGCTTTGCTTCCGCCTTGTCTCCGCGGCTCTGGCTCAGTGACCTCGGTGCCCTGTGCTCAGGTGCACCCTCCCCCTGCCCCGTGTGCCGTCGGGCCCCTCTGGTGAACCTTCCCATTTGGTCGCTGTGTTGCTCAGCGCCGCGGTCGCTGCTTGGCTCTTCGTTACCGTTCCTGTCTTTCTGTTGTCATACGTTGTTTTTGTAATTCGTTTTAGTTCTACGTTTTCCTTTCACTTTCTCAGCACGTCTAAGACGGTCGTTTAAAGTCTTCTGTCTGCAACATCCTAAGCCCGTGTTTCTTCAGGGACAGTTGCTACTGCTTTTTCTTCATGCAAGGGGGCCATGTTTCCCCATTTCTTTGTATGCCTTGTGATTTTTTTTTTAATTAAACATTCAAAAAAAACACCTGCCTCTCTCGGTGTTTGCAGACTGGGGCTGTGCCCTGAACGACCCTCCCAAGTTGCCAGGGGGTGTCTGAGCCGGGGGGTCAGCTCGGGAAGGCATGGGCCTCGCTGGGATTTGTTCGGAGCCTGTGTGTGTGCTGTTCCCTGGCCCCCCGCACGGGTGGCCGCTCTCACGGGTCTTCTGTCGCAGAGCTCCACCTGAGCTCCCCCTCGGGCCTTGGGTGTCCCTCGCACCCCCACCCTCAGCCTCTTGGCCCAGGCAGCCCCGAGGCGGGTTGGAATGTTGCTGGAAGCTCTCCTCCAGCCCTTCCGTGTGAGGGAGGGCCTGGGGGGCTGCTGCCGGGGGCAGTGGGACGAGGGTGGGCGAGCACCACAGACCCACCCGCTGTCCGTACTGCAACGTTTTCCCCGTGGGGCTCCCGCTGGGCCCGTAGGCCTGCCGGGCGGTGGCAGCGCAGGACAGGCTAAGGCCCTGCGCATGGGGCTCATGGTCAGAGGGGACACGACCTTCAGGAACGGATCCCAGAAACAGGCACCCTGACAGGTCAGATGAGGGCAGCGAGCTCGGGGAGAGCACAGGGTGGGGTCGGTTAAGCTGGGGGCGTCAGGAAAGGTGGGGACAACAGCCTTCCAGCCGAGGGATGAGGACAAGGTTGGCCAGGGTGGTGGCCAGGCGTTCTGGGAATGGTTAACAGTGCACGTGAAGGGCGGAGACAGGGAGGTTCTCGGCAGAGGAAGCCAGGGCCAGAGAGGGAGGGGTACAGTGCAGAGGCTGGTAGGGGCCACGCTGGGGCAGCATGTGCGCCCTGATCCTGGGAGCACTGGGGGCTCCCGAGGGCAGGTGAGGCAGGAGCAGGCTCTGGGAGGCTTGCCTGGGTGTGGGCAGTGCTGCAGGGGCCTGGGGTGTCCTGGTGTGGCTGTCAGGCTGGGCCCCTGAGGGCACTGTTCCATGTCCCCTCCACGCAGATTGCCTCAAGGTTGCAGGTGCCCCCTGCACTTCTAGGCCTGGCCCCGACTCCCCGCCCTGCCCCCAGAGCATGCAGTCTCGCTGTCCTCCAGGGCCATGACTCCTGCCGCCCCGTGTCCTGGGCCAGCGCACATCCTGTGTGCTCCAGACAGCCAGCCCCTGCCAGTCGGTCACCCGCCACGGTCACACGCTTTCCACCCATCACCTCCCTGTGTCCTCCCCCTGGGGCATCACTCCACTTACCCGACTGACAGGGTCGGGTGGATGGACAGATGGCGAGCCCGCTCCCCCACCCCGCCCACCAAGAGCCCAGCGCCCCTTCTTGTCCTCGGATGGAAGCTGAGCGAGTGCCTCTCTTCCAAGGGGCGCTGACCCAGACCCCGGTGCTGATTATTTATTTCGCTACTCGGGTCAAGTTTTTATGGGCTCCGGAAGCATACGGGCACCATTCCCTTCTCGGCGGGAACAGGGGGACGAATGAAAGGCAGTGTCTGTTGTGAAACTTTGAGAACCAGCCATCTCTGATCTGCCTGTGGCTCTGTGGTTCCCAGGGAACAAGATGTTAAACCTTTGAAGGCTAAGCTGCTGGCATAGGAGGGAAGTGAGGACTGAAGGAAGGTGGTGGGTACGCATTTCTGTGACCCTGAAGGGCTTGGGGACACCCAAGTTTGCCTTCACACATGTTTGCCTGGAAGGGCGCTCAGAGGGGCTGCGGGGCTGGCCCAGGCCAGCACCTGCAGGACCAGTGGCCTTGGACTCTGCGAGCCTCGGTTCCCAGGTCTGTCAGGTGGGGCTTCCCCACATGAAGCGTCTGATCCCACAGGAGAAAACGCAATTTCTGTCTGGAGAAGCCCTGTCCCCGAGCACAGGGACTTGTGAGCCACTGGGAGCTTTGCAGCCTCATGCGTTCTTCCTTCCTGTCCCCTTCCACCAGCGGCGCGGCCCCGTCCTCAGCAGACGGAGATGAGAAAAATACCGAATAATGGGAACCTGAGGGTGCCGAGGGTGGCGTACCCGCTGGGGCTGCTCGCGTGCCTGTTCATCTACATCGCCTACATCAAGTGGCACTGGGCCTCGGCCACCCAGGCCTTCCTCAGCATCACCGAGGCAGCGGCGGGGGCACGGCGGGGCCAGCAGGCCCACAGCCCCTCGGGGGCGGCCGCGCACGCCCACGAGGTCTTCTACGGCATCATGTTCGACGCGGGCAGCACCGGCACCCGTGTGCACATCTTCCAGTTCACACGGCCGCACGGAGGTAGCGGGCAGGGAGCGGGGCCTGGGCCCTGGGGTGTGGGCTGGGCCCCTGCCGTGGACTCCCCTGGGAGCCCCAAGGGTCCTGAGGGCAGCGGGGATCCCAGGGGTGTTGGGTGGCCTTCACCAGTGGCTGGGGTGGCCGAGATCATGACTTAGGCCAGAGGGCACGTGGGGTGACCCCAGGCGCAGATGGGAGGGAGCTGAGAGTCTAGCAAGTCAGATAAGGGAGCAGAGACCCAGAAGCCAGGCTGACCCAGAGCTGCCCGCTGGGCCCTGGCCGCAGGGGAGTGGCAACAGCAGTGGCCCCAGTAAGCGGGGGTCTGGGCCAGACTGAGGGTGGGAATTGGGCATCTCTACCTGCCGGCTTCCCCCGTGGGGAGACCCCCAGCGCCTCCCTTGTGCCCTCTGGCTCGGAGGGTCCCGCTCCGGCCTCTCACCCCTGGGCGTCTCCCCGACACCCACAGTGGGGTTCCCCGCCGGTTCCGTGCGGACCCTCCGACCTTCTGGGCGTTAACTGAGCTGGGGTGCCAGACCCTTGCGTAGAGCTCTCCAAAGTGGCACGTTTATCTCCTTTTTATCTGCTTTATTTTTAAACTTGTCACAATAGTTACATGTCTACATGCTGGACTTAGCCTGCCTCCACAGTTGGTCTTGAAGCTGAGTTTAAGGCAAGGTGCATCAGCGTGTGACCCTCGAACGGCCACGTTCCGGTGTGTTTCCTGGGGAGAGACGTTCTCGCAAATAACCTTGCCCCCCGTTCTTCCTGCTGGGTCCTCCGTGTCTGAATTCAGACAGCTCCCCTTGGCCTCGGGATGCTCTCGCTTGCTGTGACGCATGAGCCCAGGCCTCTAATAACTCAAAACACTCAGTTTTTTAAACAGAAGAATGAAGTATCCCTTCAGAACGTGTGATGGGTCCCTCTCGCACCAAGCACGTGATTTTCATATTTGCAGTTTGGACTCTGCTCCTGCACTGAGTCAGCATGGATTAACTGTGGTGAAATGTGACACTTTAAACGGGTAGTTTCTGGTGTGTAAATTATACCTCAGTAAAGTTGACGTCTTTTAAAAAAGGAAAGTTCTGGCCAAAACATTAAGTGTCTGCTCCTCGTGCTCAGCCAGACTGGAGAGGCGGAGTGCAGGCGAGGAAGTGAAGGTCTGTTTTCAGGTTCTGCCGTAAAAGTGGGGCTGCTCGTGGTCGCGTAGAGCCGTGTGTGCTTACACTCACACCTGGACCTTTTTTAAATGTGATTTTCCCTTAGAAACTCCCACCTTGACCCGTGAAACCTTCAGAGCACTGACGCCAGGGCTTTCTGCTTACGCTGATGACGTTGAAAAGGTAACGGTTTTCTCTTGAGTCTGTCTATCGGATTTGTTGTCTGTCGGTTTGTTAAAGTGACCCCCCTTCTCTGGGACGCAGAGAGCTGCCCCCCAGCAGCACCTCTGGTGGTGCCGACCCGGCACCTCCCTGGGCACCACATGTGAGGCCAAAGGCTCACCACTGCCCCCATCGCCGCCCCGCCACGTCACATATGTACACACATACGCACCACACGTGCACACACACCACACACCACACTTATGTACACATATCCGCACACGTGCACACGACACATACCATACGTGTACGCACATGCACGCCATGTGTACACACGCGTACATACACACCACACACACGTGCACCCCCAGGCCACTCAGACCCTTCCTTCAGCCAACATGCGTGCCACCCAGAAGTCATGGTGTGATTCAAAAGTATAAATCTTACAAACTTACAAAAAGCATCATTTGAAAGTTTAGTTTTTTTGTTTCAGTTTCTCTGATTGAAGATGACAAATATTGACTAAAGAAAGAAAAGTTAATGCATTATGCAAAATCCACAAAGTCAAAAAAGTGTAAAATAAATTGAACCGTCAGATGGTGACTTCCGTGAGTTTGTGGCAGTCACACTTCTCAAGTGCAGGACCATGGGTCCCGTGTTTCCAGGAGGCCCCGCAGGCAACACTCACGCAGCTGTGTGTTCCTTTGGCTCCAGCATGTCTTAAATCAGAAGGTGACGCAGGATTCTTGCCCATAGCTGCGTCCTGATCTAAGACACTGAAGTCACAGCATTGCTTCCTGCAGCTTGGTTAAAAAACAAATGGAAAACAATTGAAATTAGTGATTCTAGAGTGCCCGTAAGGTTAAATCTGGTTAAACTGTTTATTTTACAATCAACATGTGGGGCTTTTAAACCTCCTTGTTTGGACCAGCAGCACACATTCAGGGGGACGACCTGCTCCCCTTCCTCGGGTGGGAGCCCCATTCCCCCCCCCCAGGAGGGCCAGCGTCCCTGTTTCTGCTCCTTCGAGAGGAGTCACGTCTGTGCCCCCCCCCTTCATTGCACCCGCACCGCTGCGCACTTCAGCGCCTCCACGGCTCTTCCAGCGATGGACCGCCGCGTGTGCCCGGGAAGTCGGGCGACGCGGAGGTGATGCCCGCCCTCGCTCTCCGCAGCGTGGGAGGGGCTGGGGTCGGCCGTGCCCTCATGTGCGAGGGCGCCTCTCAGAGGAACCCTGGCGGGGACTTCAGAGTCAGCGGAGCGTGTGTTCCCCGACAGACGACGGATGTTGCATAGTCCCGCCACGGCTTTGGACTGGGCCCAGCGAGCCTTTACCAAAGTCACCCCCGACCCCCGGTCCCCACCCCCTAACTGCCAACCCCCTTCTCCTCCCCGACCCCGCCCGCTCCCCGTCCCCCCTCCCCCGTGGTCCCCGTCCCCCCGCCCCGTCCCCGCCCCCCCAGGTCCTCGCCTTCCCGGTCCACCCTCTACCCCCGTCCCCACACTGACGCTCCGGGAGCTCTTACGCTCTGGCAGGTGAAGGTGGTTCCTGAGGGTAGTTACTCAAGGGTGTTAGTGTTTTGGGGGCCCCCGAAGTCTATCCATGAGTCCAGGGCTTGTCCAAGGTGCGCACAGAGCAGCGGGTCCTCCCGGGCACCCTCTCCGGGTCTTGCCCGGGCTCAGTGGTCCCTGAGCCCCACACTCCTGCCAGCACCACTTGAATCACTCTTTCTGTTGATTTGAAAATTAGAAAAAAATATACGTATACATGAATAAACCCGGACTCTGTACCCCCGTGTTCACAGAGCGCCCCAGGGATCCAGGAGCTGCTGGGCGTGGCCAAGCAGGACATCCCCTCCGGCCTCTGGCAGGCCACACCCCTGGTCCTCAGGGCCACAGCTGGTCTGCGTCTGCTGCCAGGAGAAAAGGCTCAGAAGCTGCTGCAGAAGGTGAGCTCGTCCGTTCCCAGGGCCTGGAGGGGGGGGTTGTGCGACTGAAGACGCAGGCCCCCCGCGAGGGGGACGAATGCCAGCCTTCGGTAGAGGGCCTGTCGCTGAACATTGCTTTCCTCCTCAGGGAGTTTAAAGTACTCGTGTTTTCTAGAATGAGTTTGTCTTCTAAGGAGAGCAAGTTTGTTTTAAAAATACGTTGCGGAGAGGGTATAGCTCAGTGCACGCACTGAGGCCCTGCGTTCAGTCCTTGGTACTGCCATTAAAAATACATATATAAGTAAATAAACCTAGTTACCACTCCCAAAAAAACAATTGTGAAAAGGAAGCTATAAAAAAAATGTGCTTTTGAAGGGCTTCCCGCCGTCCACGGACTCTCTGTGTGTCTGAATTCCCAGTGCGTCCTCTCGGCCCGCGGGTCCTGGGGTCGTGCCAGCCTCGCTCTTGGTCCGATGCTTGGATGCGCCAGGTTCTGAACCTTCTTGCTGCTCAGTGATGGGTTGTTGTGCACGTCCACATCCCTTTTGAAAACCACACCCACGTTCTCGAGCAGGTGCTGGGACACAGGGCAGACGTACCGGAGTTTCCGTGTATCAGTGGTCGCTAAAAAAGCGGAGACAGGTGTGCAGCCAAATGCAGCTGCTCACTGCCTCCCCATCCTCCTGCCACCGTCCCCCGGGAGCGTGCCCGCCAGGCCGCGCGGGCCCAGGCTGGAATCTGCCTTGCAGGGTTCCCGCCCCCTGTCTCCCATCCTAGAGCAGGGCAGCTTTGGGGTGTGCCCTGGTACCCCAGACCCCATCCAGGGTCTCAGCAGCACTGCCTCCGCCAGCCCAGGCTCCATGAGTGTGGCGGGCACCCTGCAGGGTCTCCTGCCTGGGGAGTAGTGGGACGGGCTGGGGGCTTCGGTCTGGGGGATAAAGTGCCTCTCTCTCCCTGCAGGTTAAAGAAGTGTTCGAGGCGTCGCCGTTCCTCGTGGGCACCGACTGTGTTTCCATCATGAACGGCACGGACGAAGGTAGTGGCCATAGGCGGGCGCCCTGTGGGCTGCTGTGCGGGTGCCAGGGCCTTCCCCAGGCAGGCATGCTGACAACGAAGCAACGGTCCCGTCCCCGTCTCTGGTTTAACGTCTCAGAGCCCGTCCTGGGGCCGGAGTTAGAGACAGCTGCCAACCTGGCCCAGATGAAGCTTCTAGAACAAATCATTTTTCTGGTTTAAGAACATTTGAAGAGAACCCTCAGTTGCTGTCATGTCGGAATGTTGGAGCTGCAGTAATTCTAAGGGGGAGACGCTTGATAAGGTTCCTTACCAGCCTCTGACTTTAAGCGTGCCCTTCCGAGTTGGCGAGTGTGGGGGAGGGCGTGGGGACATCTGCTTCTCTTCAGAAGAGAAGCTGTCGGTGAGGACCGGCGCCGGGTGCAGCGGGCAGAGCGCTCTGGGTCTCAGTGCGGGGCCTCCTCGGACCCCGCCAGGGCCGCGGGTGGCCTCGTGGCTAGCGCTCCTTCCGCAGCTGATGTGAAGGCTGCGAGGAGTGAGCAGGTGTGGCCTCGGGCTCCTGATGTCAGAGAGCTGGTTCCAGCGTCTCAGGTGGCTCAGGTGCGCTTGTGACCCTCTCTTGCAGGCGTTTCGGCCTGGATCACAGTCAACTTCCTCACAGGTGAGTCCTCTTCATCTTGAGTCCACAGTCCACTGACGCGGTGCCGAGAGCAGGGGCCCCATCTCCACTCTTTAAAGGGACCCCTCGGGGTGACAGTGTCGCCAGCCCAAAGAATTAGGCTGTGGGGGTGGGTGGGGGTGTCCACTGGTGGCCCCGGGGCCCCAAGCCTGCAGATGCAAGTGCTGGGAGGGAGGGGCCTTCCCTGCAGGTGGGGGCGGCTCCCCCAGCCGCCTCCTGGGTTCCTGAGTTCCGAGGAAGCCCTGAGTGACGCTGCTCATGTCTCAGGTGCTGACTGTCCTGAGCACTGGTCAGCTTGTCGTCGAAGCCTCTGCTGGAGGTGGGGCAGCCTGTCCTGGAAACAGGTGCCAGGAGCACTTTTCCTTGTGTTGTTCTCAGGATGTGGACTTTTGTCCCTTTATTGCAATTATGGGCCAGACCAATGTGTCTGATTCATGGAAGAGAGAGGAAGTTTCTTGTAGGATTTGCCGCCTGGGGATGGAGGGCCGTGTTAGGGGACAGGCCAGGAGAGCAGGCGGGGGCGTCCCCGAGCGGGGGGGGGGGGGTCACATTGTCCTTGCGTTCAGACTAAAGCCACCGCCGAGGCAGCTGTCCTTCGTGCCGCAAACGCCCCTGGAGGTTTTAAGTGGCCTCAGCTTCTCCCTGTCTTGCCTGGTTTTCCACGGCGGGGTCTGACTTCCAGCCTCTCCGCGTTTCCTGCTGTCTTCGTGTTACTAACGGCATTGCTGTGGGTTTCACTCCTGTGCTGCAGGCTGTCTCAGAGCCCCCGGGAGGGGCAGCGTGGGCACGCTGGACCTGGGCGGAGGGTCCACTCAGATCACCTTCCTCCCGAGAGTCGAGGTAACCAGCCCCTGCTCTCAGCCCCTCCCCTGAGGACCAGGTCCACCCACAGTGCTGCTTGCTGTGATTTTAACTCTGCCTGGAAAAGAAGAAGAAATGTGGTCTTCAGCAGGGCAATAAGTTAGGTGGTGCCTGGAGCCCTCTGGGCAGAGAGCGGGAGTGGGGCCCCCTGCCCCCCAGCCTGACTGCGGTCGAGAGCGGCCTCCTCTTCAGACAGACGTCCTGGGGGGACCGTGCTCCCGGTTAAGGCTGCGCTGTTCTGGAAAGTGCCTCCCTCACCCGCCGTTTTAGTCGGTTGTTTTAGTTGTTAGTGGAAAACACGTAAGTTTACTCCTGACTGTCTTGACTGGGCCGTGTTTGTCAAGACGGGGAAGCACTACAAAGAGGAAAAACATAGTGTTTCCATTTTGGACAGTTTTTTTTTCATCACAGCAGTGATCTGAGGAAAAGCTCGTGTGACTGAGTATGTCTGTGAACATCCCTGTTCCTTCGAGTGAGTGGAGGGAGTGGGGGACAGCTTTCTAGAGAGGCCAGCAGGGAAGACGGTGACCCTCGCGTTCCTCCCCAGGGCACCCTCCAGACCTCCCCGCCCGGCTACCTGACGTCCCTGCAAATGTTCAACAGGACCTACAAGCTCTATTCCTACAGGTTTGTGTCCAGGTTGAGGGTGGAGAGGTTGACGGTCAGGCACACGGAGCAGCTTAGCACCGCGGCCTCGTCTCCAGCTCCTGCCTGTGGAGTGACTGGAGCGGTCAGCCCAGACTCGGCGAGACCCTGCTGTGGGCCCTCCCCCTCCCCTCCCCTGCAGTAACACGTGTGCTTGGCCTGTCCTGCTCTAGAAGAGGTTTTGAGAAAGTGGGGAGGAGCCCCTGGATCGAGCAGTTTTCTGGGCCGTGGGACGCCTCCCGTAGGGTCTTCCGTGCGGCGCATCCACACCGTGAAGGTCGGGGCCTGTCTCCCTGTCCAGTGTCCGTGGCTCCTGGACCAGCTCCCACCACGTAGTAGCCTTCGCGTCTGCGCTGAGTGCCCTGAGCCCCACCAAAGAAGCTTCCAGAATAAGCAGAAAACTGCTGTTTGCCACTGGTTTCCTCCCTTCCGCTCCCCCCGTCCTGGACCCGGGCAGTTCGCATGCCCCAGGCGGAGGAGAGGTGTCCCTTCACCGCGCTCTCTTCCCACAGCTACCTGGGCCTCGGCCTGATGTCGGCGCGGCTGGCGGTCCTGGGCGGCAAGGAGGGGAAGCCTGGTGAGTGGGTGCACCTCGTCAGGTCGTTGATGAGGAAAGAGGTGCCGGTGACGTCGGGGCTGCGTCACTGGGCTGGGCACGTCCAGGGTTGGCTTGTTTTTAAGCCTTTACGGCAAGACAGCACGGGAGGGGCCCGAGGAGGGGTCCGTGGGGTCTTGGACGGGCTTGGCCTTCTTCCAGATGGGCAGCCCCTTTGTTGCAAACCGAAAATGCATTCTCATCTCAGAAAACCAGCACCCTTGCTCTGGGCCAGAAAACACCTGCTGGCCAGCGGGAGGAAGGCAGGCACCCATTCACCACCTGCTCCAGCCTCGGGGTCCTGTGCCCCCTGAAGCCCCCCAGCCAGCCAAGCAGTGGGGGAGCCTCCCGCAGGCTGAGCAGTTGTCAGTCAGCAGGTCACCCGCAGGCTGAGCGGTTGTCACTCAACAGGTGCTTTATCGTCACGATTGTCATGAGTCCACAGGCTCCCCTGGGGCCCTGTGGGGTGGCGTTTGGGGCACATCTGGCCTCTACCCACACTTCTCCCGGCAGCTCAGAGGTGGGAGGGCTGCCTGAGGTCGCACAGCCTCCTGTCCCACACGTTCTGTCAGTGAAAGCAGACCCCAGCCAGGGACCCTCTTGGCAGGAGGCCGGCCACCTCGTGTCCAGGGCTGGCGGTGGGCAGCGTGTCCTGGTTCTGCCTCGCTCATCCGTAAAGTGAGGGATGCCAGCTGCTCCTGTTAGGGTCATGGTGACCGTCGCCTGGAACCCTGATGCCCCTCCATGGCCATGAGCTGGGAGTGGCTTCGCTGGGGCCTCTGTGGTGGTGGTGGATGGAGGCTCTGCCTCCCACAGCCGACCTGGGTTGTGTCCACGAGCCAGGCCTGATGGGAAAGCGAAGCTGGTCCCCTGGCCCGAGGCCCGGTGCGCCCTCGCCCCACAGCGCCAGGTGCACTGTATCCTCCTCCTTCTCTGTTTCAGCTGAGGATGGAGAGGAGTTGGTCAGCCCTTGTCTGTCTCCGGGTTTCAGAGGAGAGTGGGCACACACCGAGATAACCTACAGGGTCTCAGGACAGAAGGCAGGTACGCTGACCCTCCACGGGCGGCTGGTGCGCGTGCCCTCTTGATGCCTCTGAGAAGCAGGGCAGCCGTCTAGCCTCCTCGCACACCAGCCTGCACTTGCCCACGAGGTGGACGAGGCTCTGGAGGCCCCAGCTCCCACAGGGTGTCCTCACAAGGCCCCCTGGTCTGCCGCCAAGTGCCCCTGCAGAGGCCCGATGTCCTAACCGGCCTCCGAGAGGAAGGGCCTGGGCGGCCATCGGCTCCAGGCAGACAGCAGGTCCGGCTGTGGGCCCAGCCGCCCTGCGAGCCCGCGTCCCAGCTGAGGGACAGATGGCCCCTCCCTGCCCCGCCCGCGCTCCTGGCGAGGACGCGGAGCTCCCTGCGGGGCTCCTGGCAGCCTGGCCCTCTCACCACGGCGTCCCCTGTGCCCTGTGCTCTTCGAGTTTCTTCCAAAAGAGCTACTGCAGGTGCTGTGTCTAGGCTGGCCCCGTGGGCGTGCGGTCGCCTGTGACAAGCAGCTTCTCCTCACGGCCCCACAGACACCACACGTGCCATGTCCCCGCGCCAGCCAGTTCTCTGACACCCACGGGGTGTCCTGCAGTTCAGTCCAGTCCCCGCGCTGACACCAGGGGCCAGCGCAGACCCCACAGGTTAGGGCCCCCCAGACTCCCAGTCTTCTGACCGACGTGGCTGCACACCTGGGGTTCCCACAACCCCCTCCTCGAATCGGACAGTTGCTGGAATGGCTCACGGGACTCAGCGAAGCGCTTTACTACCACTGGTTTCTGGTACAGGGCACCACTCGGGAGCAGCAAAGGGGAGACGCCCAGGCCAGGTGTGTGGGGCAGGTGCCCCTCCTGGCACCTCCACGCCTTCTCCATCCGGGAAGCACTCAGGACCCCACTGTTAAGGGTTTTCACAGAGGCTCGTTACAGAGGCAAGACTGATCCAATCCTCGACCGCGAGGGACTGGCTCAGTCCCCAGCCCCCTCTCCTCCCGGGAGGTCAGCGTGGGGCTGAAAGTTCCAGCCTTCTCATCACCGGCTGGTTCCACTGACAACCAGCCCCCTCTAGGGACCCCCAGGAGTCACCTCGTAGCACAAGCCAGGTGGGGATGAAGGGGCTCACTGTGAACAAGAGAGGACCCCTCGCCCTCAGCACTCGGGGTCACATGGGCTGAACGAGTCCATGCCAGGACCTGGATGAGAATGGATGCCTGTCCTTGTGATGTGATGAGACTGCAGGGGGTGGGGCTATCTGGGGCAACTGCCATTTTAAATGAGACCGGGGGGGGTCTCCTGCGGTGATTCTTGGGCGAGGAGATGGGGAGTGAGCCACAGAGATCGAAAGCCCAGGCTCAGGGATCAGTGTGTGCAGAGGTCCTGAGGCAGCTGCTGTGTTCGGGGAGCGAGGAGCAGGTGTTGTGACCAGACAGACAGGGAGAGCAGAGGGCAGGGAGGCTGAGGGCCGTGGCGCCGTGGGCCAGGGAGAGCTGGATGGGCAGCAGCCAGACGTGGGGCCTGGCCCGTCGTGGCTGTGGGCCGTCCTCATCTGTGAACTCAGGCCTGTGCTGTGGCCCGCCTTCCGAGCAGGGAGGCAGGGACCACTCCCGCATGATTCCTCACCAGTGAGGTGACAGGAGGAGGTGCAGGCCCCCCGGGGCTGATGAGACGTAGGGAGATGCTGCACACCGGGGCTTAGCATGGGGCGCAGCTGCAGGGCTGGGGCCGCGCTCTCTCCAGCCACCTCCATGCTCACGGTGTCCCCCCTCGACCTGGCACGGTTCATGACCCCTAAGAGGTTGCAGGTGGGCCCCGCACAGGCTCCTGGTCCCACCTCACCCCCAGGTCAGGGTCACCCCGGGCTGTGTGGCCAGGTGCCCAGAGCCCCGACCACTGAATGTGCCCTCCCTCCGCCTGACCAGCGGGGAACCTCTATCAGCTGTGTGCCGCCCGAGTGTCCGAAATCCTTCGAGACAAAGTGCACAAGACGGAGGAAGCGAAGGACGTGGACTTCTATGCCTTTTCCTACTATTACGATCTCGCGGCAAACGTCGGCCTCATAGGTAAGGGTGGGGCCGGGTGGGCGCCCTGGGCCTGTGGCGGGGCTGGGGGCGAGCCATCAGCGGTCAGGTGACGGGCAGAGGGAGGGCCATGTGTCACGGAGGGAGAGTGACGGGGGCAGAGTGACGGGCTGTCTTTGGTGAACAAGCTACTTGCTGCGGGAGGGCTTCCTTGCTGTCGGCTCCTCCCCGCGTCAGGCGCTGCCACCTCAGCCTGGGGCTCTGGCACCCAGGCCGGAGGGAGGGGCCTGGCCTCTCAGAAGCCAGTGGGTCTCACTCCAGCCCCTCCCCAGCCTGTGAGTGCCACGGGGCAGAAAGAGGTATTTGGAGCCCCGGGGCCGGGGGTCAGCAGACCATCACTTCAATGGGTCGTGACTGGGAGTGGATTTTGGTGAAACGGATTGACAAGAGGGTAGCGCATGCCTGGCAGGGATCAGAACGCCAGTGTCCATAGGACGCCACCCAGGAGAACAGGCCAAGTCTGGCCCCCTGGGGCCCCGTGTGGACGGTCGCTGGCAGGGGAGGCTGGTCCGGGTGGAAGGTGACCTCTCACCCCTTGCCCCAGCGGCTGCCCGGCCTGCACCCTCGTCTGCACTCTACAGACGGTGCCCAGCTGTGGCGGGGCTGGCCTTCCTGGGACGATCTCATCTTCCCGGGGCACCCTCAGGGATGCCAGGCTGTTCTGGAAGTTCTGCTCACTCCCTTTGTGGCCGCACCTGGCTCCGCAAGGCCGGCCTGGTCTGTTTTTAGAAATGGAACCACCCTGAGGTGACATTTGCTGACTTAGCAAACGCCTGAGGGGGGATGTAGGCCTCCTTATCACGCCACCTTCCACAGACCCAGGGCCCAGGGCCCCCTGTCCAGGGCAGAGGCTCAGGGGCTCCTTGAAGAAGCCAGCTGCCGTCGGGAGAGGTGGACTGGGGCTTCTCACGCGCCGGCCCGGGAGAGGCACGGGCCCGCCGCGCCTCACGGAGCCCCTGCCGCCTGTCCCGAGGCCTTGTTCTCTCCCAGGGTTTCTTTCTCCCCGGAGTCAGCGCTGCTGCGCGCAGGCCCATAGCTTCAGGAGGTGTTTCCAGCTTATTTTTCTTGAGGTTGAGAGCTTGCTCTGTGGGGCCCAGGGCCCTGCCGAGCTCCCTCTGAGGCCCCGGCCATGCTGCCCGCCCCGTGTGGCCCACCGCAAATGCGTCACCTCCGACGCCCAGATGTATAGCCGCCCCAGGGCCTCGGTGCTGTCGTGGCTCTCGGTGCTGGTGCCGACTGGGCACTTGGTCTTGTCCACAGATGCAGAGAAGGGGGGCAGCCTGGTTGTCGCAGACTTTGAGATTGCAGCCAAGTACGGTGAGTGGCCTAGAGGCCAGACGCTGTCCCAGGCACGAGGCAGGCGCTGGCCCCAGAATTCCTGGTTGGTTCTGATTGTGTCAACCAGACGAGCCTTCGTGGGCGTGAGAGTGGATGGGGGCTGCTGCTGGCCCGGGCTGCAGGGCCACGCGCCCGGGGCGGCCTGGGCCAGGGGGCGGGGCCGGCGTCTGGCTGCACGAGGACTTGGTCTCAGTCCTGGGTCGTGAGGAGTGGACTCCCTTGATTTCATTTTTTCAAACTCTTCCCTGGGACTTGGGTGACCTCAGAGGGATTCCCCCAGAGTGCCCCCAGATGCACAGTTGCAGGAAGCCCTGCACAGCAGAGCCCAGCGTGTGCGGGATGGAGAGCTGTCCCCTGGGGTGTCGCAGGAGGTGGACCTGCAGCCCCAGGGCCGCTGTCCATCCCCCCGGCCTGCCAGGACGTAAACGTTCTGCTCTCTGGTTGCCTTTCCCAATCACAGGAAAAAAGAGTTAAATTCGGTTTATTTCTCCATAAAAAATCCTTCCCCCTCTCCTCCAAAAAAGGCTTTTCTTGAGCCTTCTCATCACTTCTGGTGGGTCCCCTGGACACCAGACAGCACAGCTCTTCCACAGGAAAAGGTTCCAAGCAGGAGACCACGGCTGGGGTTGCCCGTCACCCTCGAGAACAGGGGTGGATGGTTCTGCGCCGGCTGTGTCGGTGTTTTCAGGCCCCAGAAAGCCCAGGTCCACTCCTGGGACAGGTGTCTAGGGTCCAGGGCAGAGACGGGGTCTCCGGCCTGTGACACAGACGTGCCAGCCGGCTCGGTCCTGACGGCAGGCGGTGGACGCCTGCCTGTGCTGTGCTCTGGTCAGCAGTGAGGCCCTGGTGCACAGAGCCTGGCGGGGTGGGCGCCCAGGGCGGGTGGGGTCGGGGCTGCACTGCCCCCCTCCCCTGGCCCAGGCAGCCATCTGCCCCGCAGTGTGCCGGACGGCAGAGGCCCAGCCTCCCCACAACCCCTTCCTGTGCCTGGACCTCACCTACGTCAGCCTCCTGCTGCGGGAGTTCGGCTTCCCGGGGGACAAGGAGCTGAAGGTAGGGACCCCCGGCGCCCCTACCCTGGCCCCTTCGTGAGCTGTGCCCGCCTTTCACACACACTCCTCCGCCCCTCCTCTTGTCTTTTCAAGTTGACCCAGAAGATTGATAACGTTGAGACCAGCTGGGCCCTGGGGGCCACCTTCCATTACATCGACTCCCTGAGCAGACGGAAGAGCCCAACTTCATAGGGCCGAGCCGCCGGCCGTCCCCTCAGAAGCACTGATGCCGCGAGAACCGACTGCGGATCCCTGACAAGCGGGGAAGAGGCCACGTGCAAGCTGCCACCCTCCTCCCCGCGGCCTCACAGGCGGCTCCTGGATGGCAGGGGGCTGGAGTGCGGCCCAGGCCTTGGCTCCAGGTGGGCAGTGACCAGCTGGGGCCAGGATGGTGTAGCCCACCATCCCTGTTGTCCCCAGAGCAGGGCTGGGGTGACTGTGGTGTGTCCTGGACAGATGTCTGGTTTCATCCTGCTGCTCCCAGTGGGCCCTGGGCCAGCGTGTCTCCTCCGAGGGTGCGGACATGTGGCGTCACCCAGCGGTCACTTCCTCAAGTCCTTGGTGGCTCGGGGTGGGCGGACAGAGTGGCGCTGAGACTGGGAAGAGGGGCCGGAGAAGGTGCCTGTTGGTGGCCCGTGTGCCCTGGCCTCTTGAGGCTGTCGAGACCTGTGAACTGCCGGCAGGTGTCCAAGGCTGTGCTGCGTGGATGACGTTGTTGTGTGGTGTGTGCCGGCGGAGAGCCGTGTTCTGAGCCCAGCGTGTGCCACTGCCCTGTGCGTGTGCAGCCCCGGAACCGCCCTCAGGTGGTCTCGGTCCGCAGCCGCTCCTGCCTCGGACGCACCATACGTGGAGTAAACTGAGCCTCGTGTTCCGTCCACAATAAAGTGTTTTCCAGGGTCCTGCTCTGATTGCTTTCGGCGAGTGTCCACCGTATTCCTCCACCCCAGCACCTGAGGTCCTCCTCAGCAGAGTTCAGAAACCTGCCCGGGTGGGTGCCAGGTGATTCGGGGTCGAGTCCTGTGGGTGCATCTTGGGAGACACTGGCACCAGGACACACGGAGGCCCAGGCGGTTCTGGGCTGTGCCCTGCAGCACTTTGGGGCCCGGCGCCTCCAGCGCATGGTCGGGGCGAGCGCCGAGCCCCAGGTTGCAGGTTTCAGTGAGGAGCCAGCTTTAATCAGGGGCAGTCAGAGGGTTGCATGCCACAGACTGGACAGACCCCCCTCCCTCCCAGGGCGGCAGCGGGTCCCAAGGGATGTGACTGCTGACGCAGCCCACCTTGTGAGCCTGGGGGACAGCCCTGACGCGGGCGGGCAGGCGGGGGCAGGAGGGGGATGCAGGTGTGATACCTGAGAAGTGTGAGAATGAGAAGCGCTGGGGCCACCACCCTCGCCTGGTGTCCTAGTCTGGTCTGGGTGGGGGCGTCACGGGGCTCCAGCTGCAGAGGCTGCAGGGAGACCACCAGGACCCAAGCACTGAAAATGAGCCAGCTCGCCTCTGCCCGGGGCTCCCCCAAAGCATCAACCTTAGGGCAGGGGCAGAGGTGTGTGTGCACCACAGCGGGGAGGTGCTGCCGCCGCCGACCAAACTGAAGCCGGGGCTCTGCTCTGCGGGGGCTGGAACCGGCCTCTCCCCCCGCCTCCCCCCACCGCCACCCCCAGCATCCCTAACAGTTTAGGGAGTTAAAGGACTCCGGAGGCAAAGAATGGAAGTGCGCCACGGCAAAAGTGAAAGTCGATTTGGGCCATTTACAGGCTAGCGATCTCACACCTGAAAAAGTGTGAACAACTGGGCTTTTCCCAAGAGACTCCTAAATAAGTCGTGGAATGTGTCTGAGCCGAGCAAGACATGCAGGTCACTCCCTGGGTGTCTTTCTGATGCTGAAGGAGGCTCTCGTTTTTTAAAAACAGCCACTCGAGTGACACACACTGGGCAAGGGCCCACCGCACACCCTGCCTTGGGATGCACGCGGCTGTGCCCGGCCTCCCGGCCTCACTCGGAGCCGCCCCGACGCTGCCCTGGCCCCCCCTTGGGCAGCAGGACCCCATGGCGTGTGCGTGAGCCGCCCGGACACCGCTGGGCCTGGCGGCTGGAACGTGTGTTGGTTTTCATAGTTCTCAGAGGCGTATTTGAATAAAGAGTCTAAAGTTTAAGAGTTTAAATCGCAGCTTACGCCGAACAGCGCTGGAGAGGGTTGAAGGACGTAAGTTAGAAAGTGATGGAGTCAAAGCGCACTGCTCCCCCCGAGGGAAGCCCGCCCTCTCCGTGCTCACCGTGGTTCTGCCGACTCCTCTTCACCTTCGTGGGGCCGCGTCGTCCAGTGTCTTAGGTGTCACGGGGCGTCCCCCAGGAGGCTTGCCTTGACTCTGGGGTCGGATCCCAAGAGGGTGTGGTGTGGACTTGGGTCTCTTTCCCCCTGAGAAGGACCGAACTCGCGAGTGACATAAACGGACAGGTTGAAATGGCACCCAGGCCGGGCCCCGGAGCTGCCGGGGGTACAAACTCCTGAGAAGATGGGTCCCTGGTGGGAATGGAGGCCTTTGAGAAGCTGCACTTTTTCCAGAAAACAAAGTTTTGAGCCTGCGGGAACAGTTAGGGAAGGATGTCTCTGGAATCCCCGCCCCCCACCCGCACAGAGCGGGGACAGATGCTCCAGGCAAGACAAGAAATCTTTAACTCCTTTTTATTTATTTGTTTTTAATTGAAGTGCAGTCAGTTACAGTGTGTCAATTTGTGGTGCACAGTGCAATGTCCCCGTCACACACATACACATAGTGGCGTTCAGTCTTGTTCATTAAAGGTAGTGAGTGTAGTTCCCTGTGCGCTACAGAGGAGACTTGTTTTTCAATCTGTTTTTATATATCGGGGCTGGCACTTACAGTTGAACTCCTCTCTCCAGTCGAGGTGTCAACTGATGTACATCATTGTGCAGTTCAGGTGCACAGCATGATGGCTCCACATTTGTGTGTGCTGTGAAGCGGCCACTGTGACTCCAGATAAGGTCTCTCACTGTACAGTGTTTCTTCTCTTCTTGGGACGAGGACTTTGTCTTAGCACCTGTCACACATACAGCACAGTGCTGTTGACTGTGGTCCCCCTGCTGTACCTATGGCCCCAGGACCTCTGTTTTATGACTGGAGGTCTACCTTTTGATCCCACCTACCCCTCAATCTGATCTCTGTTTCTATGAATTCAGTGTTCTAGATTCCACATGTAAGTAAGATCATACACTACGTGTCTTTCTTTGTCTGACTCATTTCACTTAGCATAACACCCTCTAGGTCCATCCATGTTGTGGCAAGGTTTAACTCTTTTTATGGCTGAGTAGTATTCCATTGTGTAAATATACCACACCTTTATCCAGCCATCTGCTGAGGGACATTCAGGCTGTTTCCAGGTCTTGGCTGTTGTAAGTAGTGCTGCTGTGAACGTGGGGTGCAGGCGTCTTCTCTGATGGGTGATTTCATGTCCTTTGGGTGTATCCCCAGAAGTGGAACTGCTGAATCGTGTGGCATCCTCTCTCACCTTTTGATGACAGCCATCCTGACAGGTGCGAGGTGATAGCTCGTCCTGGCTTTGATTAACGTTTCCCTGATGATGAGTGATGTTGGGTGTCTGTCCATGTGCCTGTTGGCCATCTGTGTGTCTTCTCTGGAAGAACGTCTGTTCAGGTCCTCTGTCCACTTTTAATCAGATTGCTCTGTTTTGCTTTGTCTCTTGCCGTTGCCGTGCACCAGTTCCTCATGTATTTGGGGTATCGGCCCCTTGCCAGGTGTGTGATTTGTCAGCGTCTCCTCCCCTTCCGCAGGCTGCTTTTCCGTTAAGTTGACAGTTTGCTTTCTCGGCAGGGCAGGAGTGTCTTCAGTTGTGGCAATGCTGCCAGGTCTCCCTGCGACTCCCCGGCGGCTGTGGTGCAGCCCTGGCCGGTTTCCAGCTGCCTGGCAGGAAAGCAGGGCCGCCTGACAGTTTGTGAGGCACTGATCTGATTCCTCTCGCACGTGTGTCTGACAGAACTTCCTTTTGTGTGAAACACCTGTCATGTCCCTTGCCAATTTCCCTGTAAGACTGTGGTCTTTTTCTTACTGATTTTAGGAAATTTTTGTATTTTAAGGAAATCTGCTGTTGTGATAAAATGCTCTACAGTTTCCCCCCATTTTATTATTTTTTTGACTTTACAGCATTTTTTCAATGCACAGTTTTACTATTTTAAGATATTTAAGTGTATCTAAGTTATGACTTTTTTATACATTCTATCTAAGTTGATGAATTCTGGCTTTTGTATATAATTAGAAAAGCTTCCCCACTGAGACAGTGTTGAAAGGGGACACTTTTTTCAGACCTCATTTTAGTTTTTACATTCCTTTAAGAACTCCCTGCAGATGCTTCTGAGTACTCTCAGGCATAGCAAATCACTGTTTAAGGACAGATTTAGTTTTGAGAACAGTTTCAGAATCACTGGAAGGCTCAAACTGGAATAATCCATTTTCGGTTAAAATCAAGGATAGCTGTAAAGTGATGGGGCAGCTCCAAAGGGGAACGTTCAGAAGTGTGCAGAGGCCCCGCAGGCCAGCAGTGTAAACGCAGAGCCTCCCGAGGTGGGCCCTGGAGGAGCCCCCTCGGGTGTGCAGTTTCTGGTGGAGCTGTCTTCAGGTGGCTTGTCTGGAGACTGTGAAATGTGAGGAGGGGAGAGCGGTTTTCTCCCTCCGCTCCTCCACTCGCGCCTCAGCGTTCTGCCCTCGCTGCCTCCCTCCGCCACCAGGGATTCGGGGGTTTCCCGCACCAGGCAGTTCTCAGACACGGTGTCCCCAGTGCAGCTCAGTTCCAACACTTGGCACCGGGTACTTCTGATCCACCAGCTATAAATCAGTTTCCCAAACCCCCTCTTCAGGTGCTGTAATTTGCTAGAGAGGCTCACAGAACTCAGGAAAACAGCTTATGTCCTGTTGCCAATTTATGACAAAGAGTACAAGCCAACCGGCAGATGGAAGAGCCGTGAAGGTGCGAGCTGCAGGGGAGGGCGGCTTCCAGCTCTAGGGTGAGCTGCCTGCCTGCACCTCTGCATCTTCCCCAGCCTGGAAGCCCTCCGAACCCTGCACGTGGGGCATTTGTATGGGGTCTGTGTAGGTGTGATGGACTGAGTCACTGCTTTCCCGTCTCCACCCCAGGGGGCATCGGAGAGGCTGAAATTCTGAGCCCTCTGATCCCTTGGTTGGTTCCCCGGCAACCAGCCCCCGTCCAGTGGTTACGGGGGGGGGGTGTGTCCCAAACTCACCTCGTTAGCAAAAATTCAGGTATCGTTGAAGGGCTGATAGGACTGAGGACGAAAGACCAAGCAGAACAAGAGATGCTCCCGTTGCTCTTATGTGTAGGAAACCCCAAGGGTTGGGGAGCTGTGAGCCAGGAATAGCGACGGAGACCAAATACATATTTCGTGTCGTGAATCACAACATCACAGTCCTAGAAAGAGGCTTTAGGTGGCCGGGGGCCCGACAGACGTCGGGCTGTTAGAGCCTGGCCCTGCCTCTGAGTGCGGACTCGTCATCACGGGGTAGCTGCTGACCAGGCAGGATGTCCTGAAGGAAGACAGTGCCTCATTTACCGCGTCCTGCCAGGTCAACATCCGATGGGGCTCGAGGAGGGGTCCCTGCTGGGGCGAGAGGCCAGACCCGGCTTCTCCAAGGGCCCCTCACACTCAGGATCCTTGGATTTGCCTTGAGAGGTGCATCGAGCTCCAGCCGGATAAGCACACCCCACATAGGCCGCTCTGTCTCCAGTTACGGTAATAAAAGTGGCTGTGTCTGCAGCAGCTCTGCGTGTCAGGCGGGCACGGAGCCAGCTGCTCTCTTGTGTAGCCAGCGATTTACACATCAGGCAGCCGTGGGCAGGTGCCAGTCATGTCGGCCATGCAGCCGAGAGGCTGGGCCTGACGGAGCCAGGGGCCGAGGATCCAGTCTGGAGGCCCCAGACTCTCAGCGCTGTGCCCCTCAAGTTAAGACTGTCTCCAGATGGATTTCTCATCACGGCAGGCCTGGCACGCAGCTGTTTATCAGAAGCAGGTTTCTCTGCTAAAGAATCAATCATCACAATAATAATGAGCATTGTAATAATTAGAAAACAGTTATAGTGTCTAGAGAAATAAAAACCAGCCCAGGCCTAACGGCCTTCATCTTTCTGACAGCCTCTGATGTCTTACTTTCCGTGTCACTGATTGGTGGGTAGAGGTCTCCGCTTAAAAGCTAAGTGCAGCCTGGGGAATCTCGGTGTCCGCCTGGGGCTTATGCAGCTCAGAAGCAGACTTCCTCTATGACGCATCCTGTGTCGAGAGGCCTCCCTGGAGGTCAGAAGAGCGCCAAAGCTGGCGTTTGTGGCACAGAACCTGGGGGAGTGGGCTGGCTCCAGATGCAGCTTCCAGGGCGTGAGGTGCTCAGAAAACATGGCTGGTGGTTTTCCAGACCCTCCTGGAGGGCAGCTCAGGAGCAAATGAGTTTGCACATGAAGGTGGCAGAGCTCAGGGACCTGCAGGGGCTTGTCTAAGGCAGCAAGGAAAACGGGGCATATAAGCCAGGGTCTTCAGCTTCCTGGGGAGAAGATTTCTAAGGGTTTTTAAAATGACTTTCTATGCATTGGAATGTTACTTGGCAGTAAAACGATAGAAGTACTGACCTGTGCTCTGACATGGTGAAGCTCGAAAACATCAGGCCGGGGGGAGGAACCAGACATAAAACGTCACGTAACTGCAAGACGCTGTTAACACAAAAACACCCAGAACAGGCAAACCCACAGAGATAGCAAGCAGACTGGTGGTCGCCTGGGGTGAGGGGCTGGGGGAGTCATGGGAGCAGCCGCTAATTGGTCTGGGTACAGGGTTTTGAGGGGTGAGGAGGTTCTAAATTTAGAGGATGGTGATGGTTGTACAACTGTAAAAATGCTAAGCACTATTGAATCGGGCACTTGAAGTGGGTAACTTATACTATGAAAATTGTTTCTCAGTGAAGCAGTTTGCGAAACGAAGACTGGAACTCTGGGAAGGCTGCCACCTGAAACAGCAGATTTCCCTTCAAAGAGTTCCCTGTAGGCATCGTGTTCCGGTCTGAGAGCACATGAGCCTTTCTGCTTTGTTCAACTCTTAGGCTTTTTCTTTTAAGTTGATTTTTTTAATTTTTAAAAATTTTATTTTTTATTTGACATATAACGTTATGTTTGTTTCAGGTGTACAACATAGTGGTTCATTATCTGTATACATTGTGAAGTCAGAAGTCCAGTTACCATCCATCACCTTATATAGTTACAAACTTTTTTCCTTGTTTTTTTTCTTGTGTCAACAATATTAAGATCTATTCTCTAAGCAGCTTGCAAATATGCAATACAGTATTACTAACTATAGCCACCATCTATACATCACATTCCCAGGACTTACTTATTTTATCACCAGAAGTTTGTACCTCTTGACCCCCTTCCCCATCCCACCCACCCTAATCCCCCCGCCTTTGGCAGCTACCAATCTGTTCTCTGTATCTGTGAGCTTGGTTTTCTTGTTTGTTTGTTTGTTTGTTTTAGATTCAGGGATTCCCTGAGCGTGGGGGCTGCAGAGGCGAGAACCATACTGGGGAGGCCCGTGAGTGATGGCTGGGTGTCCTTCCCAGGCGCTCACAGCCCTGCACGCAGCCCCAGGCTCCATGGTTCTGGGGCTGCTTCTCTCCCCACCCCTAGCCCTCTCCCTGACCCCATCCCTGACCACTCGCTCTTCTGCTTGCGCCCTTTGGGAAGGGACACTTTAGAATGCCTGCTGGCTGTGGTCAGGGGCCTGCCTTCACCTGTTGCCTTAAGTCCCCCAGGCCCAGCCTGAGGATCTGCCAGGGAGGGGCTGAGACTGGCTTAGCAAGCTTTCCTGGTTGGGGTCAGTTTGCAGGAGCAGGTGCTGGGCTCAGCCCTTGGCTGAGGGACTGTCCAATCTGCAGCCTGGGTAGGATGGTTCTGGGGAGCATCTGGGAGGCAGGGGAGACCATGAGGAAACTACTGTGGGAATCCCGGCAAGAGGACCCAAGAGAGCAACTGAGGATGGATGTGGGGAGACTGGACACCCAGGGAGCAAGATGGCTGGGGGCCCCAGACTCCCTCTTGGGGGACAGGCTCCTTACAGGGAGTCCTTGGGACCTTGGGAGAGAAGGCCTGGTGTTACGGGTGAACATCATGTGTAATAAAAGGCTTTTCCAGACACCATGGGCTCACCCCGGCCCCGCTTTTGTGTCCACGGCTGAGGCTCAGCACCGTCCTCGGGTCTGCAGGCCCAGAGGCTGGCCCATCTTAGAACCTCCCAGGAGTGGGATTCTGCAGGCTGAGCTCTGTGGCGCTGCCTCCTCCAGCCCAGCATCGTTCCTCCGCACTGTTGGATGTGGTCGGGCACTCTCCGCTGCACTCTTCAGCTGTGGGAGTGCACCACAATTCATTTATCAGTGCAGCATCGATGGGCATTTGCCTGGTTTCTAGTTTGGGACTGTTTTGAATATTTGAATGTTATGAGCACTTCTGTTCATGCCTTTGGATTGGCATGAGCACTTACTTAGGTATTTTCTTTGGAGTAGAATTGCTGGGTGTTTGTTTAGCTTCAGTGAATACTGCCAGTTTTGCAAAATTGTACCAACCTGTAAGGACTCTTGTTGCTGGAGAAACTACAGGGGCCAAGATAGGCCTGGGGTGGGGCAGTGAGAGCAGCACTGAAGCCAGGGACCCGAAGAGGGCCCTGGGGAACAGCAGCAGCGGCGCGAGTGGTGTAGACTTGAGGGTTGCCGGTGAGCGAGTGAGCGAGGGGCCCCAGCCCAGGGCCTGCAGGTAGGAACCAGGTGAGAGGCTTTGGGGAGGGGGAGGAGCAGGAGGAGACACAGTCTCATGGCGTGGACAGGAAGAGAGGTGCTGGCAGGAATGGGCCACAAGTCCACGACCCCACCCTCAGCTGTGCGTTTTGCGAAACTCAGCTGTATTCATTCACCCAGGGGTAAGTGGGTGGCCCCTGCAGGGCGCCCCGCCCACCACGTGACCACGCCCCCAACATAGCCCGTCCTCGCAGAGACCCCTCTCGGAGGTCGCGGCCCCGCCCGGCGCCGCGCGCAGGCGCGCTCCGCCCCGCTCCCCGCCGCCGCGGTGCAGGGCGCAGTGCGCAGGCGCGGCCGGGTGGCCGGCGACGCCGCAGCATCCTCGGTGCGGGCGTGTCCCTGCGGCTGTGCCCGTTCTCGTCCTCCTCGTCCTCGTCCTCCGCGGGCGGCCGGCGCGATGGCGAAGCCGCTGACGGACGGCGAGAGGCGGAAGCAGATTAGCGTGCGCGGGCTGGCGGGACTGGGCGACGTGGCCGAGGTGCGGAAGAGCTTCAACCGGCACCTGCACTTCACGCTCGTCAAGGACCGCAACGTGGCCACACGCCGCGACTACTACCTGGCGCTGGCGCACACGGTGCGCGACCACCTGGTGGGCCGCTGGATCCGCACGCAGCAGCGCTACTACGAGCGCGACCCCAAGGTGAGGCGGCGCGGGTGGGGAGGGACCCCCCCAGGGCGGAGGGAGCTGTCCCCAGGTGAGGGGAGACCCCCCAGGGTGAGGGGAGACCCCCAGGGCGGAGGGAGCGGTCCCCAGGTGAGGGGAGACCTGCAGGGTGGGGAGAGACCTCCGGGTGAGAGGACAGTCACCCCAGCACGCCCCAGTGCTGGGCGGCCTCAGCTGCGGGGAGGAGCCCTCAGGTCCGGAATGCGCTGCCCCAGGCGCGATCCCTCCTCGGAGAACTTCCTTGGGTTAAGGTTGGCCGACGTAAGGAATCTTCAGTTCTTTTTACATTTTCCGCAAGTGTAGGCTTCTGGTAGAAAAATACGAAGTACGCCGGAGAATGTCACTCATCTCCTCCGTTATCAACTGCGTCAAACACAGCTGTCCGTTCTTCTACGTCGTTTCCTGTTCTTAATTATATACACACTTTTTAAGAAGCATGTGGTGCATACAGTTTTGTGGCTCTTCTGCTTCGTGTGTAGCTTTCCACACAGCTTTCCGAGTCACTGAACATGAGTCTCCTGTATCACTGGTAGTTTTCAGTGTGATGGATGTGTCACAGGCTTGGCCAGGCCCCTGCTGCCAATTTTGTTTGGTTTTAGTTTTTGTTTTTCCCCCTTGACCTTGGAGAGCTTTATCCTTTCTGTGACACTAATATAGAGTGAAAACAGACGCACCTGCAGGCCCGAAGCCAGTTTGCAAAGCCCTGACTTGCAGTGTCCCGGGCACTGGGCATGGCTTTAGTGATAGTATTTTACAATATTTTTGTGGGGGGTTAAGAAATGTTAAATAATTGCTAAGACTGAGACTGGGGGCTTTCCCAGACTTACTCTGGGGCACTCTTTTTCTAAAAGAGAGGTGGTGGAAAGGACAGGTTTGTTAGGACACAGACTAGCCTCTTCATATTTAGTGTGCAAGACGGTGAAGAAAGAAGTGGCCCCAAAGGGCTGAAACGGGTTATCTCAGCAGAGGCTTGGGATGACTCTGCCAGGGAAGCTGGCCAAGAGGCAGTGGCTCCCCCAGAATTCCCTGCTGACGGCAGAGCTGATTTGCTAAATCATTGTTATTCGTGTGGCAGGTGACGGTGGCATATCGCTGATGGCACTTTCAAGGGCATTTCCCTGCAGCTGGACCAGAACATACCCAGCACTGTGGGGCCCCCTCAGAGTGCTGATGTTTAGATCCTGAAAAGGCCAGTGGGGGCTCAAGGGTTATGGAAATGACCTTTCATGAAGGAACTCATCCCTCTAACAAAACAGGGTTGCCTGCTCCTCACTGGGCTCTGCTGTGGCAGCTAGAGGCGAAACCTTTCTCTTTAAAGAAACTGCACAGCCTGTGGAAGGAAGGTTGTCTGCCTCTCCCGGGTAGGAAGGCCATTTAAAAATGGAAGCTTGGAATTTAAGTGCTTCAATCTGGCTAACTCACGTTGAAAATAACCCCCTCATTTCCTTTTCCTGTAAAAGTTACATGTTTGCTTGTAACGAAGAAACAAGCTCCAGGAGGATGAGAGAGTGAGGGGAGGTGGGTGGGATCCCAGGAATAACCCTGCAGAGCCCCACCCCGGCCTGGGGTGGCCTCAGCGGTGCCACCACTGCACTTGAGGCTTAGGTAGCCTGACGGCCAAACAATGCATTACATTGCTTTTATTTGATATTTCTATTTACTTTAAAACAATTATGCAAGTCCCTGTTGTAAGAGAACAAATTAAAGAACAGATAAACCAGAAGGAAAAACCTAACTGTAATCTCACCACCCAGCGGTAACGCTAAATGCTACAGACATCTTGTGTTCCACACCTCCTGTGCTGTTTTCATCACGCACAGCAGCATCTGGCCACGGGCACCTACTGCTTCACAGCTCTTCCAGGCACTCTATTTTTGGTAATAGCAGAAACTGTGCTCAGAGGAGGCGTTTCCAAGCTGCCTGGCAAATTAGCAAGTCAGAAAATCTGGCTAAAATTGAGAAGATTGCACTTGGCAGGAGACGGCACTGAGTTCTAAAGACAGCTCAGGGAGGCTCTGTTTTTTGTTTGTTTTAGTTTTTTTACTGAGGTATAGTCGTTTTACAATGTGTCAGCTTCTAGTGTACAGCATAATGTTTCAGTCATATATATACACAGACATATATTCGTTTTCACTGTAAGTTACTACAGGATATTGAATATAGTTCCCTGTGCTCTACAGAGGAAATTTGTTTTTTACCTATTTTCTATATAATCATTAGTGTTTGCAAATCTCCAACTCCCAATTTATCCCTTCCCACCCCGTTACCCCTGCCCATAACAGTAAGATTGTTTACTATGTCTGCGAGTCTGCTTCTGTTTTGTAGATAAATTCATTAGTGGCCTTTTTTTTTTTTTAGATTCCACACATGAGTGCTATCATACGGCATTCTTCTTTCTCTTTCTCGCTTCACTTAGAGTGGCCGTCTCTGGGCCATTGGCGCTGCAGATGGCACTGTTGTGTGCTTTTTTCCGGGAGTCTCTGAAGCGATGGCAAGGTCCGGACTCCACTGTAAACTCAGGAGCAGAAGAGAGCAGGGGGAAGGGCCGGCTCACACGGCTCCAAACTCCTTTAGCCCTGGCTCTGCCATTCAGCCTGTTTGACCTTGGGCTTCGGTGGTTTTCTTAACTTTACTTGGCCTCAGTTTTTTCATCTTTAAAATGAGGAAGGTCATCTGGGTAATCCATTTCTGAGTCCATAGCCATTCTAAAACATTATAGTTTTGTGTTTGTTTATAAAGTGTTTCCATTTTATATTGATACTCCATCCAAAAAGAATTTGAGAATGTTTAAGTGAGGTCTGACCCAAAAGGTTCCGCTTAACAGAAGACCTCATAGAGAAAGTTGGGGCAAGACAGTGAGGGTAGGAGAACAGGTCAAGTTCAGGTGCAGGTCAGGACACCAAGTGCAGACACACGTTCTGGCAGCCAAACATCCAGTTACCGAGTCAGGGGAGCTGTGCAGCAGCTCCAGGACGGGCAGGTGCGAGGCTTCTCCCACGGGTCTTTAAAGCGGGTGTTGTACTACCATGTGGACAGCTGGTCCGACTGCGTCCCTGCAGTGGGTGGACTGGTCAGTTCTCCATGCTTTTCCCCATAAGCTCGTGGCATAACCGTAACGATAGACTGAGGGAGGGCAGTTCCACCACTGGGGCCCAACTGTGGTCTCAGATGTTTCCAATAAGGTAATCACAGTTAATCTTACTGTTTGGCTGAACTGGGAGTTAAAGGAAGAGAATCTAGACCAGTGTTTCGTAGTCTTGGCTGCCCACGACCCTCACCTCTTAAGTTTTGTATTAACTAGCCAGCAGTGAGACCAGCGCTGGAATTTTCTTGAAACACTCAGTCGTCCTGATGTGTCTGAAGTGTGAAGTTGACCTTGTGTCCCCTGGGCTGGCTCCCACGGGAGCAGAGGGCTCACAGAAGCTGAGGAGGGGCAGGCGTCTGGGCTGCCGGTCACGCCGACAGCGTGCCGAGGGGAAGGCGGGGTCACGCCACCGCTTCATGGGACGAGGAGGCCGCCGAGTGCGCCATGGGCTTTTCGGAGGGCAGTTCAGCCTCTGCTCCTGTGGGCTGTGATGGCTGACTCCCTGTGTCAGCTTGGCTGGGCTACGGTGCCTAGACATTTGGTCAAATATTATTCTGGATGTTTCCATGGAGGTATTTTCTGGATGAGATTAACATTTGAATCCGTGGATTTTGAGGACAGTAGATTACCCTCCATAATGTACATGGGCCTCGGATTACTTGAAGGCCTGACCAGAGCAGAGATGGACCCCCTCGCCCTCCCCCACCCCCTCCTCTCCCACCCCTTCCTCCTCTCCCATCCCTCTCCAGAGAAGGAATTCTCCAGAAGAAGGCCTTTGGAGTCCAGATGCAGCCTGTTCTTGGGTCTCCAGCCTGCTGGCCTGCCTCCCGGATTTTGGCCTTGGACCTCCATGATCATGTGACTCAGGTCCTTGAACTAAATCTCTGGGTCTGTGTCCTGTTGGGTCTGTTCCCCTGACAGACACCCAGGTGCCGTGTGGCTGCGTCTTTGCGTCTTTATGAACGACTGTACCTGATTGCTCTGCTGCATCCCTGCCCTTTTTAGATGATTTTTTTATTTTACATGATTTCAGACTTTAAAAGTTGCAGAACTTCCCATTTGCTCTCCACCCGGATTCCCCAAGCCTGAAACATTTAAACACATTTGTTGTGTCTTTCTCTGTATAAATACACTTTTTTTCTGAACCATTTGAAAGTAAGTTTTCGACTTCGTACTCCTTTCCTCCTAAAAACTCACATGTGTGGTTCGGAAAAATCAGGGAGACCCCCTTACAGACCACAGTGTCTGGAAAGAGCTCAGGACGCTGCCACGGCGGCGCTGCCCCCGCAGACCTTCCTGGGCAGGCTCGCACCCCCAGGGAGACCCACACAGTCGGAGCCACGGAGCAGACAAAGGCAGGCGACAGGTCGCTGACTCTGGCCTGCGCTCTGCAGAGTGGGGTTCTTAGGATATGGCTGAGGGGAGAGAAATGAACACAGAGATGTAGAAGAGCAACTGGATGGCAGAAGAATCTGGTTAACTGTTTTCAGCGGGATCTCCTGGAGCAGGATTTCTGCGTGATTTCGGTTTTAGCCGAGTGTCTTTTTCTCGACCTTGAAACGTCGTGTAAAGGTGAGAGGAACCCTGTTTAAAACACTGACTTAAATGCCGAGCCGTAAATACAGCCCGGCATGGTCCAGATCACGCAGTATCAGCTGGCCGGGCTCTGGCCTCTGTCAGAGACTCGGAGACTCGCACTGGTTACCTGACTCTGGGGTGGGAGGGAGGGGGCAGTCCGTCGAGCTTCACAGCAAATCAGATGAAGGCAGGGCTGTGAGGCTGCGAGGTCGCGGAGGCCACAGTAAGGTGGTTTCCCGCAGAACTGAGTGATCTCTAAGGTTCCTGTAAGTTCTCACGTTCTGCACTTCACTGCAGTTTACGTTTCCCAGCTTGACCTTGAGCAAGCAGACCTGTGTTCTAAGTACTAGCACCTAAAATAAAAAAGGAAATCGGTGCGCCACAGTGAGACGGA
Organism: Camelus ferus; assembly: GCF_009834535.1. Lineage (NCBI taxonomy): Eukaryota > Metazoa > Chordata > Mammalia > Artiodactyla > Camelidae > Camelus > Camelus ferus. Next base: position 16,033,931 of record NC_045714.1, on the reverse strand, counting down.
GTCCGCCGGTTCCTGGGGAAGCCCGGTTTCCCCGGAAGTTACCTCTGCGCTTGCATTGCCTGCGTGGCTAGGCCTCCCTCCGCAGACACGGCCGTGGTTTTATAGCGCTGTCTCCTCCCCGGAGCCCCTCAGACCCAGTGGAGGGGGCGCTGTGACACAGTCAGTGGGGACAAGGATGCGCCTCCGCTGTCTGGCAAGTGGGAGGTGGCCCCAGTAGCCTTGGAGAGGCTGTGTTGGGTCAGGGCCAGCTCTGTCTGGCAGGAGCCGGCGGGCCGCCGTGGGAGCCTCGTGGGGTAACACAGCTGCGTGGCGGTGCGGCCGTGGCAGCAGCTCGCAGACCAGGGGCGTGTGGCGGCGTGCCCCGGGCACGGGGAGACGGGCCGGGCCGGCCCTGCCTGTGGACCGGGCTCCTGCTGCTGGTGGAAGTGGCTGTCCACCGCTGCGTCCTGTCACCCCACATGCTCGGAGGTCTTTATCCCCCTTTCCTGCGGAGTGGTCGGGCCCTCCTGTTAAACGAGAGCTCTGAGCCCACGTGTCGGCGCGGGAAGAGGGTCTGGAGGTCTGTAACCAAAGCTGTTCGTCTCGGCTGCGGGCGGGCACGGGGAGACCAGGCCCCTGAGGTTAGGCTCCGTCCTCGCAGCCCGAGCTCGCTGGCTTCCTGGGTCCTCGGGAGAGCGACACGTTGTGTCATGTTTGTGTTGATCATGTTTTCATCTGTTTGTGTCGAGGAGCTTTGTGCTTCTCTGTGCGGTTACCTGCTGTGTGGGCTTTGCAGGTAATAAATACACCCACTTAAAAAAAAATTAAGGCTGCCTCTAGGCCATTAACACTTGTTACAGTCATATTGCAAAGAAAGGTCCCTGCGAGAAAGACCAGCACCCTACTTCACCCCTGCGGGGGCCCCCCGCCCCAAGTATCAGGCTTGGGGTCCCTGCTGTTCTCGGGCTCAAGCTGGTGAGTGTCTGTTCCTCGATGCTTCCTGAGCCGGGAGGCCCTGTCCGAGGTTGCACAGGGCCACCAGGAGGCGGGTGGGGCTGGGGTGGCCTCGGGCCTGCAGCAGCTCGGCTCCAGGTCGGCTTGGAGCCGGCCCTTTGCAGGTGAGCCCGCAGCTTTTTCTTGGACCAAGCCTGTGCCCTCAGGTGCTTTTTTCAGAATGCCTTTGTTAGTCAGGTTTTGCACCCATCCCTGAAAATCTGGCCTGGTGAGGGGCCCAGCAGTGCTCGAGCCCAAAGCAGACAGAGAGGTGCTGTCAGAGAGGCAGGGTGACCAGTTTGCCCCACTGTCACGGCAGGAGCCGGGATGGGACCCAGCCCACGTGGTCCAAATCTGTGCGTCTGGTTCTGTGGCTTCTCAAGCAGGCCTTCTTCAGTTTCATGGTTTCACACTGAACCACCTTAAGGAAACTGGCAAGTCAAAAGTCAACAGGTGAGGAAGCTATGAAAGTTCTCAAGTCACACGGACAGAAACAGCCCCAGAGAACGAGGCACAGACCCCTAGTCAGAGCTCCAGCCGAGCAGGGCCTGCAGCAGTGGCCAGCCTTCCCTGAGCGGGCGGTGTCCAGGGGACCTGGTGCTCCGCAGCTGCCCTCACACGGGGTGCTGCGGGGGCTGCCTGGCCCATTTGCAGGACTGAATACAGTGCTGAACCCTGGGCATCTGTGATCAACTGGGGAGGAAGATGAAAGAGATTCAGAGGTTTTAAGACTAGGCCCAACATTTTATGCTTCAGCACCCGTCCCTTCGAGATAATCAAGCTGTTCTCATAGTGCTGGTTAATGCAGTTTTATAAAACCACTGGGGGAGAGACCCGGGGGAGGTATGTGGGGCAGAAACGGCCTTCAGTGTGCACAGAAAAGGGATGTCCATGCTCAGAACTGAGACTCACACTCGCCCGGACAGCTGGGTTTCGTCGTCTCTGTGTTTGCAGGTCGGTTACTAAGCCCTGCCTGGGGGAGGGGCGGCACCTGCTGTGGAAACCGCACAGGACAGTAGCTCCGTTCAGGTGCAGAGTGAAGAGCGCCCAAGGTGCGGAGGCCGGGAAGGAGCCGTGGGCTGTGAGCGGCGGCGGCAGCTCTGTGGGGCCACCGGAGCTCCGCCGCGTGGGGCTGAAAGGGCCTCGCGGTTGGCAGGGGGCTTCTGCGGCCGTGCGTTCGTGTGCTCAGACAAGGGAGAAAGAAGCTGTCCGACTGAACTGTGTCTCATTCTTCTGTGTGTATGTGCACATCCTTTTGATTTGCAGATTTAGTTTGTATGGAAAGTTTTCTTAAATTACATGTTGAAGAACTTTCACCCTTCAGCCTCTTTCTTCAGGGACCGCCGCCACGCAGGTGCTAAGTGTCCTTTGTCTTCATGAGGACATTTTTCTCTCCAGCCCCCTTCAGGGTTCTCCCCCGTTTTGTTCACTTTTTGCCGACTTTGTGTTTCCAGCTGTTTTGCACTCGGTGCCTCCGTGTCTGTGGTGGTTTCATGTCCTGTTTATTTTATTTCTTTGGGTCCTTTTGTTTCCTCATCAGTGTTTCTTTCTTTCTTTTTTTTTTTTTTAATTTTTTTAAACACCTTTATTGTGCTGCGATTCCTGTACAGTGAACACACATTTCAGGTGCGCACTTCGATGAGTTCCGTCAGCGTTTCTTGGTGTCTTGGATGGGCTGTGCTGTGAATGTCGTGCGTCCCTTGGTGAGTGCTGGGTGTCCTTTGCCCGCTGTATTTCCTGTCTGCTTGTTTTTATTTTCGGGATTGGAGATCTCAGAGAGGAGAGGCTTCGTCCTGAACCGGTGGCTTGCTGCTGGATTTTGGGGCGGGGGCCTGGTGTGCGCAGCGTGGAGGGAGCGGCCCCTCCCAGGCTCCCAGTTTTGTGGGTGTGTGTGTGTGCCCACAGGTACAAGTGTGTGCTCTGGGTGTGAGTGCTTGTACTCGTGTGTGTGCACGTGTGGGAGTGTAGAGTGCTCTGTCTTCTCCTCGCCAGCAGTGGGCAGTCCCCGCTGCCCCACCCGCAGCTTGCCGGGGAGATGATGCGAGGGCCAGCCTCCCTCAGTTTCCACCTTGGTCTCCTTAGTGTTAGTGAGTTTTAGGGAGAAGTGGGCAGAGGCATTTTTATTCAATTCTCTTTACAACTGGAGATACTCTATTTTATTTTGTTTTATTAATTTATTTTTTTAATCAACTGTACTTCAGTTAAAAAGCAAACAAACAAACAGACAACCCGTTTAAACTACCGGCAGAAGAACTGAACAGACGTTTTTCCAAAGGAGGAAATGCAGACGGGCCACAGGAACGTGGAATCTACTCAGCATCACCAGTATCAGCGACACGCAGATCAGAATCACGAGACTCCATCTCACCTGTCAGAGTGCCCGTCGTCAGAAATGACAAGTGTTGGCGAGGGCGTGGAGAAAAGGGAGCCCTTGTGCACTGCTGGTGGGAATGCAAATTGGTGCAGCCACCGTGGAAAACAGTATGGAGGTTCCTCAGAAACCCGAAACCAGAACCACCGCATGGCCCAGCATTTCCACTCCTGGGCGTACACCCGAGAAAAACAAACATTAATTCAAAAAGATACATACACCCCACTGTTTCTAATCACCAAGATATGGAAGCATCTCAAATGCACATCAGTAGATGAAAGGATAAAGATGTAGCAGATAAACACAGTGGAACACAGCTCACCTACAGAAAAGAAGGATGTTTTGCCATTTGCAGCCCTTCATTCACTTTTTTTTTTTTGCACTTCAAAAACCAGAATTTTATAACTGGCATAAACATTTCCATTGCATCAAAAAGAACAAAATACCTAGAAATAAACTTAACCAAGGAAGTTACCTATACTATGAAAACTGTAAAACACTGATGAAGGAAACTGAAGATGACACAAAGAAATGGAAAGATTTCTTGTGCTCTTGGATTGGAAGAATCAACACGATTGAAATGGCCATACGACCCAAAGCAACCTGCAGATCCCCATGCAACCCCTGTCAAAATACTCATGACGTTCCTCACAGACCTAGAACAGACAGTTCCAAAATCCACATGAACCACAGAGGACCCCAAACTACCAAAGCAATCTTCTGTAGGTCTTTTTTTTTTTCCTCTTTCTTCTTTTTGTTCTCTTCTCTTATGACTTGATGACTAGAGAAGTTTCTGTAACATTAGTTGTAAGGCTGGTTTGTTGGTGCTGATTTCCTTTAGCTTTTGTTTATCTGTGAAGCTTTTGATTTTTTCTTCAAATCTTGCTGGATAGAGTATTCTTGGTTGTAAAATTTTCCCTTTTCATCACTTGAAATACATCATATCCCTTCTGGCCTGTACAGTTTCCGCTGAAAAATCAGCTGATAACCTTATGGGAGTTCCCTTGTATGTTATTTTCTGCTTTTCTCTTGCTGATTTTAGTATTTTCTCCTTATCCTTAATTGTTGTCAATTTGACGACCATGTGCCTTGGGGTGTTCCTCTTTGGGCTGATCTTGTGTGGTACCCTCTGCGCTTCCTGGACCTGGGTGTGTCCTTTCCCAAGTTGGGGAAGTTTTCGGTTAGTATCTCTCCAAAAGTTTTCTCAGGTCCTTTCTCTCTTCTCTTTCTGGGACCCCTGTAATGTGGATATCTGTGCGCTTCATGTTGTCCCAGGGTTCTCTTAAACTGTCCTTGTTTCTTTTCTTTCTTTTTTCTGCTCTGCAGCAGTGATTTCCACTCATCTGTCTTCCAGCTCACTGATCCCTCCTTCTGCCTCACTTAGTCTGTTCTTGGTTCCTTCTAGGGTGTTACTCATTTCAGTGATTTTTTTTCTTCAACTCTTGGGTATTCTTTATATTTTCTAACTCTTCGCTAAAAACTTTGCTCTGTGCATCTATACTCCTCTTGAGTTCTCTGAACATCTTTGCCATCATTACTCTAAACTCTTTCTTGGATAAATTGCCTGTCTCCACATCACTTGTATCTTCTGGGATTTTACCTTGTGCCTTGTCCTGGAAGAGATCCCTCTGCTGCCTCATATTGTCTATCTTTCTATTTGTATATTTAGGTAGATTAGTTACTTTCTCGACCTTGGAGAGGTGGCCCTCTGTGGGAGACATCCTCTGCGTCCCAGCAGTACACTCCTCTCTTATCACCCAAGGAGGTATTCTGTTTTATATACAATATTTATGGAGATAAAATTTAGATACTGTACAGTTCACCCATTTAAGGTGTACAGTTTGGGGGAGGGTACAGCTCAGTGGTAGATTGTTCACTTAGCATGCACGAGGTCCTGGGTTCAATCCCCAGTAGCTCTGTTAAAAGAATTTTTTTTAAGTGTACAGTTTATTCGGTGGTTTTGGTATTTTCAGGGTTGTATGGCCATCACCACAGTCAATTTTAGAACGTTGCATTTCCCCAGAAAGAAGCCCCGCACCTTTTAGCGGCTGCCCACCCTAAACTCCCCATCCCCCACCTCAGGCAGCTGCTAATCCACTTTCTGTAGATTCACTGACATTCCATGTAAGTGGAGTCATGTGGCAGGTGGTCTTCTGTGACTGGCTCTTTGGTCCAGTGTAATGCTTTCTGGGTTTGTTCTCGCTGTGGCATGTATCAGTGCTTGATTCCTTTTTGTGGCTGAATAATATTCCACTATGTGGATATACCACATTTTACTTATCCATTCATACACACTGATGGACATTTGAGTTGTTTCCACATTTTGGCTATTAAACACAAGTTTTTTAGTGGCTGCAGGCTTTTGTTTCTTTGGGGTATGTGTCTAAGAGCAGAATTGCTGGGCCACATGGGAATACTGGCTCACTTTTTGGGGACCTGCAGACTGGCGTCCAAAGTAGCTGCACCTTTTTACATTGTAACCAGCCATTTTTCATGGTTCTGATTTTTTCAGATCCTAGCTAGTGTCTGTCATTATTTGGTGACTTACTGATCATAGTCATAGTGGTGGTTGTGAAGTGGCATCTCATTGTGCTTCTGATTGGTATTTCCCTCCTGATTGGTAGTGTGAGGCATCTTTGTATGAGTTTATGGGCAGTTTGTATATTCTTTGGAGAAATGTCTGTCCAGCTCCCTTGCTCAGCCAACCCTTGGATTTTCTTTATTACTGAGTTGTGTATATATTCCTGATACAAATTTCTTACCAGTTGTATGATTTGCAAAAATTTTTTCCCAGAAGAACAAAGCTGGAGAGATCATGCTCTGACTCCAGGCTGTACTACAAAGCTATAATAAACAAAACAGTGTGGTGCTGGCACAGAAACAGACATGTGGATCAGTGAAACAGGCTGGAAAGTCCAGAAATAAACCCACACACTTAAGGTCAGTTAATCTATGACAAAGGAGGCAAGAATGTACAATGGAGAAAAGAAAGTGTCTTCAATAAATGTTGCTGGGAAAACTGGACAGCTACCTGTAAAAGGCTGAAATTAGAACATTCTCTAACGCCATATACAAAATAAACTCAAAATGGATTAAAGACCTAAATGGAAGACTGGGAACTATAAAACTGGGTGCTATAAAAGCCAGAAGAAAACATAGGCAGAACACTCTTTGATATAAATTGTAGCAAGGAGGTTTTTTTTTCTCTTAAGGCAAAGGAAACTAAAGCAAAAATAAACAAATGGGACCGAATTAAGCTTCAAGCTTTTTCACTGCAAAGGAGACCATAAACAAAATGAAAAGACAGCCTACTGAATGAGAGAAAATATTTGCAAATGATGCAACCAATAAGGGGTTAATATCCAAACATATAAATGACTCATACAACTCAATAAGAAACAAAAAGAAACCTGATTAAAAATGGGAAGAAGACCTAAATACTCATTTTTCTAAAGAAGACATACAGATGGCCAACAGGCGCATGAAAAGATGCTCAAAATTACTAACCATCAGAGAAATGCAAATCAAAACCACATTTGTGTGTGGTATGAAGGGCGCCCAGCTTTATTGTTTTGCCCTTGGATGTCCAGTTTACCTCATGCCGCTCATTGGAAAGACCTCTTCCCACCAGAATTACATGGGCACCCTTGTTGTGAATCAGCTGACCACACCTGTGAGGGTTTGCTGGGCGCTGTTCTAGTCCAGTGCTCCGTGTGTCTGTCCTCGGGCCAGTCCTGCGCAGCCCCGTGCACTGGAGTTTTGCAGTGAGGGTTTGAGACTGGAAAGTGTGAGTCCTCCAATTTTGTTCTTTCTTTCAGTGTTATTCTGACTGTTCCAGGTCCCTTGCGTTTCCATCTCGGTGCCGGCATCAGCCTGCCCGTCTGTGAGGAGGCCAGCTGGAGTGCTGACAGGGATTGTCTGAATCTGTAGATCATTCTGGGATTCTTGCCAGCTTTGCGGTGTTGAGCCCTCCAATCCACTGACACAGGATGTCTCTGCACTTTGTTAGGTCCCCTGCCTCTGTGCTTTTCAGGTTGGGAGCCCCTTTCTAACTGGCCTATCCTTTCAGGCTGCGTCTCAGTTCTGAGGACAGTAGTTTAAGAACTATTACAACCTCACTAATTATCAGAGAAATGCAAATCAAAACTACAATGAGGTATCACCTCACACCAGTCAGAATGGCCATCATTCAAAAGTCCACAAATGACAAATGCTGGAGAGGCTGTGGAGAAAAGGGAACCCTCCTACACTGCTGGTGGGGATGCAGTTTGGTGCAGCCACTGTGGAGAACAGTATGGAGATTCCTCAAAAGACTGAAAATAGACTTACCATAGGATCCAGCAGTCCGACTCCTGGGCATATATCCAGAGAAAAATATAATTTAAAAAGACACCTGCACCCCAATGTTCATAGCAGCACTATTTACAACAGCCAATACATGGAAATGACCTAAATGTCCACCAAGAGATGACTAGATAAAGAAGATGTGGTATATTTATACAACGGAATACTACTCAGCCATAAAAAGAATAAAACAATGCCATTTGCTGCAACATGGATGGACCTGGACATCATCATACTAAGTGAAGTGAGCCAGAAAGAGAAAGAAAAACAGCATATGGTATCACTTACATGTGGAATCGAAAAAAAGAACACAAATGAACTTATCTACAAAACAGAAACAGATTCGCAGACACAGAGAACAAACTTACGGTTACCAGGAGACAAAGGCGGGGATGAGGAGGGATAAACAGAGTCTGAAAACTGCACCCCCTGGGGAGGGATGGAAGGTTCGCTGTCTTGATTGTGGCGGTGGCTTCATGGGTGTCTGTGTCTATCACAAGTCACCAGGCTGTGCGTCTGGAATATGTGCAGCTGAGCACGGGAAGCGTACCACAATAAAGGTGCTGAAAACAAACAAAAAGCAAACCGATCTACGACAGCGGGTGTGAAGCTGGCAGCCGGCAGGTGGTCTCCAGGGCTCCGTATGTGTTTCTGGGCAGCTGCTGGGCGCAATTCTAAACCAGGTCGAAACAAGCCCCCGCCAGCCTGTCGCTGCAGGGACCGCGGCTTCCCAAGCTGGTGGTGCAGGGCTCACGAACCCAAAGACCCTGCCAGGCCTTTGCCCTCCCTGCGTTCCGCAGCCCCTAGGAAGATGGATTTTTAAACTGTATTCTGGACGTTGTACCTTACAGGGAAGTAAAACCGCAGTGCAGTCCTCTCCACCTGGGTTCACATCGGGACCGACACCCACTCTCATCCCCGTGCACGCCTCACATCTCAAGGCTGCTTTTGTTTTTCGCCTTTTATTCAGAGGTAATGTTAGGTTTTCAGGGTTGTGGTGGAGTCTAGCGTCCCCGCGTCCCCTTCACCGCCCCCTGCGGGCAGCAGCGTGACAGCCAGTGGCACGGTTTCCAAAACCACTGTTGGCTCAGCGCGTCTTCCGACTTAACCGGTTCTTCCTCCGCCGTCCTTCCTCCGCCCCTGGATCTCGTCTGGTTGCAGCTCTGCAGTCATTGTTGCTCTTTCCTTGTCTTCTCAGGGGTGCTGGTCAGGCTACCTGACCACCTGATGGGGTCAGGGAGCTCAGGGGGAGGGCACCACAGAGGCCCATCCCCTTCCCGTGACAGCCGGTTACCATGACCTGCTGCTGGTGATGTTCATCTTGATCCCGTGGGGAAGGTGTCATCACCACCGTAAACTGAATTCACACGTTTCCCTCTCTGGACTGTTGACCACAAGGGAGCCGTCGTGTCCAGCCCACCCTCAGGGGGAGGGGGATTGAGCACCACTCCTGGAGGGAAGGTACCCGAGAATCTGGGGGGAGTTGCCTGGAGGCTGTGCGGAAGCCCCAGGCAGTCCCTCCAGCGCAGTGGGCAGGCGTCTGCTGCGCGGGGGTGAGTCTCTGTCCTTCCCGCCCCGTCTGCTCTTGTTACCTGGGGTCTCCTGTGAGACCCTCCGTCCCCGTGACCTCTCCTGGGCCTCACTCCGGACGCTGGCGGCTGCCTGGGGCCCTGGGTGGGAGCAGGACTGCGGGCCGGGTCTCGGAGCAGCTGGTACTGGACACGCGAGGTGTTAGCGCCCTGCCTGGCCCCAGTGGGGGTCGGCGGTCGGCCTCCCCGTTTCCTCGCAGGCTTACCTCTCAGTCACCAGATGGAGATGGACGCGTCCATCCACCCATCCCGTGGTGTGGACCTTGGTCTGCACCGAGTTCTTACTGGAGGCAGCAGGAGACATCCCTGCCCCGCGGGGCTGCTTCGCCCCACGCAGGGGCTGTGGTCTCCTGCTCGAGGGCGCGGCGGGAAGGAGGCACTGCTGAGACCTGACTCCATGTGTCCTGGGGGCCTTGTTCCCGCCCAGTCCTGCCTCCTCGCCCTCAGGGGGAGGTCTGCCTGTGTCCCCTGGGGGGCTCCAGGAGGGCAGTGAATGGGGACTCTGCTTCCAAAGGGCCACAGTGGGCACTGCCCTGGGAGCTGGCATTGGCGAAGGCTGGAGGGCGGGCTGGTTTCAGGGTGTGCGGGGCCGTGCAGAGTTGACCGGTGAGGCCTTAAGTGGGTCCCCCGGGCACCGCGGCCTCCCTGAGCGGGAGGAGGCAGCGTCTAACATGCTTTCTGCTTCCCCAGCGCGTCTACTACCTCTCGCTGGAGTTCTACATGGGCCGCACCCTGCACAACACGATGGTGAACCTGGGCCTTCGGAGCGCCTGCGACGAGGCCATGTATCAGGTACGGCGCCAGTCCGGGCCCCACACGCCCGCCCCGTGAGGGGAGCCGGGGAAGCAAGGGTTGAGTGGGAGGCAAGGCCTGGGCTGCCAGTGCGCCAGGCTTTGAGGCTTCCCAACCGCCGGACCCCTCGCCGCCCAGGCGGACTTACCTCGGCCAGAAGAGGCGGCCCTGCCCCTGCCTCTCTGCTCTGGAGCTAGTCACCCGCCTCCAGCCCCTGCCAGACCCCCACTCAGAAGAACCTGCCTTTGCCCAGATGCCTTTACTGGCTCTCACTCTCCTGGAGGCTTAATCCTTTCACGGGTCACCCGCAGTTTTACAGCAGAGCTGGAGTTGGTCACATTTGTTTTTTTGTCTCCTCCCCCCCACCTGGACGCTTGGGGTGGGACTCCAGAGGGTGAACCTGCAGCCTCCTGGCCTTTGCACATGTGGAAGGGGGCCTCACTCTTGGAAACTGCTGTAGGAGTCAGTATTTTGAAATTCAGTTTTGAAGTTTGAAAGTATTTTGAAATCTTACTTTGAGTCAGATTGCTGCATGTGTTTGTACCATTTGATTTAATAGATATTAAATCATTCCTCTATGAGTTTGCTGTTTTTATTTTCTCACAACTTTGCTTTCACCCTTCGCAGTGTATCAGATTCTCAAAGTGTGGTCCGGAGAGCCCCGGGCCCCGAGACCTTCCCGGGCTCCTCTAGGTCGGGACTGACTCCGTTCTCTTGTGTGTGCGGTGGGCCGTCAGAGGCTCCGTCCCGTGCGGTGCCACACAAGAGGGAAGCAGGATGTGCATTAGAGAGATTTGAAGAAATATAAAATACTCTTTTTAGTACACTTTTTTAATTTTAAAAAATGTAGTTATTTTTTCATTAAACCATAGCTGCACCCTCACCACCTTGACCGTTAAGTCTTAAGTCTTTTGGCAGCTTTTGAAATACTTGGGAACTTTCATTTTCATGCGTTGATTAAACAGATTTTTTTTTAATTGAAGGAAAGTTGCTTTACAATATTGTGTTAGTCTCAGGGGTGCAGCACAGTGACTCAGTGATGTGTGTGTATGTATATGCCTGTATTCTTTTTTTCAGTTCTTTTCCATTATAGTTTATTACAAGAAATTGAATCTAGTTCTTTGTGCTGTACAGTGAATCCTTGTTTATTTTATATATGGCAGGCTGCATCTGTTAATCTAATACTCCCCATTTGTCCCTCCCACCCTTCCCCCTGGTAACCGTAAGTTTGTTTTCTACGTCTGTGAGTCTGTTTCTGTTTGGTAAATACGTTCACTTGTGCTATTTTTTAGATTCCACAAGTAAGTGCTGTTATCTGGCGTTTGTCTTTCTGTCTCTGTCTGACTGACTTCACTTAGTACGACCACCTCCAGGTCCATCCACGTTGCTGCAAATGGCGTTATTTTATTTTTTATGCTGAGTAGTGCTCCATTGTATAAATATCCCACATCTTTATCCAGTCATCTGTGATGCACCCCCAAGGCTGCTTCCATGTCTTGGCTGCTGTAAATAGTGCTGCTGTGAAAACTGGGGCGGATGTATCTTTTTGAATTATGTTTTTCTCCGGATGTCTGCCCGGGAGTGGGACTGCTGGACCCTCTGGTAAGTCTGATTTTGGTTTTTGAGGAATCTCCCTACTGTCCTCCACAGCGGCTGCACCAATTTATGCTCCCACCCGCAGTGTAGGAGGCCCCCTTTTCTCCACATCCTAACACGATTTTAACATTGGATTTTCAGGTCTACAAGAAAGCAGACTCTAACCTTTGATAATTTGCTCACAAGATTTAAATAACTTTCCACCTGTTGCTTAAGGGGAAATACTACATAGTATTAAAATGTTACTTCTCTTTTTACTCACAGCTGGGGTTGGACCTCGAAGAGCTGGAGGAAATAGAAGAGGACGCTGGCCTTGGGAACGGGGGCTTGGGGAGGCTGGCAGGTAAGCCTGGGCTCTCGTCCAGGACAGGCTTCTCCTGACCAGTGCTTCAGTCTGGGAGCAGTGCCCACGGGGCCAAGCGGCTGCCTAACCCGGCTCACCTGTCCCAGCGGGTCCCGTCCCTACCCCGACTGCCGGCGGGCTCCTTCCTGCTGGCTCCCAGTCGCCTTCCCTGCCACTCAGTGGTGCCACTGGCCTTCCCCATGGCCTTGGGTGACAGCCCATGGGTCTGAGCCCTGTGGCTCCTGGAGCCGCGTCCCTGTTCAGCCCGGGCAGCCCTGAGCCTGCTGTAGCGTGCCATGCCCCTCCCACGAGGGTGATTTACTCAGAGCGAGCCCAGGGCTTGCGTTTGTGGGCCCGGGCCTGACACCCCAGGCCCTGTGCCTACTTGGTGAGTTGGTGAGTTGGCGTGTATGTCATTTGCTGGTGTTTTCATGTGGAGTTTCAAATTTTTCTCTTTTTAATTTAATCCAGAAGTTTAATAAAGCTGTCTTCTGGATCTTTATTCGGAACATTGTGATTTGTCTTCAGGACATTTCGATCAGAATGAGGGCTCGATTTGGTGGCGTGCACTCACCTTCTTGGGGCCCCAGGGGCACTCTGACACCTTGGTTTTCAGCACGTGGATGGTGAAATGCCCCCTTCTAGCCCCTGTTTCTGTGTCGTCCTTACCCAAGTCGGGGGAGGTATTTCGTGGTGTCACCCCACCAGGCAGATGGCTTTCACACGGAGTGTGTGGAGGCCGGGGAGCCTGCAGCCTGAGTGAGGGCAGTGTGTTGTGCCGGGCCGGCTTGGTGGTGTTCTCCGTCGGACTCAGTCTCCTTCCCACACCCCCATGAGCTGGCCCGGCCCCAGGCACTTGGGGTCCCTGTGCCTCTTCCCGAGCATAGGGCCAGCTGGTCACCCCAGAGTCGCGGCCTGATGCCCCGCGGGCCAGCCCTGCGCCTGCTTGACTTGGTAGCCAGGCCTGGGCTCCAGTGGCCTCCAATCTGCTGAGTGTCTCTGGTCCCAAGCAGCTCTTTGTGCTGGGTTTGCAGCCTGCTTCCTTGACTCGATGGCCACCTTGGGTCTGGCAGCGTATGGTTATGGGATCCGCTACGAGTTCGGGATTTTTAACCAGAAGGTCGTCAATGGCTGGCAGGTGAGTGCGGCTTGGCTCCCTCGGCCACTGGCAGCCTCGTTTGCACAGAGGCCAACCTTCTGCCGTCTCCCTGACACTTGCGGGGGAAGACGTCCGAGGGGCCAGAGGCTGGGCTCTGCAAAGCTCTGAGGAAGGGTGAGCCTCTTCTGAGGCGTCGGACAGCCAAGCAAAATGGTCAAGGCTGCCTGGGCGGAAATGCAGCCCCACCCTCTCCACTGGGCGAGGTGCGCATTTCCCTCAGTTTGGCGTTTCAGAATGGAAGGACAGCTCTCCACGCAGCTGGAGAGTAGTTTGTTTAAACAATGTGGAGTCCAGAAGCCAGAGAAAGCAGAGCCAGAGTTAGGATCAGAGTCTGTAAGAGGGAAGTATCGCAGTCTGCGTGAAGCCCTCGACCTCGGCCGCGTTTGGGTCCTGCAGGTGTGCGCGGCCGTGCGCGCTCACCAGCGTTGTGCCTGAGCCCTGGGCACGCCGCTGTGTGTATACTGACCGAAACATAAACGCATGGCGAGCACGTGCACGCTGCAGTGTCCTGGAGGGCCGTGCAGAAATCTGCAGCTTACTTTGCGCCAGAAACTAACGGGTGGGTGGGCGGAGACGGGGTAGACCAGGCACACGGCCTAAGGAGCCGACTCGGCAGCGCCCAGGTGCTGGGTGGGCTGTCACCGCCAGTTCTCTGGCATTTCCGTGTGTTTGAAGGCGCTCAAGGTATGCTGTCAGCCGAGAGAGGCCTGAGCAAAAGCAAAAAGAGACAAAATGCTTGTACCATCGCTGAACCTACAGAAACGCTCCCTCCAACCTTGAAGAGAGGAGAGCACTTTCCCTCCGGTGCCTCCCGGGTGACTTTGCTCACGGTCGCGTGTGCGCCTCGGCTGCGCCCCAGCCTTGCACGTGGGCTCTGGCCCTTCCTGGCTCTTCTGCAGTGAGACAGCGGGTGTGTTTACAAGACAGACTGAGGTTCCTCCCGCCAGGGGGGTGTTAGGTCATAGGGAGGAAGGTTTTGGTTTTCTGTCTGTCAGTCTGTTTGGCCACAGACACTTCTTTCTTCTGGTTCCTTGTTCCTGTACCTCTCGCCATCCTGCTTAACAATTCAAAGGCAGTCCTCAGATGACAAGCGAGTGGTAAACTTGCCCTCGTCCCTCCCCGTTGTCCAGGGAGCCAGGCAGGCAGAGTGAGTGTGGCTGTAGCACGTGGAAGCATGGTCCCTAAGCAGCCTTGGTGGCCAGCCTGCCTGTCAAGAGGGGTCTCTGGAGGGGAGACCCCATGCTTCTTGGATCTGGGAAGTGCTGCTTCTGCAGGCAACTAACTCACTGGCCTGCTCTGAGGAGACAGCCGGGTTGGGATGCTGGCGTCTCATCACATCCAGGGACAGGCCACTGGGAAGTCAGGTGGCAGGACAGTCCTGCTAGGCGCGCCCTGGAGCGGACCACGGTGAAGCAGCCACCATCCTAAGATGCTCGACGACCCAGCTGCTCTTTCTGGGGACCAGCCGTTAATTCACAGACCCCTCAAAATAACATACGTCGTTAAATTGGAAGAAAAAAGATTTGATCTCATTTAAATTTTAGTTAATTTAGATTTGTAATTCTTCACTCACTGCCCCGACAAACTAATTTATTCCATCACTTGGAAGCAGAGAAAGTCCCCAGGGCAAAGGGAAGAGCAGCCCCACCAAACGCTGCTTCTCCAAGGCTGCTCGGGGCCGTGGGCTGCGTCTAGCTTGTGGGAATGGCTTTTCCGTATTTTCTGGTTTTAGGTGGCACTGGGTGCAGTTTTGGGAAAATAAGCTGCCTTGAGGAAGGCGCAACAGAGGTGGTGCCTTCCGGTGGCGTCGGGCACGCATGGGTCTGTAAAGCCGCTTTCAAAGCAGTGGACTGCCAGTGATTTTTCGTTTACATCAGCCTGACTGAGATATCAAGCGGTTTTTAATGTATTTAAGGAGCAGGGCAGCCATCCTCACTGTATTTCCAAAACATTTTCGCCACCCAGCGAAGAGACCCTGTCCCATTCACAGCCCTGCCCCAGTGCCAGGCAACACTGTGTCTGTGAAGTGGCTTCCTGGACACGCGGTGTGGATGGAGTCACCCAGGACGTGGCCTGTCCGTGTGGCGTGCCTAGACTTGTTCACGCTGCGCCTCAGGACTTCTTCCTGTTTGCTGCTAAGTTCAGGGCGTTCTTAATGCCTTGTCACTTCGATGTATTTTTCTGAATTTGATGAGTTTTCTTGTTGAATAGTCCTCAGTGTTCATTGTTAAACACTCAGCTGTGCCGTAAGTAGGCCGCGGTTTTTGTTTCCGTGCTGGTCGGCGTCCCCAGGACCCACCTGCTGTGGGTCCCTTGCAGGTGGAGGAGGCCGACGACTGGCTGCGCTATGGCAACCCCTGGGAGAAGGCCCGGCCGGAATACACGCTCCCGGTGCACTTCTACGGGAGGGTGGAGCACGGCCCCGAGGGCGTGCGGTGGCTGGACACGCAGGTACCGCGGGGCGTGGCTGGGGCAGTGTGGCTGGGAGGTGTGGCGCTGGGAGGTGTGGCTGGGGCGGCGTGGCACCAGGCTTCAGACAGTGGGAGACGCTGACTGAGCTGCCCTTCACAGTGTAGTCAGTGTTGCGTTGGGTCAAGACCCGCAGTAGTATAACGACAGGCAGGATGGTCCTGGGCAGGGACAGGCACTGACACCTGGGTGTGACTGGCCCCAGGCTCTCAGTCGTGTCCCCCAGGGCATCTCGCCAGTAATTCTGAGCTGTCGGAGCCCTGGGCATGTGGGGCCTTGGGTGGATGTCCTGGAATGGAGCGCCCCCACCCCATTGGGCCCTTTGGGGGAACCAGGGTAGGAGCACCGAGCACTTGGCAGAGGGGGTATATTGGCTGCAGTGGGCACCGGTAAAGGGTGCATGTCTGGGGCATAGAGCAGGCGAAGAGGCTTCACGGCAGGGTGGCCACGGTGAGGGAGGAACCTCTGTCGGCCCGTGGGGTGGGCAGCTGAATGAAAATGGGGCGGGTCCATGAGGCCTGGGAAGTCATGGGCATGCAAGAGTGAGTCGTCTGGGTTCTCTGCAGCGTAAGTGATCCGTCGATCTGGCACCCGGGCCAGAGCGGCTGGCAGCCTTGGAATGCCGTGATGAGCTGTGTTTGATTTGAAAAAGCAAGAGTGGTGTCTGGTTTTCAAGCTGTATCCACTCATGGAAGAGTGGGTGTGGGGTGTATGAGGAGGCCCAGGCTGCCGGCATCCCACGCGGATGTGACGAGGGCCTCAGCCTGGAGGGCAGGCTTGCCGGGCAGGGGTGGGGGCTGGGGGCAGTGGGTTGAGGAGAGGCGAGGAGGGAGGGTGACGCTGGGGCTTCACCTCAAGGCTGCGTCCCAGGGCCCTTTGTGGCTGTCAGGACCGCTTCAGCTCGTGGAGCCGCATGGAAGCACCACCACAAGCTGGCCAGAATCCGAGGGTCCGAGGGCAGAAGTGACCCTGAGGCTTGTGCCCCTCTTCCTGAGCTTGGTGGGAACAAGGCTGAGGCTCCTGGGCAGGTGGGATGGGGAGGGAGGGGGCAGCCTTCTTCAGGGGGAGCAGGTGCAGTGTGTTCTGTTGGGAGGGGCTGTGAGGCTGGCTGAGTTCTGCTGAGGGTTCGAGGTCAAGGCTTGTGGCAGGAGGGGACGTGGGACATGGGTCGAAACAAGTTGTCTGTGGGCAGGAGGTTGCTCAGGCAGTGCTGAGTGAGAAGACGACAGGCGGGACCGGGCACGCGGGAGGAGTGGCTGCCGGGGATGGAAGCAGGCAGAGCTCGACAAGGGAAGCTGACGGGGAGTGGAGTCAGGCTCACCCCCGGCTGCCTCACGTGCTCCTAGCTCGGGACGTGGGGTGGGCGGGCCGGCATGGCGCAGGGCAGGCTGGGCCTATTCTGAGCAGGAGCAGCCACGGAGGCAGAGGCAGCCTGCGGCTTCCAGAGGGTGGCAGGCGGCCAGGCCTGTGGACCGCGTCTTTGTCCGCAGGTGGTGTTGGCCATGCCCTACGACACGCCGGTGCCTGGCTACAAGAGTGACACCGTCAACACCATGAGACTGTGGTCTGCCAAGGCACCCAATGACTTCAAGCTGCACGACTGTGCGTCCCCTCCTGTCCCCATCTGGGGGGGCCGACCCCAGACTCGCCGCGAGCTGCGCTCACACACAGAGCCTGTGAGGCAGGGCTTCCCAGGGACCCCGTGCCCTCCAGAAAGAGCCAGGGGCCTTGCTGGGTGTGGGAGGGCAGCCCTGCAGCTCCAGGCGCCTCCTGCACAGGAGTGCTCGTCCTCAGGCTGATGGGGAGAATCCACAGCGCCAGGGCCAGAGGAGCCTTGGCCGGCGGGCGGGTCCTCACCCTCATCTCTGCCCTCAGTCAACGTGGGCGGCTACATCGAGGCGGTCCTGGACAGGAATCTGGCCGAGAACATCTCCAGAGTCCTGTATCCCAACGACAACGTGAGTGGCTCCGTCCCTCCCACATGTCCGCTGAGGCCCGCGAGCAGGTCCAGGAGGCTGGGCGCGCCATGGCCTCTCCTCTGCCCTCTGCCCTCTGCCCTCTGCCCGGGAGAGCTCCTGGAGGTGCTCGGCCTTACACCTCCTTCCCTGTGAACACCGGCCACCCTGCACTCTGCAGGCCGCCCTGTGCGGGGCCACGGAGCCATCAGACCCCTACCTGGCTGGTTTCTGCTCTTGTTCCCCTGAGGCCAGTTCCCTGAGAGCTGGGTGATGTGTGTCGGGTGGGGCCAGTGGTCCTCGTGTTGCAGTGACGCCTTGAGATGCGTGACGGTCACTGTCTGACAAGCTTTTAACGTGCGCCCACCATGTGCGAGGGGAGGGCGTCCCAGCCACTCCTCCACTGCCACCAAATTCAGCGTCTGGCAGCTTGTTGCTGCCAGACAAGCCTTGGAGTCTGCCCAGCTCAGTGGGTCATGTGCTTTTTCATTTTATCAGAGAAACATGTGCACGCCGTAGCTGGGGGCACCGGGCTCCAAGGCTCACAGGAAGGTCACCCCGCCCCCCACTCGGGAGGGTCCAGCAGCTGCCCACGCTTCCGGCAGGAGGCGTTCTGGAACGCCTCGCTTGGGAGAGGGCGTCCCGGCCCCGGCCCTTGCCCTTCCCTGTCCTCGTTCAGGGCACTGCGGCCCCTGCCGGCTGCCGCCACAGCCCCTCCCCGACTGCAGGTCACATGCAGGCTGGGCCCTGGAGCCTCGGGTCCCCTGACCGTGCCCGGGCCCTGCTCTCCATGCCGCTCACGCCTCCGCGCCCCCCGCCGGCCGGAGGCCCGCGCGGCCGGAGGCTGGGCCGCGGTGCCAGAGCTGCGCGTGTCCGCAGTTCTTCGAGGGCAAGGAGCTGCGGCTGAAGCAGGAGTACTTTGCCGTGGCCGCCACCCTCCAGGACATCGTCCGGCGCTTCAAGTCCTCCAAGTTCGGCTGCCGCGACCCCGTGAGGACCTGTTTCGACACTTTCCCAGACAAGGTGTGTTTGTCAGCTGGTGAGCTCAGTGCCGAAGGGCTGTTCGCAGGTGGGGCTGCCTCCTCTCGGCGGCGGGAGGGCCAGGCAGGGCAGGCTGCGCTGGGCTCGGGGGCCTCGAGGCCGTCCGGGACGCCGGGAGTGGCCTCCTCGGGCACAGCAGAGGGATTTGCAGTCTCAGTTCAGCGACTTAAACAGTCTGCAGGCGTATCCCAGGTGGCGGCAGCGTTCCGGGCAGGGGGCCCCGGGCGCCTGCTGCCGAGCCGCCCCTGCTCCCCAACCAGTCTCCACGCCGGCCCTGGTGCCGGGCCGGGCTGTCTGCTTCCTGCTGTCGGCCCTGTGACCAGCTTCCCGGGGTGGGCGGCTGAGGACCCCACTTCTACACATGCCAACCGTGGGCCCCCCACGGGCGTGTGAATGCAGGTGGCCATCCAGCTGAACGACACGCACCCGGCCCTTGCCATCCCCGAGCTCATGCGGATCCTGGTGGACGTGGAGAAAGTAGACTGGGACAAGGTGAGCACTGGGGACAGGTGTGCCGGGCAGCTCCCGGGAGTGCCGTCCCCGCCCCCGCAGCCCCACCGGGAGCTGCCCTTCAAGCCTGTCCTGACAGCACGCGTGGGTACTGAGCTCGTCCTGGGACGTGGGGGCCTTGGGAGCACAGAGGGACGTCGTCCCTGGGAGACAGGGTCGTGGGAGCGGGTGTGGGGTTTCCCCCAAGGAACCAGGACACTGAGTGAGAGCAGAAGTGAAAGGCTACAGAAGAGTGACTCTCTGGACGACAAGAGGAGGATGCTGGCACTTGCCAGAGCCTCCGCCTACATTCGTTCATCTTGGAACTGGGGCAAGAACACCCAGCAGGGTTAGGTTTGAAGGAATGCGTGGCTTACGTGTTTCTAGGCTTGTTTTCCTAACTCAGTTTACTTTGGTTCTAGGTTCTTTAGCGGGGTTTTCTTGATCTTGTTTAATTAAATCAACACGTGAAACTGTTCCACCCAATTTTTTTTTAGCACCCAGAGCCCTTTCTGGTCTCTGGTGTGGGGAGCACTTCCGGGCGGGCTGGCAGGTCCTGCTCACTCCCGGCCCGCGGAGGGCGAGTCCCCTCAGCACTGACCGTGGGGCCAGCTTGGTGGGAGTTAAAGCTGCCCAGCGCTGTGCTCGGTTTGCGGTGACTCCCGGTAGCGGGGAGGCCGAGTCGCTGGGCATGGACGTGAGGGGCACGTGGGTCGAGTATGGAAAGTGACGGGCTCGCTGTGGGTTCGGGAGGCTCCAGGCCGCAGGGAGCAGAGCGTGCGTCTGGACCCCGGCCTCTGCCCTGGCTCCTGGCAGAGAGCTGCTGTCTCCCAAAGGAAGCATTGGGTGTCCCGCATGTTCTAGGCCTGGGAAATCACGAGGAAGACCTGCGCCTACACCAACCACACGGTGCTGCCCGAGGCCTTGGAGCGCTGGCCCGTGCCCATGTTTGAGAAGCTGCTGCCCCGGCACCTGGAGATCATCTACGCCCTCAACCAGCAGCACCTGGACGTAAGTGCCGGTCCAACCCTCCTGTGCTGACCGGGGCGCCGACAGGCCCCCTCTGCCCTGGGGTTTACTTCCTGACCAGAGTAGTTTCTGTGCAGCAGAGGCCTTTGGGCTGGGGGCGTCCCTTGGCAGAGCTGCTGGCCGGAGTACACTCATCTGGGCCCCTGCCGTGTGTGTGGGAGTTGCGGGTTGAGGTCTTTCTAAAACGTTCCCATCTCTGGGCTGGGTTCAGATGTAAGTGTCTGAGCTCCTGGAATGCCAGAGGTGTTTGTCCTGAGACGTCACAACAGCATCTGGGTGATCTGGAACAAAGCACCGTTTGCCTTTTCCGTTACTTCCAGAGAGGACAGTGGTCCAGGACCAGGGGAACTTAGCACTCAGGCGTGCTCACAGTCCATTTTTCTAACCTTCTGGATGACACAGTAGCAGTTCCCACTGGTCAGGATGTGGCTGCGCCCTGCCGGGCCAGCGGGGACCGCACCCTCTGTTCCTGGACATCACTCGGCATGTCCTGGGCATCCGGGCCTCCTGTCTCCTCCCACAGGGCAGCCCCACCAGGTCTGCAGTCTGGACCCCTGCTGCCCTCGGGGTGGACGTGTGCTGGGGCCTGCCTGGAGTCTGGGCTGCAGCCACCCTGCTCTTGGCTCTGTCCCGGCAGCATGTGGCCGCCCTGTTCCCCGGGGACGTGGACCGCCTGCGGAGGATGTCTGTGATCGAGGAGGGGGACTGCAAGCGCATCAACATGGCCCACCTGTGTGTCATCGGGTCCCACGCTGTCAACGGCGTGGCCAGGATCCACTCGGAGATTGTGAAGCAGTCGGTGTGAGTGGCCCGCACTTCCCGGAGCTGCCTCTGATCCCAGGCCGGCCATCCTCAGTGCAGTGGCTGAGGCCAGCGTCAGGGAGCCAAGCCCTCTTGTCACCAGGAGGTCCTCTGTCTGCGTTCTCCGTCTGTCCAGGCGGAGGCTCCTGCCTGGGGACTCGTGTCCCGGCCGGGACGGGGCAGGTCAGGCGTGATGGGCTGGGGCTCGTCCGAGAGGAAGGAGGAGTCTGTAGCTCATATTCCATGCCTCCCACCCTCCTTGGCGGGAGGGGATCTCGGTGCACCTCCCGTGAGCGCCTGGCCGCCTCCACAGGTGTGTGTGCGGAGGCTGCCCCGCGGTCCGGTCCAGGTGCTGCCCTGGGGCCTCGCCCGGGGCCGTTCCGTCCCCCCTGCAGACTTCTCTGCAGGGGGTGGTCCTCATCTTACCGGCGAGGACGCTGAGCCCTGGGCTCTCAGGCCTGCCCACTGCCCACTGCCACGACCACGGGAGGTGGCCAGGCCGCAGCCCGCCCAGCGCGGACGTGGGTGAAAGGCCGCGCCGCCCGCCCGCCGGCTTCCCGGGCGTGGAGGTGCCGCCTGCCCTGGCCGCTGGGGGGCGGGGCGGGCGGGCGGGGCCCCTTCGAGGTGCCTGCGTCTCCTGCTCAGATCAGCCTCTGTGACAGTCGCCTGTTTTCTGCGTTCGTAGCTTTAAGGATTTCTGTGAGCTGGAGCCAGAGAAGTTCCAGAACAAGACGAACGGCATCACGCCCCGGCGCTGGCTGCTCCTGTGTAACCCGGGGCTGGCCGACACCATCGTGCAGGTAAGATGGCACCTCCGAGCCCAGCGCCCGGGGGTGCCTTGCAGTTGGGACGCCCGGCGAGGGAGAGCTGGGCTGGGCAGTCGGTCAGCAGCCCCAGTAGCCGGTGCCAGAGCTGAGAGGCGAGGTCCTGGGCCCAGGCCGGCTGCCCGCTGGAGGCCTTCGTGAGCCGGACACGTGGTCGCTACCGACTTGCTGACTTGCTCGCTCAGGAAGGCAGGTGCCGGTGGGGGTGGGCCTGGGACGAGGGCTGCGTGTCAGGGCCGGCTTCCCCAAGAGGGACGGACGGCAGAGCTGAGGGCTCAGAGCTGACGGGAGGCGGCTGGGAGCAGCGCTGCAGGGGCAGCGGGTCTCTGCTCCAGGGCGCTGCGCGGGGGACACGGCCCGCCCGGGTCTGGCCAGCGTGGCCTCGGTGCCGGGCCAGGCTGCGGACACGGCCCGGTGTCGGGAGGCCAGGAGTTTTCCTCTGGGTCCTAAATGAGCAACAGGGAGGTTGGGCGGGGCGTGCTGTGGGACGCTGGTCTGGAAGCAGCTCCCACTGGTGTGAAGGGGGTGCCCAGGCCCAGCTGGGGTGGGGGGGTGGCTGGAAGGCCCCGTCCAGTTGGCTGCGGTGGGTGCAAGCCTGGGGGTGCTTTGAGACGGCAGTCTCCTGCGTTTGCAGTGGACGCGTCCGCCGTTGAGACTTGACCGGCCTCACTGCGCAGTGTTCCCTCGGGGACCGGGGAAGGAGGGGAGAGCTGAGGGTGAAGGAGGTGTGAAACCACACGTCCCTTTTCGGTTCTGCAGAGGATCGGGGAGGGTTTCCTGACGGACCTGAGCCAGCTGAGGAAGCTGCTGCCGCTGGCGGGCGACGAGGCCCTCATCAGGGACGTGGCCCAGGTCAAGCAGGTGGGCAGTGTGGCCCGGCCGCGGCCACCCCGTCACCTCCCAGAGGGGCTGCTGGCCCCTGCGCAGAGCTCGTTCGGGGGAGCACACGGGGTCCACGCAGGTCCTGTTTCCGCACATGGATGCTGTGGGGGGCGGCCTCCCCTGCGGAGCATGCGGCCTGGCCTTGGGGCCGGAAGTGGCCCTTCGTGTGGCCTTCCCCCATCGGCCCGCCTCCATTCTCTGCTGGTCTGACCCTCAGCGTCTCCCAGGTCTGCTTTCCTGTTTGTCTGGCACTTGGGCAGGTCCACTTTCGGAACTACGCTTCCCCATGTCCCTCTGGGGCTCGGCCCCGGGAACTGTCCCACCATCCTCCCCTCTGTTTTCCCAGGAGAACAAGGCAAAGTTCGCCGCCTTCCTAGAGCAGGAGTACAAGGTGAAGGTCAACCCCTCCTCCATGTTCGACGTGCACGTCAAGAGGATCCATGAGTACAAGCGGCAGCTGCTGAACTGCCTGCACGTGGTCACTCTGTACAACCGTGAGTGTCCCCTCCACGTGGTCACCCTGTACGACTGTGAGTGTCCCCCTCCACGTGGTCACTCTATGACTGTGTCCCTCCACAATGTGGTCACCCTGTACGACTGACTGGGACCTAGATCCTCTCCTTGCGCGGTTGGTTGAGGGGGCGATACTGCATTCTGAGTGGGGACCTCCTGTTTCCCTGTGTTCAGTACAGAGCAGCCCAGGGGCTGTGCCGGCTCAGGGTGGGGGCCTGCGGGCCCTCGGAGGCTGGGTTCCAGGTTCAGTTCCGCACTCACTTTAAATTTAGTAATGATCGATATTACAGTTACTTGGAAATACTTCACTTAGCAGAGGCGGCATTTCAAGTTTACTCACTGGAGCTGGAGAGCATTTGTTTCTCTACACCTTGGACTATTTAAGCTCATCTGATCATGAAGCAGATGTGGATCAGAGACCCCCAGAAAGTAAATATGCACGTTTGCTTGTTCTTTAAATAAGGAAATAGAGCCTTAAGGAAAAAACTTCGCTTTAACATTCTGTAATGCAGTGAAGTGGAAGGTGGGAACCACAAACAGCCTCCCAGACACAGCGCTCCCAAGAAATCAGATCTCCCGTCGCCAGGAGTGGGCCTCCGTCCCGGGGGAGCCGGTCACTCGTGAGGCAGACGTGACAGGACAGATGCCGATCGGGGTTGATTTGGCTCCTACCCGAGGGGTCGTCTCCCCAGCCAGACGCAGCTGCTCACAGAGACGGGTTTTGGGCTCCTCGCCGCGGTTTTCTTTTGTGCGCTTGATTTTCTGCACTTTCTCTGTCGTTGCCCCAGTGGTGTCCCGAGTGCCCTGCTGGGTGGCCCTCCCTCCATCCCTGCAGCGGTCGGACGGGGCGGTCGGCCTGTGTGCACACCACGTCCGCGCTGCTCCGCCAGCCTCCCGTGACCTGCCTGGTCTGTCTGCGGTGAGCGCGTCCAGTCTCTCGCAGAGCCGTCTGCCCGCTTCCCTGTTGTCCACACGCCACTTGCGGGAGTGGAGCCCGAGGCCTCACGTGTGCAGGGCAGCTGGTGGCCTCTCAGGAAGGATGCTCGGCCGAGGCCGGCATTCGCTGGGCCGTGCACCATGCGCCTTGGTCGTAGGGGAGCGGTTTGCTCGGCTGTGCTGGCCGGTGGGTCGGTTTTCCTGATGCTCGGGGCCTCTCGGCGTGCTGGTTGGTACCAGCACGTGTTACTTCTAGACGTTGCCTTGAAGCGCAGCGAGACGCCTGGTGCTCTTGTGCTGGGGTTCCGGCGAGCTGGGGCTGGGCTTCTGCCGCCGCCGCCTCCCTGCCTGTTGATTTCTCTCTGGCATTTTCTGCAGGTCCTTCCTTTTCTGTTTCATGTCTGCTGTGTCCCCGTGAGTCTCCCCTCCCTCGTGGCTTCTGTGCTCGGCCTGCACTCTGTGGGGCGGTTCTGCTGTCCCATCCACGGTGACAGTCACAGGTTGGAGACTTGTAGGCCGGCTGGTCCCATGTCCCGCGTCTGCAGCAAAGCTGTGTGGCCGCTCTTTTCTGGGGGAGCTGCCTCAGGACCCCTTCCCAGGGCCTCCCCACCCCGCGATACCTCCGCCGTGGTCCAAGTCCTGGAGGCCCAGGAAGGCCCTGCCTCTGTCCACCAGGATGTCCAGGGCGCCTTCCGAGGGTGCCCTGTGGGGGGCCCTGCTGAGGTCTCCCTGCACCACCCCCAGGATGCTGGGGATTGCTGAGCCCCGAGTCCACGGCCCGTCTTCCCCTCGTTCCGGGACCAGGCAGACCTTGCTCGATGCTCTGCAATTAACAGATTTTTCTTCTCTACTAGTTACTGTAAAAGTGCAGTTTGTGGGTTTGGGGTTTTTCCTGTTCTCCGTGTTATTCTGTCTGCTGTCTGAAAGCAGGAAGATTCAGAACTGAGGGACAGTTGTGTTCCTGCTGGAACCTGAAGTCAGGTGTTAAGACTGGCCCCGGCCCTTTACTGGTTCCTGTAAATCACAGGGCTGACCCGTCTCCCTGGCGAGCGCTGTACACCCCACCCCCCACCATCTGCCCTGCGCAGGGGAGGCCCGGGGGCTTCTCACCTCTGCCCCAGCAGATGCCCCTCAAGGCTGATGGTGAATTTCCAGAACCCCAGGGGCACCTGTCTTCCAAGTGCCCGCCACGTGCAAGGCCCTCAGTGTGGTGGCCAGAGCGGCTCCTGTGTTGGGTGGCTCTGGAAACAAAGGTGCAGCTCCTCCACTGAGCTGCCTGGAAGCACCTCTTCCTGGCTGGCCTTCTGTGCTGACCTGGACCACGTGTAGGGCGGGGGAGCCAGCCCCCTTGTCCGTGGGGTTCCTGGTTCAGCAGCGCCTGCCTCAGGCTGAGCTCTGAGAACACCGGTCCCCACGGCCTGTGCCAGGGCTCCGGTGTGTCCGGCTGCAGGGGCCTCACCTGGCCTTGTCGTCCTGCAGGGATAAAGAAGGACCCGGCCCAGGCCGTCGTACCCAGGACTGTCATGATCGGGGGCAAGGTGAGGTGGCGTCCTCTGCGCGCGCTCAAGGTTGGGCTGTGGGGGTGGAGGTGCTGCCGCTAGGTGTGCTTGTGTCCTTCAGCTCAGTGACAGGAGGGAGCTGGACGGGGCCCCTGCCTGCGCAGCATGGCGGGGGGGGGGGCCAAGGGGCTTGCGGGCCCCTCCCTCCGGGGGCAGCGCCGTTCCCTTGGGTGGCTGCCGCCCTTCCAGCCTCGCCCACACTCGTGTGCTAGGTGGACGCAGGCCGCTGGCTGCCCCATCAGCCACTGGTGCGTCTGCTCTGGGCTCAGCCACGTTCATTTCTGACTGTGGCACCTGGTCTTGGACACGCAATCGCGGAGTCCCATCGTGTGGCTGCCATGCAGCGGCGGTCCTGTCCTCGGTTCGCTCCGTAGAACCTCCAGAGACCCGCCCCCTTGACTCCTGCTGAGCCGTTTTTAAGTAAATGACAGACGTTGTAACACTTTGCCCCTAAGAACTTGTCTTCACAATGACGTTTTTCCTTGGGCACCGACCCCGCCACCATCGCACCTGAAACATGTCGCTAATATCCAGCTGGAGCCATGCGCCCGGTTGTCCTGCTAGGGACAGCTCACTCTGACCGAATCAGGGCACACGGTCCTCGTGTGGGGGGTGGCTGTGGCTCCTGACTCTCCCGTGTCAGTTTCTCTCCACATCCCCTCTTTTTTCCGCCCTGCAGTTCACTAGTTACAGACCTGGGCTGTGTGTCCCAGGCTGGCTCCCTGACCGTGCCCCTCTGGTCTGCTCCAGGACCTCCCTTCATTCCCTGTGTGTCCTGTAAGCTGGTAGTCAGTTCGTAGAAGCCCTCGTGCCTTTTCTTTGTTTCTGAAAAACAAACCGGAATCAGAAGCCCGAGCTTGAGGCTGACAGGCCAGTGCATGCGGGCAAGGTGGCACCCCCCGTGCATCCGTCTGCTGGGCAGAGGGCAGGGCATGTGGGGACGCCGTGGCCTCGGCCCCGTGGAGCCGCCACCCCATGCCAGGGCAGGCCTGGCATGGGGGTCTGCGCTGAGCGCCTGCCCCCGTCCATCCAGGCGGCGCCTGGCTACCACATGGCCAAGATGATCATCAAGCTGGTGACATCCATCGGCGACATTGTCAACCAGGATCCAGTCGTGGGCGACAGGCTCAAAGTGGTCTTCCTGGAGAACTACCGGGTGTCCCTGGCCGAGAAAGGTGAGGGAGCCTACCCTGCCTGGGCACACGTGGTCCTTGCTGGTCAGGGCCTGTCTCGCTCCCGGGCAGATTAACTGCCACAGGGGCCAGGCCCCGCGGCCGCAGAGGCTTCATGGCCAGAGGCCCCACCTGGCAGCTGAGGCTCCGGGGAAGCCCTGCCTCGCACGTCCGTGGCCTCGAGCTGCCCCCCCTCCCCCAGAGGGTGCTCTTCCTTGCCCCCACCTGCTCGCTCACTGGCCAGCACCTGCCCCTCCTGTCCTTCTGAGGGCAGCTCGGAGCCTCGGTCCTGTGCCCACTCTGCTTTGTGGGTCCTGGGTGTGGCCTGCCGCCTGGAGACAGGCCTACGTGGGGGCCGGAGGTGCGGAGTGGGCTGGTGCCTGGGCTGACCTTGAAGGGGTGGGTTCTGGTCTGACCCTGAGAGCCCGCCGGCTGGGTTGGGGTGGAGCGGAGGACGGGGAGCAGGGATGCGAGGGCAGGCAGGACGGAGGCTGGGTGCCCAGTGCCACGTGGAGAAGCCTGTGCCGGGAACCCATGCTTGGGAGAAGCCGCGGGGCTGCACTGGGTCATGTCCTGGCTGCTGTGCCCAGTCTGTACACGACCCAGAGTAACTCCTGCGCGTGCGACCACCGGAAGGTCGCCCCCCGCCCCGCCCCCGGTCCTCCTCCTGTGAGAGCTGGATTCCCCTTGAAGGGGTTACAGGAGCCTCACAGGCTGAGACGGAAGGGACATCAGGGTGCAGGGGAGCGATTACACCATCAGGTCAGGACCAGGGCCCCCGCCAGACTTTGGCTGGGCATCTGCAAAAGGTTCCAGAACAAAAATCCACTGCACCTGCCAGGCTTCTCCTCAGTGGCACTGACCTTGGGGCCAGCTGCGTGCCGCTGGAGAAGTCAACACGAGGCCAGGGCTGGCAGAAATGGAAAAGTTACTCAGCTGGCAATTCATGTCCCCACCCAGCTCTGGAGATTCTGCTCAGCCATGAAAGGTTTTAGGGGCAAAGGGGAGGTGATCTCAGTCAGTCACCGGGACGGGGTCAGAGTGCTCGCCCCCTCCCCCAGCGCAGGCTTGGTGGCCGGGCTCTGCTCGCAGTCACTGCAGGGGGAGCTGGGGAAGAGATCCTGGCATCTGCTACTTCTATTTCTTTGGTTTGAGGAAAGAACAGGTTAGGTGAGGTATTGTGTGATTAGGGGACTGAAAGGGTGTGTCCCTGCAGGTCAGTTACAACACAGCTTTGCTGAAGTGACAGACCCTTTCCTGGAGAGCCTCCACCTGGGCCGCCCGGAACCAGGGAGGGGCCCTCGGGGGGGTCTGTGCTTCTGCACTGAGTGTTCATGGCCGACGAGTCTTGCTCGTGCCTCCACCCCCCCGCAGTGATCCCGGCCGCGGACCTGTCGCAGCAGATCTCCACCGCGGGCACCGAGGCCTCGGGCACGGGCAACATGAAGTTCATGCTCAACGGTGCCCTGACCATCGGCACCATGGATGGGGCCAACGTGGAGATGGCTGAGGAGGCAGGGGCCGAGAACCTCTTCATCTTTGGCCTCCGGGTGGAGGACGTGGAGGCCCTGGACCGCAAAGGGTGTGTGTCCCTCTGGTGCCTGTGGGCACCAGTCGTGGGTCTGTGGCGGCCTCCCAGGGCCCGTCTGCCCACCTCCTGGGCACCACGCAGGCTCCCTGTGCTGGGGCTCCGCGGCCCAGCCTGCATGCTCCAGGCTCATTGTTCCCAAAGCGCCAAGAGCAGGAGCCCTCGGGGATGGGGGGCCAGAGCTGCTGGGACCTGCTGCCCTGACTTTGTGGAGTGACCCTGGTAGTCTCGGAAGAGTTCTAAATATACAGGAAAACTGAAGCGACAGTACGGGGAACCCCGTGTACTCGGGTAGCTTCCTTGTTTTTCGTACAAGTGCTCTTCCCTGTCCCGGGACCCCGTCCAGGGCCCCTCCTGTGTCGAGACTTCACATTTCTACTGGTTTTTCACGACCAGGGACATGCTGGGGGGCCCAGCCTGGCCTAATTCTGAGCAATAGCTGAAACTGCCTAATCGCCTGAAAGCTCGGGGGAGTTGGTGAGGCCTTGGGCACCAGAGCCCAGAAAGTCAGCCTGTGAGCACGCCCTGCTGCCCTTTCTGCGCCATCCCTGTGTCCTGGGACGAGCCCGTCTGGCACACGGGGGGGGGGGGGGGGGTGTAATTTGAGCAGTGCCCCCACGGGGACAGCAGAGCCATACGCCAACGTGTCTGTAACAGTAACAGGACCCCGTGGGGCTGACGCACCCATGGTGGCTCCCACCTCTCGAGGGCCCAGCGGCTGTCATGGACGCACGGCCGTCTCCCCGCAGGTACAATGCCCGGGAGTACTATGACCGCCTGCCCGAGCTGCGGCAGGCCGTGGACCAGATCGGCAGTGGCTTCTTCTCACCCAGAGAGCCGGACTGCTTCAAGGA
This sequence comes from Camelus ferus, assembly GCF_009834535.1. Taxonomy (NCBI): domain Eukaryota; kingdom Metazoa; phylum Chordata; class Mammalia; order Artiodactyla; family Camelidae; genus Camelus; species Camelus ferus. The sequence continues at coordinate 16,004,653 of NC_045714.1, read as the reverse complement.
CGTCGTCAACATGCTGCTGAACCATGACAGGTGGGACGGCCCGCTGCATCCCTCCCTTCCAATGGGTCATTCTGAGGGTCCTCCAGGCGGGGTGAAAACTGCGTGTTGTCTGGGTGAAGCCTGGGCCTTGGTGAGCTCTCCCTCCTCGGCCCATCCAGGGCCTGGGACCTGAGGGGCCTCTGACGGTGCCCGGGGAGCCCAGTGGTGGTCTGGGTGGAACGAACTCACTCACGAGGCTGTAAAGTAAGACGTGGCTGCGTACATGGGGTGTGTCCTGTGCCTATCAGTCCTGGGTGCGGCCTTGCTCACGGGAGCAGGTCCACAGTGCTGCCTCCTCGCAGGTGTCACCAGGGTCCGTCTGAGGCTGAGACGCGGCCTCTGTCCCACTTCCATCTCCTTGGGGCTGGTCTGTCACTTTTTTGGTGAACGCTGTCTCCTGCCTGAGGTCTGTGTTCAAGGAGGGACCTTCCAGGGTTTTATGAACTGTTCCTGCCTCAGTCAGTTTCTGTAACCATCAATCCTGCACCTCCATCTCTCAGTCCTGTGAGACCTGAGCCTGGCAGTCACCGTGCCCTCCCCCTGGGGGCAAAATCGGCAGGAAGCCTCGCACTCAGGTTTTTAAGAAGAATGTTGGGTTAAAATATGTCTCTTCTAGAGTAGCGTCCCCAGGACACAAGTGTTGCTCACAGAGCAGCCCCCGTGGCCACCCCTGCCCTGCAGAGTGTGAGAATGCAGTTGGCCGGGGTGCCTGCCCAGCCCAACTTCCCGTCTCCTGTTTCAGGTTCAAGGTGTTTGCAGATTATGAAGCGTATGTGGCCTGCCAGGCTCGGGTGGACCGGCTGTACCGGGTGAGGCTCTTGGGTCCCGAGCTGGTGGGGGTGCGACCGTGTCCTGCTGTCTCGGGCTGCTCCCAGGAATCATGGGTCCTCTTGTGGCTCCTTCCACTCGGGGACTGACCCTGCCGCCCCTCTCCTCTCTGTCCACACCGGCTCAGGCTCCTGCAGCCTCTGGGCAGCTGCCACAGTGCAAGTGAGCAGGGCAGGAGTGCCCATCCTGGGGCCCCAGTGCCCTAGCCTGCGACCTGACCGCCCCTGTGGTGTGAGCAGGGGGGCGCGAGGCCCTGGGAGAGGGACAGGCCTCATGAGCAGTGTAGACCGTTGTGTGCTGGAGAACGTGTTTAAAACGAGGATGTGGACGATTTCTCGGAAAGGTGTGAGCGTCCACCGCAGCAGCGAGGGACTTGGAGCTCTAAGGCGCAGAGCTCCAAAGGCAGGGACGCTGGTGCCAGCGTGTCCCCCGTGTGAGCTGCGAGGAGTGGGCGTGTCCACTGGGGTCTCCTGGGAAGACCCGCTCCCGAGCCTGGGGTGGTGCACTGAGGATGGCAGTGGGGGGGACACTGGTGATGGGGGTGTGACCGTGCAGTCGTTGCGATGGTTTGTCCAGATCGTGCAAGGCGCTCTTTGGACAGGGCCTGAGGGGCTTGTGCTTCTGACTCGGTGCCCGTCCCGCCCCTTCCCCAAAGGAACGACTCCTGACTTCCCTTGAGTGAAGGAACAGAAGGGGCTGGGAAACCGGGTGATCGTCAGGGCTGGCTGGTCAGGGAACACTCTTCTGTCCGTTGTGTGCGCAGTGTCCTAGCGGGACGTGGAGCATTCAGGGCGGGGACCTCCCGGGCTCCTTGCCCCTATACCTGGTCATCTGGTAGCTTTCCTGGTGGGCAAGGCCCCCTTTTCAGTGGAGATTCCTCGTCATCCATCAGGCTGCCCAGGGCTGAGTGCTCGGCTGGGAAGAGCCCACGATCACACAGCATTGGCTTCCCCCCACAGAACCCCCGGGAGTGGACTGAGAAGGTTATCAGGAACATCGCCTGTGCCGGCAAGTTCTCCAGTGACCGGACCATCACCGAGTATGCCCGGGACATCTGGGGCGTGGAGCCCTCCGCCCTGCAGACCCCACCCCCCAGCCTCTCCAGGGACTAGGCCCCCCTTGCCGACTCTGCCCCTCGTCCAGCTTCCCAGCACCTGCTTTTTTTCCCACTGCTGTTTCTGGGAGGAATGTGGGGATCATGGTGGGGAAGGAAAGATGCTGACAGAGAGGCTCTCCCGCCGCCTGCAGCAGAGCGGAGCCCGCGGCACTGACCAGGGTGGCGCTGACCGGGGCAGCTGGCCTGCAGCTTTGCCCGCCCACCCTGGGAGGTGGGGAAGGTGGGGACGCCAGCCGGGCTCCCACAGCCTTGCATGTGCCTTGTGTGAGCTTGTTTTTAGCTTTGAGCCTCTGGATTCTGGGGTCTGGGCAGGCAGTGTGGCAGAGCCTGGGGACGTGTGTATGTTCCTACAGCACTTGGGCTGGCCGTCTGGTGTGGCCTCTGGTCCTCCCTGGCCCAGCTCTACCTGCTGGGAGGGTCCAGTGCTCTGGGCCTTGTCTCCACAGCTGCCCTGTGGGCACCCGAGACAGCTGGGGTGACACTGAGGGGGACACCTGTGTCCAGCATCTAGGGGGGCCTTGGGTGAGACAAGGATGACTGGTAAAAAGTCAGTTTGGTTTTGCTTTTTCAAAAAAAAATTTTCCTTGTGAAAAAGAAACTAGTTGAAGCCTTTCATTCTTTTAGCAACTGAGCCCAGTGCTTTTGAAGCTGCTGCCTGGGGAGGCAGTGGTGGGGTGTTCTCACCCGGCCCTGCCGTGGGACCAGGGTGCCTGCCTCTGCTGGATGAGGCAGGGCGTGCAGCCCCTACCCCACACCCCTCCATGCCTGGGGTGCGTCTCCGTCTTACATGTGAAGCCGGCCCCCCTCCCCGCTCCCTTTCCAGCAGCGCAACAGCCTGGTCTGGAGAAGGACCAGGTGGGCCCAGAGCGGAGCCCAGACAGCAGCCTGGAGCCGTGGGCAGAAGCGCCTTCCCGGGTCTCTCCCACCTCACCTGCGGCCCTGCCCTCACCTCCATCCTGACTGCACACTTCTCCAGGGTCACGGGGACGCCTTCTGGGGTGTGACTGTGCCCCCGATATGCTCTGCTGCCCATCCCTAGGCCGACTGTGACCGTCACTGTGCCCCTCCTGTACCACCTCGTGTGAGAAACCAATTAAACTGCTTATGCTTGGCTGACCCGGCTTGTGCGCTTCACTCTGCACCGAGGGCGGTGCGTGGACCCGGTGTGTGGCCCTGTGGGCGGGGGGCCAGGCTGCACCACAGCCCGTTGTTCTGGGCCTGAGGACAGTCTCACCCAGCTGCATGTGGGACCAGGAGCATGTGTGTCTGGGCCACCAGCTCTACAAAGAATCGTCCAACCCAGACGCTGGGAAGACCGGCATCAGGGTGTTGACACTTAGGTGTGAACTGCATTGTTTTCCACCCCCGTCTTCTGCCACTGCTCCTGGCCCTGGGAAGTGGAATGCCCTGGGGACCAAACCCCCCCCCCCAACTGTGTGACTGCAGATTGAATAGAAAGCCAGGAGGGATGTGATTTCCCCGCTCAGTGTCACCCAAAAGCGCGCTGCAGACCCTGGTGGGGATGTAGGAGATGCCTTCTCCCGGTCTCGGGTCTAGGGAGCTCCCGTGACACACGCGTGTGACCAAGGTTCACAGCTGTGAATGTCCAGCTGTTCCAGACCACAGATCGACCCTGTGACCCTCCGAAGGGTTGGTCCTAACCCAGTTTAAGCTCAAGTGCTTGGACCGAGGTCACAAGCTGAGACAACCCCCCCTCCAGGTGCGTGTGCAGACCTAGTAACCTGCCAGGTGATGTTCTGGCAGCTGCCCCTCAGCACTCCCTTGTCCTCAGATTGTCAGACACCTGCAGAAACAACGACAGCTCACATTTTTACTTTGCCTCCTACCTCACACCCCTAAGAAGATCTGAGGCAACTTACAGAGACACAGGACTTGATCCCAGTCGGAGCAGCCCAGGTCTACACGGCCTGTGAACAGGTCCCACGGCTTCACTGGCCAGGACGGCCTGGGGATGTGGCTCTGAGCTGTGGGGTGGTGATCTTATGAAGGGGCTGCCTGGCCAGGGAGGCACTTTCTGGTGACTCTCAGGACCTCTGACACAGAGCAGTTATAGGAAGGCGGCATCGGGTTGGGACGGTGTGGCCCAGCGGCGACGGAAATCTGCGGCCCTGCAGGCAGCGCTCACACCTGAATCTGACACCAGGAGTGCAGGGCAAGCCCATCCAGTGAGGAAACACAGACAACCTGACAAAACTGACCTTAGGAGAGGCAAGTCTGTCTGTTTCAAACCTGGTCTAAGAAAAGGCATGGGGGTGCTGGCACAAAAGCAGTACATGGGTCAATGGAACAGACCAGAGAGCCCAGAAGTAAACCCACACACCTATGATAAATTAAATCTTCAACAAGGAGGCAAGAATATACAATGGAGAAAAAGACAGTCTCTTCAGGAAATGGTGCTGGGAAAACTGGACGGCAGCATGTAAATCAATGAAGGTAGAGCACTCCCTCACACCATGCACAAGAATAAACTCAAAATGGCTTAAAGACTTAAATATAAGACAAGACATGATAAACATCTCAGAGGAAAATACAAGAAAAACATTATCTGACATAAATCTTAGCAGTGTTCTCCTAGAGCGGTCTACCGAGGCAATAGAAGTAAGAACAAAAATAAACAAATGGGACCTAATTAAACTTACAAGCTTTTGCACAGCAAAGGAAACCATAAGCAAAACAAAACGACAACCTACAGAATGGGAGAACATTTTTGCAAATGATGCAACTGACAGGTTTAATTTCAGAATATATAAACAGCTCATACAACTTATTAACAACAACAACGAAACAAAAACCAAACAACCCAATCCAAAAAAGGGCAGAAGACCCAAACAAGCAATTCTCCAATGAAAACAGACAAATGATCAATAGGCACATGAAAAAATGCTCAATATCACTAATTATCAGAGAAATGCAGATCAAAACTACAATGAGGTATCACCTCACACCAGTCAGAATGGCCACCATTCAAAAATCCACAAATGACAAATGCTGGAGAGGCTGTGGAGAAAAGGGAACCCTCCTACACTGCTGGTGGGAATGCAGTTTGGTGCAGCCACTGTGGAAAACAGTATAGAGATTCCTCAAAAGACTGAAAATAGACTTATCATAGGACCCAGGAATCCTGCTCCTCGGCATATATCCGGAGGGAACTCTTAATTCGAAAAGACACATGCACCCCAATGTTCACAGCAGCACTATTTACAACAGCCAAGACATGAAAGCAACCTAAATGTCCATCAGCATATGACTGGATAAAGAAGTTGTGGTGCATTTATACAATGGAATACTACTGAGCCATAAAAAAGAATAAAATAATGCCATTTACAGCAACATGGTTGGACCTAGAGATCATCATTCTATGTGAATTAAGCCAGAAAGAAAAAGAAAAATACCGTATATCAGTCACATGTGAAATCTAAAAAAAAGGAAAAATAAAAGGACACTAATGAACTCATCTACAAAACAGACTCACAGACATAGTAAATAATCATGGTTACCGGAGGAAAGGGGTGGGAAGGGATAAATTTGGGAGTTTGAGATCTGCAAATGTTAGCCACTGTATACATAAATAGATTAAAAAAAATTTCTTCTGTGTAGCACAGGAAACTAGGTTCAATATCTTGTAATAACCTTTAATGAAAAAGAAAATGAAAATGAATATATGTATGTATATGCAAGACTGGGACATGGTGCTGTACACCAGAAATTGACATACTGTAAACTGACTATACGTCAATTAAAAAAAGGAAAAACCATAAGAAAGCAAGACATGGGTTTTCCAGATACGAGAATAGCGACAGGCAGCTCTAAGGTGCTTCAGAAAGAAGGGTGACCCTCCAGCTGGCCCCCGGCTGTGAATACAGGCCACAGGGTTGGGGCAGGTGAACGAGCCCCTCCCCACCCCTGCGGAGTTCTGTGCTGAGAACGCTGCAGGCCCTGAGGATCGGGGAGACTCGGGTGGACTGAAGTTCTCCAGTCTGGGACAAACCATGCGCCTGCACAGCTCCAAGTCCCCTTCCATATTAAGATGTGTACCCTCTCGTCCTCGAGTAGAGGTGACATAGCTGGGCTGTAAGAAGCCATCGCCGGGGAGGTGAGAAGTGGGACCCAGAGGGGGCAGACACTGGCTGGGGCGCACGAGTGCAGGGGGAACTGGTCTGACAAAAAGCCAGACAAACGAGCCACCACCAGATAGCAGGAGCAGCCCGCATCCTCTCCCGAGTGGTCAGGGGCCCGCCCACCAACACAGTGATGTTCAGTGAGCTTGTTAACCGTTAAGGCTGAAAGGGTCACCTGTGTAAGCCTGTATTGTAGGAAAATGCCACCCCTCCACCCAGAGAAGCCATCCCCACCGTGAACAGGCCTCCCGCAGAGACAATGGCCCTTCCTGAGGAGCCTCAGAGTCCAGAAGGAAGGAGGAAAGACAGCTGCGATCCTTGGCCTTCCGGAGACACCCCTCTGCCCTATCACTGGGTTCTGGGAGTGGCCTGGGGCTGTGGGCAGGGCCTGGGCACAACTGGAGGTGTCACTGAGAAAACAGGCAGACCACCACCACGATTTTATTCTTAAATAAATGCTCAGTCTAAGGCCAGGTTAGGCGGACAGGTGGGTGGAAATTGGAGGAAGGCAGATCCCAGGCACCTCCCCCCTGGGAGCAGTGGGGCCACCCAGGGAGGCAGGGACACCAAGGAAGGCAAGCGGGTGCACAGGGCAGGAGGGGGTGAGGAACCACTGGAGTCCATTCCACATGTGCTAGGAAGAGGCAGAAGGAACCCAGGTTCCCCACATTCTCGAGGGTGGTGCCAGAGAGCGCAGCATGGTCCCAAGACCCCACGCCTCCTTCCCCAGGCTCCAATGCCCAGCTCAGGAAGTGGAGATCAACCAGCCAACGGCCGGAATGTCCTGTCACTGTCTTTCCAACAAGACCTCAGGGTGAGTGGCAGCAAGAGGGAGAGAGGGCCACCCGCCCGCCACCCGCACTGTCCACAGAGATCAGTGCTCCAGCTCCCAGGGCAGGCGCCTGAGGTCTGCCAGGGCCCCACTGCCCTCCCACTGGAGACCACGTCCTCAGTCCAGGTGCCTCTCCGGGCGCCAGGCTGGCCAGAGGGAGGGGACAAGGGCAGAGGTCTTCATGCTCTTCAGGCAGCGAGACTCAGTGCTGGCGCCCGGCGTCCGGCTTGCCCAGGAATTCCCTAGATCAGAGGGGACACCTGTTGCCAAAGGCCTGGAGGCCACCCTCCCGCTCGGAAAACTCTCACTGGGTTAAACAAGCAGGGCCCCAGCGGCAGCGCCCAAGTCAAGTCCCGACGCGCGGCACCAAGTGCGGGGTCACCAACGGCACCTCGACTTGAGCTGTTCTCTGGTCTGACTTTCCTGAAACATGTTCCTTTCACGGGGAAAAATGACAACCCCAGAGCAAACCCGCACTCTTTACGGCCCCTCAGCAGCCCACATCCGCGTGGCAAGAACAGCCAGCTGCCCAGTCCTGCCTCCAAAACTTCAAAGACAGCGAGAGGGGCACGCAGCTGTGACCCGGCCAAGGCCCAATCCCGTGCCTCCAACGGGGGGCCGGGCAGGGCCTGGTCCACGCAGCCCTGCCCTTTGCCAGTGGCCCACCCTCGTGCTCAGGTCTGTGCCCGGGGCTGCAGCCCAGCCTTGGCCAGGGTCCCGGCCAGCCCAGCACAGCGGGAGCACAGGCTCCCTGCCAGAAGCAGCGGGGGACAAACAGGCTTCTGCGGAGCCAGGCTGGGCCCGTGTGCCCTGTCTGCCCCGCATGCAGGCGCACTGACCTGGCAGGGGTGTGGGAAGGGAAGGAGGCTGTGTTGTGGACGCACCCCTGTGTGGCGCCTGCACTGCACAGCCAGCACCATGGGGACAGCCCAGGAGGGTGGACACCCCCAACCCCTCACTGTGACCGGGCCCCGAGACGGCTTTTGCGGCTGTAGCCCCACAGCCCCACACAGCCCCTGAGCCGCTGCCACGCAGGACGGCATCCCTGGCAGGAAGAGAGCGCCTACCTCAGGATCCGGGGCAGCTCGGGGCTCTTGTAGATGTACTTGTGCCTGTAGCCGAGGTCCGCGTGGAAGGGGATGAACTGAACCTTGAAGTCCCGGAAGCTGCGGGACGGGGCAGCGATGCTGTAGAGCTGGGGGAGGGTCAGCGAGTCAGCACCGGGCCTGTGGGTGACCCGCCTGCCAGCCTCCCCTGCAGTAGAGACCAGCCAATGGCCACCACCTCCAAAGAGCGGCCCGAGCGCCCCTCGGACAGTGCAGCCACCCTGCAGGCAGCCTCGCCCACAGCAGGGTCGGCAGAGGGTGGTGCTGGCAGGAGTTCAGCCCCTCGAGCCCCCACTCAAGACTCTCTCTGTCTTCAGGCCTGTCTCCCAAGGAGGCTGCCCTTCCTCAGGGGACCTCAGCACCCCAGAAAGGTACTTGCTACAGGATGGGGTGGTGGCCTGAGTGCCCGGAGCGGCCCTGATGGCTCAGTACCTGGGGCTGGGCAGACCGTGTGCCCTGGGTCAAGGCCAGTCCACAGCCGGCTCTGCATCTGGCCACCTCAGCCCTCCACCCAGCCCCGCTGTCTCAGGCCTGTGCTGAGGTGGCCTGGGCTCCCTCCCAGCAGACCCTGCCCCAGGTGGCTACCAGGGCAGACAGTGCCCTACCCCACCCCCACCCCCAGATCCAATCCTGCTTCCTGGCAGCAAAGACAAAGCAGACGCAGGGGCCCCAGGACAATGACGCACCCTCCAATGTCAGTCCAGGGCCAAGGTCAGGGAACAGGTGACAGGTTCTGTGCCAATTACACCCATGGGGGTCCCGGCCATTGAGGCCCCCTCCCTCCAGCCAGGACCTGGCAAGCCCTCCTGGCTGAGTCCCCGCAGTGAGTCTCTGTGGGGAGGGCCCCTGCAGGGGACCCAGAGGCAGGTGCCCGCTTTCCGCCCCCGTTTCCTGTGGCAGTGGCACCAGCCCTGCCCCTGCCCCGCTCTTCCTCATGGGCCTGCCGGCCGCAGAACCCTCCTCCTCATCCGCCTGGCCCAGCCTGGGCTGGACGCGAGTCCAACCGACACCCACCTTCCTGCCGAGCTGGAAGGGCACCACGGGGTCGTCCTCTGCGTGCAGGATGAGCAGGGAGCAGGAGATGTGCTTCACGCTGCGGGAGGGAGACACGCTGGACCAGGGCCCCAGGAGAGGCCGTCGTTCTTAGAGGGAATCCGGTAACATTTACAGGCAAGCAGGGGTTTGGCTCATAACGTTTGCTCAAATTTTAGTTCTACTTCTGTTTTTAGAACCAAAGCACATAACTGAGGGGAAATAATACTTCGTTTTTCGTATTATTTTAAAATGTAGATTATTAAATGTTAGCTGAACAGTCAGATAAGGATTTTTTTTTTTAAAGAATTAAAATCCGTAAAACAAAAACTATCACAAAGATAATGTCAACAGAATGTGAATGCTGTTCAAAGAAAGAGTCTTTAAACACAGCACGTAACTTGCGGTTTAGCTAATGATTTTTAACACTAAACTTCATAACATCTTCCCAGAGCCAGACACAAATCAGGTGGCCGAGGCAGTTACTTTTTGAATAAGTTACTATTACTGTTTTAATACCGGTTCAGGAGTTCTGGCTTTGACAATTTTCAAATAAAACAGCTTTATGGACCCCCAAAACCTGTTGTTTCCGTGTTTCTTCAACTCTGTAGTCTTCCCACGTCCTGACCCCTCCGCCCTGCCCCGTCAGAGACGAGCCCCCGTGTTCAGATCCCACTCTCCCGGGATTCTGGTTTCTCTAAACTCTCCTCCCGGTACTCACTTCTCATCATTCGCAAACTGAATCCCGCTGCTTGTGATGGGGTCAAGGAAGAACCAGTCAAACCCAGGGAAGTGTCGGTATATCTGGAAGCGACAGGGAGATAGGGCGTCGATTAAAACCGCACGAGGCCAAGTGCCCAAGGTCCACCTGCTTCTGAGCCGGCTGACCTGTGGGACCCCCCGAGCTGTGCTGGGTACCCCTGCCCTCCCTGCCACCCACCTCAGACTCCCCACTCAAGAGGTCCCCAGACTGGCTGCAGAGGGGGCTGCCCACAGACGGAGCTTCCGCACCTCAGACCCGCTGCCAGGATCCACTCTGAGACCAGGCTTCCCATACCCAGCAGGCCGCCACCCCCAAGAAGATGGGGTCCACACGACGGGGGAGAAGAGCAACAGCAAAGACACAAGACCCAACAGAGGACAGCGCAAGGTGGGGCGGGCGGCGCCACGCAGAAGGGGAGGAAGAGACGGGACAGAGAAGCCCAAGAAGCTCCGAGGCCTCCGTTCTGGCCGGTCCGGGCCCGAAAGCACGGAATCCCCAGCGGGGCTTCCCTGGACCGAGAGCGGGCTGCCCACCAGCCCCACTGCCGGGGATGCAGGGCCTCCTGGGCGCCCAGCCACCCTCAGACAACCTGGCACAAAGTGGTAAGCTTCCCGGGCAGCTCTGTGGTCAGGCCAGTGCCCGGAACTGAATGAGAAATAACTTCTAATAAAATTTGTGTCCACATGGATATTCAACTAATAACTCTTACGATATTCTTACTTATTTATTCTACATATTTACAAATAGTCATCTTTATGGTTCATCGCAATTATTTTCACTACAAAAATAAATCCACTTTTAATAAGATCTGTACTCGCCACTGAGAACGGATGGCTCTTCGCTTCTTCGCGGATATTAGTGAACGGAGACTCCAGTATGAGGGCATCTGGAGGTGTCTCTAGACAAATAAAACAAACGGCGAGCTGGCAGGCGGGCGAGAAGCCTTGGGGAGACACACCCCTTGGCCCCTCCTCCTGCCCAGCCCCCACTCCGGCCCTCCCGTGGGTGGCGTGTGGGAGGCGGCCACGAAGGGACACTGGGAGCCCTGTCTGCTGAGGCTGCCTGCCCAGAGCCCGGCCCGTGGTGAGGCTCCGCCGGCTGCAGAGAACTTGTGGGGCCCGCGGGGAGGCCCGCGAGGGTCTGCCCAGGCCCCCCAGTCTCACTGCTGCTCGTCCGCTACCGCCCACCTCACAGGACCCCGGCAAGGCCGGGAGCACAGCCAACGGCCAGCACCGAGCCCGCCCCGCGACCTGATGGTGAGCTCACGCCCCTACCTCGCTCACAGAGGCGCCGCACCAGGTTTGTTGCCACTCTGGGGACAAAGAAAAAGAAGTTCGGGTGAATCATGACAAAAATTGTCTCAGATGAGACTGTTCTACTCAAAAGTGACAGGAGGGGTTTGGGCAGGGGGAACACAGGTGCCCCTGCCATCAGCCAACCCTCCAACAAGGATGCCAGGAGGCCCACCTCCAGTCCCGAGGGGCGCCCTGCACCTCGCCTGGGCAGCCTCCCTCAGGGGCTCACACCTGGTCAGTGTGGGTGATGCGGGGACAGGCAGGAGGATGGGAGGGCCCAGGGCCACCCCATCAGCCAGGGGAAGGCATTCCTGGAAGTGGCAGCACTTGGAGCTCCCAAGTCTGGGGGCTCCTGCCATCCCAGGACCACAGCTGGCGGGGCCCATGCAGGTAGTCAGGGCCGGAGGCCTGCTCCCCTCTGCCCAGGGCTCTCTCTCCCTGCGAGGGTGGGCGGGCAGGACCCGTCCCAGGCACTGCCTGGCCTGCAGGCCCCGCTCAGCTGCAGCCACCACGCCCAAAGGAAGGCAAGGGAAGAGGGCAGTGCCGGAGGCCTCGGCTCCCTCTAGGAACACGAGCCTCACACTCGCAGAGGCCACTAAAGAGGCCCAAGTGGACCCTGAGGGGCCTCCTGTCTCAGCAGGTGGAGGACAGAACCACCACTGCCACCTCCCCACGTTTGGTGATGACGCCACACACAGGACCAGGGCCCCGGCTCCTGGGCTTGCGGGGCATGGGCAGACGGAGGGACCTCGTTCTGCTGGGACCCACCTCCACAGGCACAGTCCCACTGGAGCGAGTCCGAGTTCTCCCTGCAGAGGAGCTGGAGCACCCCAGCCCCCTCGTGGTCTCTGTGGGCTTCACAGGACCCAGAGGCCACTGGGGCCCCTCGAAGACCTGGCCTGGAAAGTCGCCCCAAGGAGACCTGCTCCCACAAAGCCCACGCTGGGCACTCTTACCCAGTGCCGAGGGAATGGCCCCAAATGTACACGGGGTTGTCTCCACTCCGCGCTTTGATCCAGTCAAAAACATGGAGTGCGTCGTACGTCATGCCCCGCTCCGACGGCGTTCCGACCGAGTCGCCCCAACCTGGGAATGCGGCAGCAGGGGCACGTCAGGCACAGCCTGCGGAAGCCCTGGAGCAGCACGCCCCCCGCCCACCATGGGCGGGCCCGGCCAGCGGCCAAGCCGGCTCGCGCTCTCCCTCCTCCTCAGCCCCTCACAACCTCTGACCCCAAACGGCCACCAGCAGCCCTTGGCTGAGTCTTGATGAGCAGCCGGGGTGGTCAGACACGCAGACCCCATGGCACTGAAGAGGCGTCCATCTGTGCGACACCTGAGCCTTGCTGGAGGCCACCCCACGATGCACTGACAGGCTTGGTCAGTGAGCGCCCAGCCCTGACTCTGTGGCCCGGCTGTGGCCCGGCAGTGGATAGGTGTGGAGTCAGGAGGCTCCCAGATGGGCAGGTTCCGGGCTCAAGGCAACCCTGACCCAGAAAGGAAGGGGCTCTAGCATCCTGTTTGTGTAACAGAGGAATGCCCCTGAGCCATGACCTCCCCGAGGGCCCTTCCCTTCAGGCTCCAGGCAAAGTGTGACTGTCATTTCCAGCAGCTCAGCAGTGAGTCGTCAAGTGACCTGAAAAGCACCACATGCTCAGGAAGAGCAGGTCCTGCTGCAGAAGCAAAACCCAGAGGCAGCAGCACAACAGGCCACCTGCCCAGGGTGGCCCAGACCCTGGTTACAGAAGGAGCCATGCAAGGGACATGAGGGCTCGGGGCTCTGGTGGGGGGCAGGGACACGGGGAGACGAGGACAGAGAGACAGGCACAGGCACAGGGAGCCACAGCAGAACTCCCGGCTTTTACACAGCTTAAAAATGCAGAGACCCAACAGGAGCTGAAAAGAACTAGTGCCAGACGGGATTGTACCTCTCGTCAGGAGCACAGGGAGGCGAACGAGGAAGAGGGCCGCCCCTCACTACCTCACGGGTCTAACAGCAGCAGCAGGAGGAAGGGAGAAGCCTTGCTTCAGTTTTTCTAACCCAGCACTTTCCTCCTGATGGACACGCTTCCATAGAACGACCCCTGCCCTACAGTCTGCAGAATGATGGCCCCAAGGGTGTCCACGTCCTGGTCTGAGACCTGGGACTATCACCTTCCATGGCAGGGCAGTGAAGGGTGCAGAGGAAAGGCCGCAAGCCAGCGGACACATGTTGGGCGACGATCCCGATCAGCTTGGGCCCCAAGTTGTCACAGGGCCTTCACTGGCAGGCGGGAGGGGAACGGAGGTCGGGGTCAGAGTGACGTGGGCTCAGGGAGCCCAGTGAGGAAGAGGGGCGGCCTCGAGGGGCTCAGAGAGGCAACGAGCCAGACTCTCCCTGGAACCTTTGCCCACACTCCACTTATCCCAGCAGCCGAAGATCTGAGCTTCTGACCTCCAGAGCCTCAATGTCATACATCTGCGCCGTTTCAAATATCACCTGTGCAGTGATTTGTGGCCGCAGCAAGAGGAAGCCGCCACAACGCCCACATCCAGGTGACAACTGGCTCCTGGGTCTGAGGATGCTGACCCTCCCTCCCCGCAGGTGAGCTGGCCCAGAGGCACACGCTTTCCCCCCACTGCTCCCTGTCGACACAAGCCTTTCCCTCACACATCAAACTGCAGGTTCCTGAGCTGCCTGGGGGGGTGGGGAGCAGGCAAGAAAGAAGAAATCCTGAGGGGTGGGAAGAGGGGTCTATCTACTTCAACAAGACGCGCTCTGCTGAGCACCAAGCCTGCCTGATGTCCAGCTGTGGGGAAGTCTGAGTCCAAGGAAGAAAACAGAGCGTTTTTTACGTTTAAAATGCAGCCAACAGAGAATACGTGCTGGGTTCCAGATGCCAGTGCCTCCCTGCGGGGGAGGACACGCATGGGACACACAGTAGACTACCTGGACCCTCCATCACCTCAGTGCGCTCAGAGATGCCACCAGTCACGGCAGTGAGGCCTGCCCGCCTGGGGGAAGGGAGGGGCCCGCTAGGTGACCATCCACAGAACCCTCACCTCTGTAGTCAAAGGTGACCACGTGGTAACCAAGGGAACTCAGCACCTGAAAGTGAAAACAAACATCTGGGCAACAAAGCCGAGCACCTTGGATGGAGGGCAGCGCAGCTCCACCTACACCCACCCTGAAAACTGGTCTGTGGGAACGTCATGAAGACGCCACCTCGCTGCCCCGCCCTGATGGGGCCTCTCAGCACCCAGATGTCAGCAGCTGCTACAGGCCACAAAGAACGTGTAGGGAGGCCTCCCCACGCTCCCATGGCCCTGGAACGGCACCCCTGCCTTCCGAGGGCCTGGCAGGTTGAGGCTGTCACAGTGCTGCCAGGGACTCTGACCACCCAGCGACCCAGGAGGAGGGACCCCACGGCGTGGAGACCACATCTGGGGACCCTGACTGCAACCCAGCATTGCTCAGATTTCACTGGATTTTTCTCATTTTTAAAAGATCTCTCAGGATTACGGGCCTGTTTTCATGAGATCACTACCCACAGCCCCCGCCCAGGCCCTTGGAGGGTGTGCCCAGAGCCACGTGGAAGCTGCACCCACTGTGACCAGTGACTGGAGGTATGCTCCTGTCCCTCCGGAAGAGAGTTGGCCCAGGCCACACTTCCTGCCAGCCCCCAGCCCCACAGGGCCACACCCTCTGCTCCCAGTGCAAACCTTTCTAGGAGAGACTAGATGGGAGGGCAGCTTTTCGGTCACTCCCCTTCCCTGCTTGGAGCCAGTTCACTACAGGAATAAGCCCTCCAACAGCCCAGAGCCAACCACGGGGTGCAGGGTGGAGAGCAGTGTCCACAGGGTACACAAGTCCCCGTACGTCTGCCTTGTCCCCTCTGCCTGCATGTGATGGGCGTGATGGCCCTGGACGCGGAGCCACGGCCCACGTCAGCTTCAGGACCACACGGCCGGTGATGACAACCACACAGAGGGGACAGTCTGTTCCCCCCAGGAGCCCCCACGCCCAGACACCTGCTGGTGCTTCCACTACGTTGGCCTGGCATCTGTTTCAACTGCAACCTGCACCTGGTGGACACGAGAAACCTCTGTGTGGGCAGAATTCCGAGCCCAACCCCAAGGAAAGGGTGGCTCCCTGGCCCCTCGGTCCTCTGGGACTCTTGTACATGCATGACCCAGCTACACAAACAATTTCAAACGACTTTTGTGTACTCTGCCAACATCTGGCATGTGATCGACAAAGTCCATTCATTCCCATCTTGGAAACCATCCCCAAAGGCAGCCACACGGGAAGCACTCCACAGTGAGACGTCCGTAAAAGGCAGCTGGAAGATCAGCAATGATCAGCTCCCAGAGTTATCAGGGGGATCCCTCTTCTGCTCACACCCCCTGGAAGGGACATCCGGGAAACAGCAGGCAAGCAGTGCTCTCTGCAGCACAAGCCGTGCGGGCCACACAGCCCGTGGGACCTGCTCCGACCACCTGTCCACTGTGTGAGCACCGCTCTGTCCATCCTAACCCGTGTGCCACCCTCACCTACCTTGTACAGCTCCACGCGGTGGTCGCCTCCCCTAGGTCAGGGCAAGGAGACAAGAACAGCGTTAGTGCACCTTCCCGCGAAGGAGGCCCAGGGCCAGCCCTGGGGCACCTGGCCTTTTGTGCTCGGTCCCCAGCCTTGCACAGGGAGGGTGGTGGATGGGTGACCTCCTCCTCAGGGCACCTATGTGGCTCCTAGCTTGCCTCTACCATGCGGTGCCAAGCAAGGGACAGTCTGGGCTCCACGGGATGTTTAATTATCACCTCACTTTTGTTTTGACCTGGCAATGCAGACCTACTGTACAATCTCCAGAAGACATGAGGGCCTTCAGCTCCCCAGTGTCCAGGACCACTTCCTTGCCGGCCCACACACCAGGGGGACGGGCCACAGGCACCTGCTGCCTCAACCTTTCCACCTAAGGAGCCGCGGCCGGCTCAGAACTGTCCTCTCGGCCACTCACACTCCTCACTTCGTGGTCACTTCGGCCCTGACCCACCTGCTGCAAAGTGAGGTTCTGAGCTGCAGCAGCCCCACCCAAAGTCCTTCCACATACGTGCCCGTGGGTGGAATGCTGGTGAAGGTGCCACCACGATCCCACGGCTACTGTGGCCCTGCCAGCCCCTGCCCAGCAGACACGCGCTGCAGTGGGTGCCACAGTGACACGACGTCACCCCTGCACCTCTTCCTCCTCTTTCTGCCCAGAGGTTGCCCAGCTGAACCGAGGACAGACACCAAAGCGGGGACAGGGCTGCCTTGGGAGAGGGAACGGGGGAAGCATGTGGTGGGCAGGCTCACCCTCACCAGACTTCCCAGCTCTTTGTCTTTTTTATAATGAGCGCCTGGCCATTTCAGGAATGTGTGCTCGGGGAAGGCGTGTCCCTGGGGGAGGCAAGAACAAGATGGAGGAGCAAAGCCAGTAAAACCCACAAACAAACATTCAAACGACCGAGTCTCAAGACCAGAAGGAAATAGTGAAACACTCTGTTGTCTCTGTAAGAGGTCGTTGTGGCTGTTTCTTAAACTTCCCCAAAACTGAGCCTTAGCAAGAGGAGGGATTCAGAGTGTGACACAGTGTTGGGGGCAGCCTAGGGGTCTGGGCCTCGGGGAGCCAGGGCTGCCGCTGTCCTGCCCGGCGCCTGCCCTAGGCAGTCTGCGGAGCTTGGGAAGGGGCAGCAAACCCTCAAGTCACACGACCCTGCCATCCTGCAGTTACGGGCACTTTGTCACCATGCGACTGGCACTGCTCACAGGGAACTCCAAACTTCCCTCATTTACAGAAGGAGGCTCCAGGAGATGTTTGGAGCCACCTGCTCTTTGAAAAGCAGAAAGAGAAACCCGCCACAGCTCATCCCGGACCAAGGAGAGCAGGCTGCCAAGTGTGTCTGAGTCAGAGCTCAGCGCTCTGCTCTCTCGGCCCAGGATGTCCTCACGGTCCCGGCTTCCTGGGACGTCCTGCCACGTCCTCTGCGCAGCCCTGTCCAGACACCGGCCGTGGCCTGCTTTCCCTCCAGAGAGGCTGGCGTCGTCCTCCTTGCTGCCTGTGAAGTGACTGCCCGCAGCCCAGCCCTGCGGTGCCCACCTCCTCGCTAGCTCTCGCACAACCCAAGGAAGCAGCAGCAACAGGGACGCTCTCTGGGGTTTCAGGCGACGCTTGTTCAGAAAATGCCTCTTCTCTCACCCCACCAGCTCCCCTGCAGACTCTCAACAAAGCCAACCATGTGGGCTGGAGGGAGCCTTCTTTAAACAAGGATGGGCTCCAGTCCCCGCTAGTCCAAAGGACGCCCGTTAAACCCCCCTGAAGAGCATCTGGGGTAACTGGGCGAGGGCTTCATCTGCAGAGACACGGGTGCCTCCTCCACAGCCCAGAGGCAGGTCTGGTGTTGCAAGCTCCGGCTGGACACACGCTGGCCTGATAGCACGGCAGGGCGGCCTCCGAGGACAAGCCTGTCCCTGCATGCTCAGCTGGGGTCTCTCTGCGTGGGTCCCCCAGCCTTTGGCCATCCCTCCTTTGATGTCGCCCTCAGCACCCCCCCAGGAGTGTGCCTCCCCGTCCAGTAGGGGACGCCTGCCAGTGAGGAAGTGTTCCTCAGACCAGGATGACAGACTGCACCGCCTGCCCACTGAGAAGCCTTGCTCCTAAACCAGGAAGGAGGACACCTGCTCTGGCTCAGGCTCTGGGACCCTCCGACAGACGCAGCCGCCTCCACCCCACCCCAGGGGGAGCTTCAGATCAGGGGTTTCTGGACACAGCCGCCCACAGCTGCTCAGCCGGTGGCTCTGAAGCAAGGGAGGGGCCCAGGCCCTACTGCACTCAGCGCTGCTGCGCTCTGGGGCTGTGGGAACATGGCTTGGTGTCAACCTCCCCCAGACCCAGAGGGACTCCGCCGCCCCGAGCTCTCAGGCTGCCCATAGCCCAGGCGCTGGGGCCCCTCACCACGGAAAGCCCCGAGGCAGGACACGTCTCCTCCTCACCTGGTGCCCGCGTTCCCGTGCAGGTACAGGATGATGGGGTGGCTGGAGGCCAAGGCTTCCTCGTACCACAGCTGGTCCTTCCCTTGGGCGTTTTTCCACCAGAGCGCGGGGACGGTGTGCCTGAAGCAGGAGCAGAGGGAGCACACGTCCGGCAGGGCGATGGCGGGCGGGAGGAGCAGAGCTGACTCACCGACCCCTCCCCCGCCCCCCAGCCACGGACGCTGCATGTGCAGCAGCGACCAGGGGTGTCAACGGGAGGCCCTGAGCGGTCAGACCCTGTCTGGCCGGGTCCAAGCAGCACTGGGCACTTCACGGGCACAGGCTGAGCAACACTACGCCCCATCAAACTTCCCATTTAAATCATGACACCTTGGAGGCAGCACGATGCTGCCGGGCGCACCGACTCAGCGACGCTGGTCTTCGTGGGTGCAGCCAGCAGAACCGCCCGAAGCCGGCCTGGTGCTGACCCACCTCTGCAGGGGGACCCCAGGCCCACACGGCAGCCCAGACTCCTCCACGCCTGGCCAGGCACACGGACACTTGGTCTAGCTGGCCAAACCCTCCTGCAGAGGGTGCTCTGGTTAATGCTAACTCAGGACACAGCAAAGTCACTGTTAACTGGGCAGGGTCTGATTCAGGAAGGGTGCTCTGTAAAATCTCAACTTCATTCAACGGAAGACTTACAAATATTACATAGCCAATTTCTTCTCTTCTAGGTCTAAGTGTCAGCAGCTCATTTCTAACAGCTTCTCTCTGACCTGGCTCAGAGAATCAAATCGTGGGTGGTTCTGACCACTGCAATTATCACCCTCCAACCATTACAAACCTACGACACAGAAGGCACATTTCAAGGTGCGGGGAGCTGGTGAGTCCCAGAGGTCAGCCTACTTGAAACCTGGAGCTCCTGATAAAGGCCCAGGCAGTGCCCAGGCGGCTGTGGGCCCATCCCTGGGCTCTCTTCCTGCTGCCATGCTGGGAAGGAGCTGCCAGCTCTCCCCAGCTCCTCTGCTGAGGGAGGACCTGTGAGGGGCCGGTGAGGGAGCTGCTGCCACCCAAAGGTCCCCACCACCATCACAGCAGCGGCAGAGAGAGTCTCACGTGGTCACCACCAACCCCGTTCCCAGGTAACCGCCCACAGACACCCGCCCCGCTCTGATCACGGGAGAAGGCCCGCTGGGCCTGTGTCTTCAAAGTGCAAGCCCACCCCCAGCACAAGGGCAGACAATTCCCCTGACATGCCTGAGCCAGACACAGGGTTCTGACTGAAGATGGAAATGCACAGTGGCCCAAAAGATCCTGGCTGTAAATGCTCCACTAAGTCAAGTCAGAAACGACCAGAGGCAACCCTGGTCTCAGCACTGAGAACCAGAACCTCCCCTCCCTGCAGGGCCGTCACCCAGGACGCCCGCACGGGGACACCACCCGAGCACTTCACCCAGAACCTTCTCACGGCTCTGCTGAGACAAAGGCAGCGATTCAGAGCTATTCTAGGGGAGAGAGAGAGAAGACGCCACAGGAGAGCCCTGTCCACAGAAAAATAGTAAATCATACTCCAGGGAGACACAAGATGTCACAGGACCTAAGTAGGTCCAACCTGAAAGCATGGCTAGAAAGTAAACACTAAGAAGACACAAATGCCACCCCATCAACGATGGAGAGAGCCACTCCCAACACCTCACCAGACGGGGAGCTCAAGCCTGCCCTCGCAACTCCCGGCTTACACTCCCCTTTTAGTAAGGCTTTGTGCACGAGCCCAGCTGGCCCACAAGGCCTCCGCCGTTCAAGCCCTCGGAGCAGAGCCAGCGCTGCCGTCTCGTGCTCCATCAGTATCGAATATAGCCGAGCTCTTTTCTTGGAAACAGCGGGAAAAGATAAAAACGGACAAGCACCAGTTCAGAGCCTGCTGTCAGGACAACACTGGACACAAGACACAGGCCCTCCTGCCTCTTGGAGACGCCCAGAGCCAAGGGGTCCAGAGAACCCTGAAGCCCTGAGGGCACACACTCACCAGACTCCAATGGTCACGTCTTCCTCTGGCTGGAGGTAGTAATTACAGGTGTGATTCAAACCTTGATCCTGCGGTTTTTTCAAGTCAATGAAATAGGGAACCCGCACTGTGAGGGACAAAGAGGTGGAAACCAGGATTAGTGGGGTGGACAGACACACGCACACAGCACAGGTGAAGCTCTCAGAGTGCTCAGGATTCCCCCAGTGCCATACTGCCAGGTGCACTGGCCCTCCGGCTGCAGGCTGGGTGGGGCAAGTGTATCTACATACCCTTCAGCAAGGTTGAGGTCCGAGGAGAGACGGACTGCAGGTGGTTTGAAGAGTGAGAAGATGCAAAGTAGGGAAGGGAGGACCCTTGGGAGACCTGAGGGTCAGCCTGGCACGACAGAGGGTGGAGGCAAGGAGGCCAGCGAGGCCTGCAGAAGCAGCTCAGGTAAGTGAGCTATGCCTGAAGGCTGGAGCCAGGTGCCGGGGAAGGGACAACAGGAAAGGTGACAGATGGACGTGTGCTCTCGACCTGGGCCGGCAGGCTTGACAACCACCTGAACCTGGGTGTGAGCCAGGTCTGTGGGGCTCTGAGGTTTCTAGTGCTGTCACTCAGCAGAGAGTACAGCTGGAGAGGAGTGGGTGCAGGGAGAGGAGGACCCAAGGACCCCGTCCAGGGTGCAGGGACGTCGAGGGAATGGGACAGCAGCTACTTGTCAGCCCTGAATGTAACAGGTGACCTGCCAAAGGGCAAAGGCTGGATGAAGGCGGTGCCCCCACAGCCTTCAGACAGAGGTGACTTAAGTCCTTGGACCTGGAGGAACCTCATGAATTACAGGGAGTGAGACAGCAGGGAAGTAGGTAAGACCACCCTGCTGCTACATGATCCCATGTTGTTGCGCAGACAAGCAATGCTAGCGCCAGCACGCACGCCGAGTGTGGCTTGGGAAGGAGAGAGGCACGCTAGGCTGCTAACTTGGGTTTCAGGTGGGGGGGGTATGGGGGAGGGCGTCAATCTTCCCTTGTACACCACTGCAGTTTTATTGCTTGTGGTGACCACAATTTTTGCAGTTTTAAGTTATATTTAGTTGAAAAATGAAAAACTGATTAAAAAAAAAAACAAACCTAAAATCTTAAGGTGGGATTTGCTCATATTTTATAAAATGGCAATGCCCAGAGGGGGTCGGGGACAAAGGGCAGAGTGGTCCTGACTTTCAGCCAGCCCCACCTTCTCCCAGGAAGTCATGTGACTCTGGTTTTCCTTGGGGAAGGCAGTAGTTTCCTTAGTAACCTACACAGCCATGCAGCGCAGGAGCCCAACGTGGTCACCTCCCTCGCTGCCCCCTCCCCAGCCTCGCCATCAACATCCTGCCCCATGACCTTTGTGCTGCTGTCCTTCCTCCAGAATGCTCTCCCTACCTTTCAACTCTCACTTCCTCAAATGTCCCCACCACTCAGGAAACATTTGCTGAAAAAATGAAACAGCTGACTTCACGAGGACATGGGTTTACACATGTGCTCCTTCCCCCAGAAATTTCCTGAGCAGCTCAGACCACATGGGCAGACAAATCCTCCCCCCAGGGCTGCTTCTGAACCCCCAGCTTCTTAATCCATCTCTTTCCCAAGAAGCAGCCTACATCTAAAAACTTTAATATCACTTTCTCTCAAGAAAGACGGCACTCAGAGGAGGTGGCATCATACTTGCTGGTGCTCCCGGGGTGCTGCCACCCAACCCCCCACCCCACACAGCACCCCCGTCAGGCGGGCCGACTGCTGACTCAGCCCCTGCCCCTCGCGGCTCGACGCGGGGAGCAGGATTTGCAGCCTGACTCCAGGGCCCACACTCGTGGCAGGTAAACCGTCTGATCCTGGTGGGCCCGTAAAGTGCTTGTTAACCGTCGAACTCTGTCCCCCAAAACAGGGGGACGCTGAAGTCCTAACCCCGAGCACATCAGAAGGTGACCTCATTTGGAAGCAGGGTCTTAACTGAGGAAATCAAGCCTAAGGAAGGTCACTGGGTAGAGCTGGTGTCCTTATCAAGAGGGGGAACTAGAACACAGAGACAGAAAGGACAGAGGGAGGACAACCCAAAGTCACAGGGAGAGGGCAGCGGTGTGACGGAGGCAGGGACTGGACAATGCAGCTTCAAGCCAAGGACACCGGCCACCACCAGAGGCTGGAAAAGGCAAAGAAGGCGCCACCCACTGTCTCAGAAGGGCACGGGCACCAGGCTTCTGAAGCTCCAGAAGCGGGACAACGCGCTCCTGGGGTCTCAAGCCCCCGTGCGTATCTGCTGTGCTGTGTACGACGTTCTCAGAGGCTGCGGGCCTGGTCACTGGGGGCGTCTGCTTTGGACACAGGCGCCCACCCTGCCGCTCCTGTGACCTTGCTCCGGGCCGTGGGGGCTGGGGCTGCAGCACCAGGTGCCTGCCCACCATCTGACGCGGGCGGGAAATGGCTTCCTCAGCAAGACTCTGAACACCTACCTGCACCCAGACTCAGCCAGTTCTGCTACTGAGGCTGGAGCGCCCGTGCCAAACAGCAAGGGGGTGCCTGCAAGGGCTGAGGCTCTCTCCTAGAGAAGGTGGCCATGCTGCTCACACGCCGCCCCAGAGTTCCGAGAGGACCCCTGCCCGTGCAGAGTGTATCATGAGGGTTAGCAGCTAATCCCGAAAGCTTCCACTCCAGAGGAACTGGAACTGAGAAGCTCAGTTCTACTCTAGGACCACCTCACCCTACAAGGCCTGTCTTCCAGGTCACTTTTACCTCTGTTTTAGAAACAACAGTAGAAAAGGGCACAGTGACTCTGCCGAGTGCAGCAGATGTCGCCCCTGTGCTCCCCTCCAGCTAGTGGGTGGTGCTGGCCAGTCCTGGGGCCGCTGCTGGTGTAAGTGAGCACAAATGCCTCAAGGCAGAGGAAAGGGGTCCAGGGGTGCAGGGGACCTGGGCTGGCCAGAGGGGCGTCTCGCATCTGCCTGGGCCAGAGCACGGCTCACTCCTGCGTGGTCACAGCCCTTGGACCCGTGACGCCGAGATGCTGGCTGGAGCCCCCGCTCCCAGCCCACGGGCAGCCCACCGAGGAGGGGGGGGCAGGGGCAGGAGCCAGGCGCCTGGGACAGTGACCTAGCTCTTCATGGCTACCTGTTACCAGCTCCGCCCACACAGGGCCGGAGTGCACAGCCCAGGAACCCGGCACACAGGCTCCTGCAGCTGCCGCGACCCGCCTCGGCTTTCTCCTGCTTCCCAGCTGTGCGTTTTCCACCCCCTGACCACGTGGTCATTTACCAGCAACCACAAACATCATTGGGGGCGACTGGGAAAGGACCCTGCACCGATAGTGCTCAGTGGACAGTGAGCAAATGTGTGAAGGGGCAGAAAACAGCCAGTCTGGCGGGGTGAGAGGCCGGGACCCCTGGGCCGCAGAGGACACGTCTGACTGCCTGTGGGCTTTGAACACCGGGCTCTGCGGCACCCCAGGCACAGGCACCCCGCCCTGACACACGGAAGCAGCAGGGCAGCAACAGGGAAGGGCTGGGAGGGCCCGCTGGGTTTTATCCAATTCCAGGCTCGACCTGAAGACAGGGAAGAAAGCTGTGAGGGCCGACAAGGACTGCTAAGGGGAAGGAAACGGAGGAGGCTCAAGGACCGATGTCCCGTGAGAGCTGTAGGTGACTGGCTGGACTTCTGCTTTAACAAGTAAGGAGACCACATATTAAACGTAATCTCCAGAAAAGGCCCACGGCAGGCAGCATGCAGGGAAGAGCAACAGCCTCTGGCCCGAAGCAGCCCTTGCCGCCCAGTGATGGCTCTAGATCCCAGGGCAAGAGGCTGCGAGAAGGGAGCCAGACTTCAAGACCACAAAATCCTCTGTCACCCACACAGCTGGGGGCATGGACGTTTGAACGCAAGTATTGAAACACACATCTACTTACGCTTACAGGTTCAGACACCGATGAAAAGGCCGGCAGGGAACAGTACCATGACAGTGATTTTCTCCAAGCAAGTTTCATTTTCTTCTTCAAATCATTCAGAGCTTTTCAGTTCATCTTTTGTTTTTAGGAAAGCTTGTATGTTTTGCTTATGAAAATACATGTGAAGTAGAATGATGCCTGAACCACAGACATGAGCCTTCGCCTAGAGCTCACTTACCTGATTTATAGATTTAGTTTCAGATAAATTTGCTATAAATTTATGAATATTTTAATCAAGTTTTGGGCCCCAAAAGATTGTTGTATTTCCTTCAATGCCCAACTGGAAATGCATAGCTCATGAGTCACATGTTGAGGAGACAAGAACCGAGGTGCCCCCCATACACACAGACCCTCTAGCAGCGTGAGATGAAACTGCCAAGTCACTAGAGGATGGCAGGGAGGCCCCCACCTCCTCCACAGGGGAGGGCACAGACAAGTACCCCACACCCACGGCTCCCTGGGGGCACTGGGCAGCCTCACTGCCCTGGGGCCCTGCCAGGAGAACCCAGGAATATCCTGCCTTGTCATTAGGAAATCAACAGAGCAAAACTTGTGGGCTGTGTCTGAAGTAGCCCAAATGACTGATCTAAAGAAAGTCAATTCAATTCAAATATCCGCTGGGACCCTTCTGTGTGGCAGCCCAGAGAGCAACAGGCCACCTGCTGCCAAGGCCTCTGCCCAAGGCGCCCGGAAGTGCCCGAGCCTGCGCTGGGGGAGGCTGTGCGGTCAGTCTAAGGGCTGCTGCATCAGGAAACGTGCAGCCTGGGCTTCATGTTCCTTCTCATTAGTGGCCAAAACTCAGAGATGATAAATTCCTAGAAGTTCAGCTACATTTCTGTTAGAAAAAATCAAATGTGTCTTAGTGTACATGTGTTTTACACTTATTTTAAGACAGCCAAATAGAAACCTTATTTTAGATTTGTGAAGCCTTAAATACCGATCTTACGATTTCTGTTCCTCCTCCCAACTGCTCCTCTTTAGAGCGGAAACTCCCTTTCAGCAGTGACGTCCACGTCCTTGGGACCAAGCCTCCTGCAGACGTAACAGCCGTGTACTGATGCACAGGTGCGTCTGCAGAGCCCGTGGCACTTGTGTCACTACGGATGAGGCCCCACCACCTCTCGCCCTGCCCGCCCCAGGCCAGCTGCACAAGACCTGTCACACCGCCGGCCGTCCTCTCCCAGGTCTCCGTGTACTGCCCCTCCCATCTCCCCACCAGCTGCCCTGTGGCCTCCACAGCACAGCCCAGCTTCCCCAGCCTCCAGCTGTGCACACACCAGTTCACACCCCATTGCTACAAACCAGCACAACCCAAGAGCCACAGAGCCACCTCACCTGCTCTGAAAGCGCCCCACACCCGACCCGAAGGTCACCACTCAGGTGCCAAGCACCATGTCCTAGCCTCCAACCTCCAGCACCTGCAGAGGCAGCCCCTTCCCCTCCTGCTGTGTCTGTAAAGTGATGCTTCTGAGAAGGATCACTCTTGGCAAACACGGAGCCTCCACTTCCTCAGCTCAGTATGTCCACACTTTCTCCTCCCACTGGCCCAAAAGTAAACGTGAAAAAAACCCCAAATTTGGAACACATAAGGTCCAAGTTAACTGAAGGAGACTGTAACACCTCAAAGCCAGCATATAATTCCACAACAACCAAGGTATGTTAGGCTTTTTCAAAGGAAAAAACAGATTTTTTTTAAAAAAGTAAAAAGGCCTAATTATTTTTTAAGGCACTTCACTTTTCAGTGGTCATCTTTCCCAAGGACAGCTAACCTCCGAGCCTGCACAAGTGACAAGGCATCTCCAACACGACATCTTCATAAGACTCTCCACATTGTCAGTATTTCTGACCAACTCAGCTGAAAAAGAGCCCCAGCCATGCAGCAATCACCTGCGCTCATGAATGCCAGCCCTGGAAAGCAGTGCCCACCTTACAAACATCTTGTGACTGGTAAGGGGCACAGGGAACTTTCTGGACAACAAAAAGGTTCTGTATTTCCTGAGCTAAATGATGGAGATATAAATACATAAATTACCATGAAAACGAACTCTTACTAAAATTAACGGAAAAATGAACGCACAGCACTTACCGAAGTTCAGGAAAATCAGCTTGGCCTGTATCCCAGGACACAGTTTGACAAGAACTGGAATGGTCAGGTACAACCCCACAACGCAGAGGAGTATCTTCCTCAGTCGGAAGCACAGGCTCTTCCGCCTGCAAGAGAAAAGCAGTGAGCAGGTCAGAGGCGCTCGGCTTCTCTACGTTTATCAACAGCTTTGATCCAACAAGAGTCAGTGATAAGAGAGGCCCCTCCACCCGCTTTTGTCTTTTAATTTGCACCTAAAACTCTACCAGAGGATAAAATGTCTTTTCCTGAAAGCCAAGGAAACAGTCCTGTTGACGTCCTAGTAACCCTTGGGATCCAAACACAGCACAGATGTCAGATCCCCAGAAAGTGCCCAACTGTTGGTCGGGAGCTGCAACCTCATCTCAGGAGAGCAGCTGGCTGCCTGGGGGCATCTGATGACCCTCTGCTGGCAGGCGCAGGTGCGGGCCACCCGTTAGCTCCCTGCAGGAAGCACGCGCTACACAGAACCTGCCCAACCAGGTCCTGGGAGGGAGCAGGGGGCTGAGAACAAGATGTGGCCTTCAACGCCTGTTCTCGAGTTTCCGCCCGCGTTCCCTGCAGAGGCCCTTTCTCTGGGCTCCTCGGGCCAGGTCATCACCCCAGGTCTCCAGACCCTCTTCTAATCTATAACCAGCTCCAAGACTTTCTCATCCTGCTCCCCATCCCCTTTTCAAAAAACGTCCCTAGTGAAGAGACTCTTAAACTTCTTGGACTAAGGGCCTCTCTACAACTAAAAAATTAAGCTTCTGTTTATATGGTTTATGTTTATTACAATTTGTTTTATGAGAAGTTAAAAATAGTTTTAATACCTATTATTATCTAATAATAACAATAAACAACCCATTACATGGTAATATAATTAACATCCATTATAAAAACATTCTCCAATATGAAAAATTTTAGTGAGGAGACTGGCATTAACATTTTTATAGATTTCTTTAAGCCAGATAGCTTAACAGAAGACAGATGGATTCTCATTTCTGCATCTGCATTCAATCTGCTACAGAACCATACATCACGGAGCATCTGGAAATCTCCTGAAACCCAATGAAAGAACAAAGGTGAAAAAGGCAAACAGCATCTCAGTGTTATCATGAAATAGCTCTGACCTCAAGGACACGGTGAAGGTCCTGGGGAACCCACAAGCCTCGAGCACACATGGAAACTGCTGCTTTAACTCCACATACCAAGTCTCAACCTTAATGGGGCTAGCTATTTGGCTCTGGACTGCTTCGAAAAACAGTATTTAAGATGCTTTAAAAAATGCACCTTGAACTGCTGACACAAGCAACAACACAGAAGAGCCTCAAAAGCATTGCGCTCAGTCAGTCAGACAGATACATGCAATGACACACTGTGCAATTCCATTCATCTAAAAACCTACAGAAGGCAGAACTACGACAGGGACAGAGGAGCAGAACAGCGGCGGAAATACTCTGCACCTGGACTGCGGCCGTGGACAAACGGTTGTGCATGCGGGTAAATTTACAGGTAAATAAGACCTCAGTAAAGCTGAAGACAACATGCACACCTAACAATGTAATGCACTCACTCATGGACCAGGCTCATCCAACGACAGGAAGCAGAGCACCTGGCACCCCTTGGGCAGGGGCCACAAGGCAGCAAAGTGTGCCGCCTGCAACGGGGCTGCGCTCTCAGCGCCGCGGGGGGGGGGGGGGGGCAGAGGGCTGTGAGAGAAGCACCTGCTGCAGGGTGATCTGACCTGGTCTGGGTTGCCAGGGAGGGGCCACTGGGTAGAAATACTAACTCAGGAATACAGGACTTAACTGAATGATGCAGGAGACATTTAAGACAGCATCTTAAATTCCATGCACAATCCCTGTGTTCAATGAGGAAAGGCATATAATATTGTGGTAAAGGTGCTGACTCTGCAGTCAAATAATCTGGTCCAACATCCAACCTGCCACTTACTAGCTGTGCCATCTTGGGCAAGATACTTAAACTCTCTGAGACTTGATTTCCTCCCTGGTGGTGGGGACAGACATGCTGCCTCTTCTGTGGGGCTCCTGGGAGGTCTACACACAACAGTGCAGGCAGAGTGCACACAGGAGGCCCTGGCACCAGGCCCGTGATATTTCAGAGCCGACACCACCATCTTTATACCCTCATCAGAGAAAAGCGCGGGGTCTGCGCACAACCAACGACCCTAATGAACGGAAGGCTGGGTGTGATGCAGAGGTCCAAAGGGGCCAAGAAGGATCCAGGGCTTCACTCTGAGAGAAACCAGAGAGCCCGTAAGAACTGAAGAGCCCACTGTCAAACACAGCCACCGACCGCCTGGTGCAGAGCGGGTGCTGGCGTCCTCTGCTCCAGCCGCCCTCAGCCACGCTTGTGTCCCTCCCACAACGTGCCCACGCACCCTCTGGCGCCCGCTGTGAGGTGTTCAGGTAGCTTGAGATTTTATCCCTGAAGAAAAGGAAAGCAAGTCCACACCAAGACGTGTTCAAAACTGTTCGTGGCAGCTTTATTCACAACACCCAGAAACTGAGACGACTCGAATGTCCATCAGTGGGTGAGCAGGTAAACTTGGTCTGTCCTCAGAATGGAACACTGCACAAAAGCCACAGGAGCCAGCTAAGGACACACGAGCCACGTGGACGAAGCCCAAGGTAACTGCGCCAAGGGAAAGATGTCGGAAGATGACCGGATCACCAACAGGCGCACCTACCAAGTGCTCCTATTTGTTAGCAGAATTAGTATTTTCCCTCCTGTGCTATTTCAGGGTGATGCTTTCTCTGTGGACGGTGGCTTTTCATCTCTGTGTTTTGAAACAGTGTACACAAGACGAAAACCACCTGATCCTTATAAAGTTAAAAGAATTTACGAAAAAGGAATAAGGAGAATGGAGGTTATGAACAATGTTTAGGGAAAAAAAATCACTTTCCTCATTTCTTCTTAAGCACAGTCCCTGAGTTTACAATGGTGTGAAAGCTATACACATTCAGCAGAAACCGCACTTGGAATTTTGACCTTTTCCAGGGACAGTGACATGGGGTGCAACCCTCTTCTTGTGACGCTGGGCAGCGGGCGCAGTTCCCAGTCAGCCACACGGTCTATGTGGACACTCACCCTGCTTTTCACTTTCAGAGCCACATTCAAGAAATTACATGAGGTATTCAACATTTTACTGTAAAACAGGCTTTGTGTTAGATGGTTTTGCCCAAATGTCAGCTAATCCAAGTGCTGTGAGCACCTTTAAGGCAGGCCAGGCTCAGCCACGGTGCTCGGTGGTCAGCTTTATTAAATATATTTCTGACTGAAGACTTTTACAACTTCTGACAGGTTTATCAGGACGTAAGACCATTGTAAGTCAAGGAGGATCTGTAACTCCCACCTCCTTCTTGTGACAATCTCGTTAAAATTCTCAGGAATTCCCTTGGCTGCAGTCTTCACTGGTCACTGCTCGTAGCTCCTAGCCAGAAGTGTTCGTGGTTCTTGACGGTTTCACTGCAGGAGTGAGCACTTCCCGCACGGCCAGGGAGGGAAGCACCTCCTCCGTCCAGCACTGCTGCGGCCTGGTGTCACCACAGAGGCCTGTCTCTCCACACTTCACACGTCCATGTGCACAGGCACAATGTTTGCCTGTACAATGCTTCAGTGTGCTTTTCTTCAAAGGTTACTCATATAATTAGTACCATAAACAGATAATCAGACTCATTTGCCATGAAATAAAAGTGAATTGTAAAAATAAATATAATGAATGGACTTACCAGACAGCCCGGCAGTTGAACGTCCTGGGCATTTAGTCATGAGAAATAAAGACTCACTTTAGAGCAGGAACTTACACACAAATGTTTACAGCACCTCTAGTCACAACAGTCTCAAACTGGCAACAACGCAGATGCCGCAACAGGCAAACAGATAAACAAACCATGGACCACTACTCAGCAGCTGAAAGGGATGAACTACCACCCCCGTGCCAACCTGGATGAACTGGAGAATTGCGCTGAGGGGAAGGTCAATCAATCCCTAAGGGTTATACAGCACAAGTCCATTCATGTAACAGTCTTGAAATGATGAAGTTATAGAGATGGAGAGCAGATTAGTGGTTGTCCAGGCGTAGCGGTGGGATGGGGAAGGCTGGGTGGGCATAAAGGGTGTCACGGAGAGGCTGGTGGTGATGGTACAGGTGAGGTCCTGCGATGAGACTGCACAGCATCTCACACACACATGCGCAGTGAGTGCACATAAGCTGGAGAAGCCTGAACAAGCTGGGTGGACCGCATCAGTGCCAACTTTGGGGGCTTGACTCTGCACTATAGCAGTGTAAGGTGCTGCCATGGAGGGAGGCTGGGGAGAGGAGCACTGGATGTCCCTGAACATCTCTGTGCAACCTCCTATGAATACATAATTACTTCAAAATAAAAAGGTAAAAATAAACCAAAAAATTGGAAAGTTGCTACATCTAAAACTATAGTAAATAAAACATAAGTAGACATTAATAAGTCTGATCAACTTGTTGGATTTCACGTGTTCTCTCAATTTGTCCAACTAAATACATGCTCTATTTTCACATATGAGGAAACTGAGTCCCAAGGAGCTGACTTGCCCGAGCCTGCAGGGCAGGCCTGACTGACCTCTGCCCCTGTGCTCCTGTGGGCCTACTGAGGCATCCCCAGCTCTGCTGACCCCTTCACCCTGGCCTCCCTTCCTGGAGACGAGGCCCAAACTAGAGGCAGGAGGTCCAGAGCACCCAACACACAATCTGGGATTTAGTCTCCTGTGATGACAGATTTTTAGACATTTTTTGATAAGAGGACTCAAACAGATTACTTGAGAAAAGGACAATTTGTGCAATCTACAACTTCCTGCTGTGTCCTAGAAGGGCAGACCCAAAGCAAGCCTTGGTAAGTAACTGGTTGGTAAGAACTTGAGATGGAGGCTGAGAGGGAAGGGAGGGGTGAGGAGGTGCCTGGGAAAGGCCAGAGGGTCGCAGAAGGAAGCCCGGAGCCCTCGGTAGGCATGCGGGTGGCCTCAGGGTGACACTAGCTGGTTCCGCTGTGGCACTAGTGAAAGACCAGACAGACAGATCAATGGAACAGAGGAGAGAGCCCAGAAATAGACCCACAAAAATACAGTCAACTGATCTTTGACAAAGGGGTAAAATCAACCCAATGGAGCAAACACGGTCTCTTCAACAAGAGTGCTGAAACAGCCAGACATCCACGTGCAAAAAATGAATCTAGACGCAGACCCCACACCCTTCACAAAAAATAACTCCAAACGGATCATAGAGCTCAGGTAAAATGTGAGACTGAAACTCCCAGAAGGTAACAGGAGAAAATCTAGGCAATCTTGGGTGTCATGATGACTTTTTAGCCACAACACCAAAGGCACAATCCATAAAAGAAAGACTTGATAAGTCAGACTTCATTAAAAACAAAAACGTCTGCTCTGTGGAAGACAATACCAAGAGAACGAGAAGACAAGCCAGAGACTGGGAAAAACTGTTCACGAAAAACACACTGGATAAAGGCCTGCTATCCAAAATGTGCAAAGAACTCTAAGAACTTGACAATGAGAAAACAGCCCAGTTAAAAAACTGGCGTGAGCCCGAACAGACACCTCGCCAAAGAAGACATACGGACGCAGTAAGCACGTGAAGCGACGCTCCACCCAATGTGCCATCAGGGAAATGCGACGTGAAACAACAGCGAGGTGCCGCTCCACGCCCATCAGAGCGGCCACAATCCACAACGCTGCCAGCACCCAGCGCTGGCAAGGGGGTGGTGCAGCCACTTTGGAAGACAGTTTGGCAGTTTGTTACAAAACTAAACATACTCTTACCATCTGATGTAGCAATCATGCCCCTTGGTATTTACCCAGACGAGCTGAAAACTTACATCCAAGTGAAAATCTGCACACGGATGTTTACAGCAGCCTTATTCATAATTGCCAAAATTTGGAAGCAACCAAGATGTCGTTCAATAGGTGAATGTGTAAATAAACTGTGATGCATCCAAACAATGGAATATTACTCAAAAATAGAAAGGAATGAAGGGTGAGGGGGGTTGGAAGGGACAGACTGGGAGTTCGAAATTCGTATATACTGATAGGCATATGTAGAATAAACAAGATTATACTGTATAGGACAGGGAAATATATACAAGATCTTGTGGCAGCTCACAGCAAAAAAAATGTGACAATGAATATATGTATGTTCATGTATAACTGAAAAATTGTGCTCTACACTGGAAATTGACACAACATTGTAAACTGACTATAACTCAATAAAAAAAAATGTTAAAAAAAAAAAAAAAGAATGAGCTCTGAAGCCATGAAAAGACTTACAGGAAGCTTAAATGCATATTAGTAAATGAAAAGACAATCTGAAAAGGTTACATAGCATATGATTACAACTATATGACACCCTAGAAAAGGCAAAACTGTTACCAAACTAGCTTCCTCCTGCCAAATGAGCAGCACTTCAAAACACTGAGGTGCTGAAGTTTGCAGCAGAGAGGGTTTGCTCTCCAGGTAGCTCTCAAGGTGAGAAGATGGGTGAACAAGTCTCAGGTCTCCCTCCCTGAAGCCAAGGGGCTCAGGGTACTTACGGGACAAAGAATAAAGCAGCAGGATGGTCTGAGGCATGGGGAGCGTGGGGAAAGGTGACTGGAAAATGTGCAGTCATCATCGCTCTGCACAGGCGTAAGACTGTGAGAATGGAATGACCTGAGAATGGAATTTTTGGCCCTCTCATGTCAAAAGGTCATGAAGTGGACAGTGGCACAGGCCCAGTTGGAGGGTCAGTGGTCCTATCCAGTCCTAACCAGCTCAGCCCAAACTAGACACAGCTGACTCCAAGCTCCTGGAAAACAACTCAGACAAACAAACATTCTACCGTTTAGACTAAGTGCTCCCTGGAGGACACGGAAGTCCTTTGTGGACGACCTTGATCAGTGAAGGCAGGTGAATGGGTTTCACTAATGATCACCCACATTTCAAAACTAACTGAGACAGCAAAAGAGTCAGTGGCTGCCACGGGTTGGAGAATGGAGGGATGAGTGGGTGGAGCACAGGGGATTTTTAGGGCAGTGGAAGTATCCTGGACGATACTACAATGGTGGACACAGGTCATTACACATTTGTTAAGACCCCAGAATGTGCACCAAGAGTGGCCCTAATGTAAACTATGGCCTTTGGGAGAATGGCGTGTCACTGCAGGCTCACTGACTGTAATAGATGCACTGTTGTGGCAGGGAAGTGAGTAGTGGGGAGGTTGTACGTGGGGGCAGGAGACAGACAGAAAATCTCTATACTTTCTGCTCAGTTTTGCTGTGAACCTGAAACTGCTCTAAAAAATAAAGTTTAAAATAGTCAGTCACACATAAGCAGACAGTTGGGTGGTGGCTCTCGGGGCTGTGGGGAGGGGGAGGCAGGGAGCTCCTAGCCAGCCGGCAGGAAGGTGCAATTATGCAAGATAACAAGCCCCAGAGCCCCGCTGGACAACGACGTCCCTACCTCCCGCAACACTGCACCACGCACTCCAAAACGGATGTGTCCTTACGACTAGGACAAAACGTCTCATGACATTAAGATGAGTGTCTTATGACACGACAAAAAGATAAACTTTAAAAATAGTTTACTTATTAAAACAACGAATAACAACAGCGCTCCTTGGAGTTCTGACATGTTTGGGGCCTCAGGAAACCCAAACCCCAGGGTGGGAGGCGAGGGCGGTGCAGGAACGGCGAGACAGCGCTTAGTGGATTCAGGCGAACGGAACTGAACTTAAATTCCACACTAGGAGCTGCACAGGACTGGAAAGAGAAACTAGTCTTGAAAACGCAAGAGCCCTTGTGTTAGAGATTTTATATCATTATTTCTATCAGAAAGTTCTATGCTTGTACGTAATTAAGTTCTGCAGAAGTAACTAAGCGGCAGGTTTTGTAATCGAGAGGAACAGCGGCACGGTGTTCTCAGCAGAGTTCTCCCTGGAACCTTCTCTCTCCGAGTCCTGAAACAGTCCTCTGTCTGTCTTGAGAACTGCACTGGGGTGGCTCCCTGGGGTATGCTCATTTCTCTCTCACCCTGGGAGTTTTTTCTTACACAGGATATGTAAGTTTCCAGATTTCTGATGTTATCTCTTGATATGAATATTTACTGATGAAACACATTCATTTAATTTTAATATATGAGAGTTGTATAAGTTTCTGGTAATTAAATTTAATTTCTCAAAATTCTATTTCAGTCAGTGCTATGGTCAGGAATAAATCTTGTCAGCAAGTCTGAAAATCTTTTTAAAAGGCACTCAGAAAAAAACTTTACAAGTCTGTATCGCATTTGCACAATCAGCAAAATGAAAAATATTTTCACATTTAGAAAAAGTTCATTCAAAAAAATACAAAATTGATGAAGTTATCCAAAAGCTGTTTCTTTAAGAAAAAACAAGAAATAGACTAACACTTTTTTGGCTAGAAAGAGAATATAAATATACAAAATTAGAGATCAGAAAAGAGATAAACAGAGGTGAAAAGATTTTTTTTAATAGAGAATATTATGTGCTTTGTAAGCTAATAAAATTTTTGTAATTCAATGATATATAGGTCTTTTTGTAAGAAAATATAAATGGTGATAATTCACTCAAATTGTCAGAAAAAAATAAATAAATCCTATACCCAAAGGAGGTACTGGATAAAGCTATCAAAGAATTATGTCCCTAAAGGACACTAAGCCCCTAACTTTCAAGAAACAGATGTGTATCATATCACACCACCTGTGGAAAAACACAGAAAAGAGAAAATGTTCAAAATCAAAGCTGGTTTTAGTATAATTGAAAGATAGAACCACAAAGAAATGACCAATGAATTTCAACTAAGAATAAAAATACAAAAATCCTGGTAGTTTAAAAGAAAATCAGGTAGGAATATAAAACGGTGCAGCTTCTGTGGAAAACAGTCTGGTAGTTCCCCCAAAAGTTAAACAAAGAATTTCTGTACAGCCCAGCAATGCAACTCCCAGGTGTACACCCAAAAGACATGAAAGCAGTCTCAAACAAGACACCTGCAGACCAATGTTAACAGCAGCAGCATTACAATAGCCTGAAGGTGGAAGCAACCCAAGTGCCCATCAACACATGAATGGATGAACAAGACATGATATACACATAGTGGAATATTACTCAGCCATGAAAAGGAATGTAGCATATGCTACAACGTGGTTGAACCTTAAGCACATGCTGAGTGATGGGAGGGCATAGCTCAAGTGGTAGAGTGCATGATTAGCATGCAGGAGGTTCAGAGTTCATTCCCCAGTAGCTCCTCTAAAAATAAATAAATAACCTAACTACCCCCCACCACAAAAAACTGAAACAAAACAAAACAAAACACGCTGAGTGAAATAAGCCAGGCATAAAGAGACAAATACTCTCTGATTCCACTTATATGAGGTACCTAGAATAGGCAAATTCATAGAGAAAGAAAGCCGAAACACTATTTAGCAGGGGCTGAGGGGTAGGGTGAGGAGGAGGAGTTAACATCTGCTAGGTAACAGAGCTTCTGTTTGGGAAGAGGGAAAAGTTCCTGAAGTCGACAGTGGTAATGAGGCAAAACACTGTGAGTGTGTTTAATGCCACTGAATTGTACACTTAAAGGTGGTTAAAACAGTACATTGCACGTTAGGTCTATTTTATCTCAATTAAAGAAAAATCAAGTCCAGGGTACATAACAAAAGATTAACACAATGTGTACACAGGCAGATTTACTCCAGGAGCAGAAGGATCAGCCAGGGTAGCAGTCAGAGGATGAGAGAGAGACTCTAAAGGGTTAACAAGTTCAACATGCAGTCCCAACAATCACCATGTAGTAAACCAGGACCCAGGAACATCCCCCTAGATGACAACATTCGTACCTATCTCAGAATGGTGATCAAGACCAAGTGGCACTTGGGGGTAAAACACAAGACCGAGGTAGAATGTTTACCATCATCAACATGACTCAACACTATCCTGGAAGTGTAAGTTAAAATAATAAAGCGAGAGAAAATACAAAATAAAACTATTAAAAATGGAAGAGAAAAATAGAAGTTAATTGTCTATATAAAAAAATCCATGAGACTCAACTGAAAAGCTATAGAACAAATGATGATGATGATGATGATGATGATGATGATGATGATGATGATGATAATGTTTAAGGAAGTGACCAGTTGCCAAATAGATGCCAATACTTTTCCTACATACCAGGATTTAAAAATTAAAACATGCACTGGGGAAAGGTCTATATCACAATAGGAAAACATTTTTTTAATTTCCCAAGAATCACCTTAACAAGAAATGAGAAAACTGGGGCAGAGGGCCAAGATGGCGGAGTAGAAGGATGCTCGTAGCTCACCCTCTCCCACAAATACACCAAAACTCACACCTATGGACCCACCCAGCCAACCAGAGCACCTGCTGAACTCCAACAGAACATTGCCCTCTTCAAAAGACAAAGACGCCACGAATGTGGTAGGAGAAAAGGCAAAAAGAAAGAAGAAAAAGCAAAACACCGCGGGACCGGTCCCGTGGAGAGGGAGTAGCAAAGGAGGAATGGCGCTCATTCGCTGGGTCTCCCCTTCTCCAACAGAGAGTCCAGTGGGACAAAGGGGGAGCCTCCGAGGCTCAGATCTGTACGGAGCACCCCTTGACCGACAGAACCAAGTTAAATAGGCACAGAGGGTCCCTGTGACACCCAGCCCGAGATGTGAGCCGACAGCTGGGGGATGGGACAGGCTGCCCGAGCCAGGCAGAGGACTGGGGCGGCTGCACTGATGTAGCCCCGGGGGACTGCAGCGGGCTGCACGCCATGGCTGAGAGGGGACACAGAGCAGAACAACCTGCGCCCCCCATAAGTTACAAAAAAAAAAAGAAAAGAAAAGAAAAGAAAAGCAACGCTGCTGGTGTGCCCTGGGGGGAGGGCGCCATAGCTTTTGTCTCCTCAGACCCGCGGAGCCATTACTGGCACTTCTCGCGATAAGAGAGACGGGGAACAGCCACAGCCGCCACATCCTCCTGTGCACCCCTGGCAAGGGCGGGGCCAAGACCGAGACCTGAATCCGCACCTGGGGGCTCTGCAACCTCCTGAGCAGGACTGAGATTTGATTACAGCCAGAGGCAGATAGGACCTTTCTGCCCTGGCACCTCAGAGAACTTGCGCCACCAAGACAACGCGCTGGGTTTTGGCATGGAGCAGGGGCAGGGCTGTTCTCCTGTCTTCCAGAGACCCCCCTATGGAGTGTCGACCCCAGGCAGAGCGAGCAGCTGCACAGAGCAGCAGAGCAGCTGGCGCCTGGAGAAGGCAGGCAGCCACCCGCCTTCCTGGCAAGAGTGCAGCACCTGACCATGGTGCTGGGAGGGGGCACGATCCACCCCCTGACCTCACCCGAGTGCAGCATCTTACTGCGGCATTGGCAGGCGGGGGTGACCTGCCTGCCCACTGTGCAAAAGGGCAGCACCTGAGCGCAGTGCTGGGAGAGGGCACGATCTGCTTGCTGATAGGCAATGGGAGCAGCACAAACAAGGGCACCGATGGAGGGCCTCTGGAAACCGCAAGCTGAGTCCGTGAAACAGGGAGAAGACAGAAAAACTTCTCAATAAAATCATTAAGAGTGCACGGTCTCCAAGAGAACACATTCCTTTTTTTGTTTTTACCTTTTTTTTTTAATCTGTTCTATTTTCTATTACCTTTTTAATCTTTATTTTTTAAACAATTGTATATGTCCACAGTTTTAATCCCTTTAAAAATTTTCTTTTAAAACCTTTTTCTTATTATTTTTAAAAATCCACCTCATTTCACTTTTATTTCTCTTGGTTTTGATCTCCTGTTATTGATTATACACAGATTTCAAATATTGCTTTCTGATTTTTTCTCCTTTTCTAAAGGTTTTTAAAGACGTCTCAACTTGATTGCTATTCAGCATCAACTTGCTCTTCTATTATTGACTATACACTGTTTTCTAAGCTTCTTTTCTCCATTCTTTTAAAATTCTCGTTTTATCTTTTTTTAGAAATCTGTTTTACTTTCTATTACCTTTTAAAATTTTACTTTTCAAACAATTGTATATGTCCACAGTTTTAATCCCTTTAAGATTTTAAAAATATTTTTGTTATTATTGTCTTTAAAAATCCACCTCATTACATTTTTATTTCTCTTGGTTTTGATCTCCTGTTACTGATTATACACAGGTTTCAAATATTGTTTTTTGATCTTTTCTCCTTTTTTTTTTTTTAAGGTTTTTAAAAGATGTCTCAACTCAATTGCTATTCTGCTTCAACTTGCTCTTCTTTTATTCATTATACACTGTTTTCAAACATTTTTTTCTCCCTTCTTTTAAAATTCTCTCTTTTTTGTAAGTTTTATTACTACATAGACTTTAGAAAGATAAATAAATAAACTCCTTAAGGACCACAATAGATAACTGATACTCCCTCCATAAGCCACAGTACCACAGAGATATAAGCAATATGAAGCGGAGGAACCACTCCCAATTAAAAGAGCAAGAGAAATCCCCTGAAAGAATGATCAATGAAACAGACATGGATGGCCTACTAGATCAAGATTTCAAAAAGGGAGTGATCAAAGTACTGAAGGAACTAAAAGAGATAGCATTTAGAGATATATAAAATATGTCAAAAATGAAGTTGAAGCTATAAAGAAGAGCCAAGTGGAACTGGTAAACTCTTTGCTGAGATGAGAACTGATCTAAAGGCTGTACAAAGCAGGCTAGATAATGCAGAGGAATGAATAAGGGACCTAGAAGACAGGACAACAGGAAGCACTCAATCAGAACAGCTGAGAGAAAAACAAATAAAAAACAATGAAAATATAAGGGACCTATGGGATAATATAAAGTGTGCCAATCTATGCATAATAGGGGTTCCAGAAGGGGAAGAAAGAACAAAGGGGACTGAAAAGGTATTGGAAAAAATCATGGCTGAAAACTTCCCAAACCTAAAGAAGGAATCAGATAGCCAAGTACAGGAAGCTCAGAGGGTCCCAAACAGGAAGAACCCAAACAGACCCACACCAAGACATATCATAATCAAGATGGCCAGAGTCAAGGATAAGAAATGATCCTAAAGGCAGCAAGAGAAAAACAAAGAGTGAGTTACAAGGGAGCCCCCATAAAGCTCTCAGCTGATTTCTCTACACAAACACTACAGGCCAGAAGGGAGTGGCAAGATATATTCAAAGTCCTGAATGAAAAAAAGACGCAGCCTAGGATACTTTATTCAGCAAGGCTATCCTTTAGAATAGAAGGAGAGATAAAGAATTTCACAGACAAGCAAAAACTAGAAGAGTTTAGCAACACTAAACCCATGCTAAAAGAAATAGTGACAGGTCTACTCTAAATACAAAAGAAGCAGGATGCTACAAAAGTGAGAAACTCCTAACTGGAAAGGTGATGACTATCATGAATTACAAAAAGAATAAACACAAAATTGTAAAAGAAGACATCTACATCATTAAGAGTAGGAAAGGAAGCAAGAAAATACAGAATACTTTTTTTCTTTTTTAAATTTTCTGTTCTCGGTAGTATGGGTTTGAGCTTATATTACTATCTGTTTAATACAAACAGTTTTAGTAATGGGTTAACAGATTTACAAAAAAGGGTAACCACAAGCCAAAAACTTACAAGCGAGTCACAAAAACTAAATAAAGATCTATTTAAATCAAAGATTTTATTTACAAAGGAAAATTACCAAACCACAAAAGGAAGAAGAAAGGAACAAAGAGGAAATACCAAATCAACTGCAAAAATAAGTTCAAAATGGCAATAAACACACATCTATCATTAATTACTGTACATGTTAATGGACTAAACGCTCCAGTCAAAAGACGTAGAGTGGCAGACTGGATAATAAAGCAAGAACCTTCAATATGCTGCATACAGGAGACCCACTTTAGGGAGGACACATACAGATTGAGAGTGAAAGGATGGAAAAGGATATTCCATGCAAATGGAAAAGCCAAAAAAGCAGGTGTTGTAGTACTGATTTCAGACAAAATAGACTTTAAAACAAAGGTTATAAATAAAGACAAAGAAGGACATTTTATAATGATTAAAGGAGTAGTACAAGATGAGGATATTACACTCATTAATATATATGCACCCAATATAGGAGCACCTAAGTACATAAAAAAATTATTAACAAAGATAAAGGGGGAAATTGATGGGAATACAATCATTGCCGGAGATTTTAACACCACGTTAACATCACTAGACAGATCTTCCAGACAGAAACTAAATAAGACAACAGAGAAATTAAACAATACAACAAAAAAATTAGATTTGGTGGACATTTTCAGAGCATTACACCCTCCCAAAATAGGATATACATTCTTTTCAAGTGCACATGGAACATTTTCTAGGATTGATCATGTACTTGGGCACAAAAGAAGCCTCAACAATTTTAAGAAGATAGAAATT
The DNA here is from genome assembly GCF_009834535.1 of Camelus ferus. NCBI lineage: Eukaryota > Metazoa > Chordata > Mammalia > Artiodactyla > Camelidae > Camelus > Camelus ferus. The sequence continues at coordinate 15,963,981 of NC_045714.1, read as the reverse complement.
ACCTCAAGCATCTTTACTGGCCACAATGCCATGAAACTAGAAATCAACTACAGACAAACAAAGGAGGAAAAAAGGAAAGCATGAAGATTAAACAACATGCTATTAAAAAAACCAATGGGTCAACGATGAAATCAAAGTTGAAATTAAAAAATACCTTGGGACAAATGAAGATAAAAACACAACCACACAAAATTTATGGGACGCGGCAAAGGCAGTGCTAAGAGGGAAGTTTATAGTGATATAGGCCTTCCTCGAAAAAGAAGAACAATCTCAAATAAATAATCTAATCCACCAGCTAAACGAATTAGAAAAAGAAGAGCAAAAGAACCCAAAAGTCAGCAGAAGGAACGAAATAATAAAGATCAGGGAGGAAATAAAATAGAGATTTAAAAAACAACAGAAAAAATCAATCAAACCAAAAGCTGGTTTTTTGAAAGAGTAAATAAAATCGACAAACCTCTGGCCAAACTCACAAAGAAGAAAAAAAGAGAGCACAAATTAGCAAAATAAGAAAGGAAAATGGAGAAATTAAAACAAATAACATAGAAAAACAGACTATCATATAGGAATATTATGAAAAACTATATGGATCCAAACTGGATAACCTAGAGGAGATGGACGAGTTTCTAGAAACATACAGTCCACCAAGACTGAATCAAGAAGAAACTGACCACTTGAACAAACCGATCACTAGAAATGAAATTGAATTACTAATAAAAAACCTCCCTACAGATAAAAGTCCAGGACCGGATGGCTTCACTGAGGAATTCTACCAAACATAGAAAGAAGAACCCATACCAGTCCTTCCCAAACTCTTCCAGAAGACTGAAAAGGAGGGAATACTCCCAAACTCATTCTATGAAGCCACCATCACCCTGATACCAAAACCAGGCAAAGACACCACCAAAAAAGAGAATTATAGGCCAATATCACTGATGAACATAGATGCCAAAATCCTAACCAAAATATTAGCAAATAGAATCCAACAGCACATAAAAAAGATTATACATCATGACCAAGTGGGGTTCATCCCAGGGACACAAGGCTGGTTCAACATATGCAAATTAATCAATGTAATACATCACATCAACAAGAGAAAGGATAAAAACCACATGATCATCTCAATAGATGCAGAAAAAGCATTTGATAAAATTCAACACTCACTTATGATAAAAACTCTCACCAAAGTGGGTATAGAGGGAACATATCTCAACATAATAAAAGCTATATATGACAAACCTACAGCCAGCATAGTACTCAACGGTGAAAAACTCAAAACCTTCCCACTAAAATCTGGGACAAGACAAGGATGCCCACTATCACCACTCCTATTCAACATAGTCTTGGGAGTCCTAGCCACAGCAATCAGGCAAGAGAAAGAAATAAAAGGGATCCAAATTGGAAAAGAAGAGGTAAAAGTGTCACTATATGCAGATGACATGATACTATACATAGAAAACCCTAAAAGGTCCACACAAAAACTACTAGAAATAATTGAAGAATTCAGCAAGGTAGCAGGTTACAAGATTAACGTTCAAAAATCAGTTGCATTTCTTTACACTAATGATGAATCAACAGAAAAAGAAAGTAAAGAAACAATCCCCTTTCAAACAGCACCCAGAGTAATAAAATACCTAGGAATAAATCTAACCAAGGAGGTGAAAGATTTATACATGGAAAACTATAAAACACTGATTAAGGAAATTAAAGAATACTTAAAAAAATGGAAAGATATCCCATGCTCCTGGATTGGAAGAATCAGTATTGTTAAAATGGTCACACTGCCCAAGGCAATCTACAGATGTAATGTAATCCCTATCAAATTACCCAGGACATATTTCACAGAACTAGAACAAATCATAGTAAAATTTATGTGGAACCACAAAAGACCTATAATTGCCAAACCATTACTGAAGAAAAAGAAAGAGGCTGGAGGAATAACTCTCCCAGACTTCAGACAATACTACAGAGCTACAGTCATCAAGACAGCATGATATTGGTACAAAACCAGACATATGGACCAATGGAACACAACAGAGAGCCCAGAAATGAACCCACAAACTTTTGGTCAACTAATCTTCAACAAAGGAGGCAAGAATATACAATGGAATAAAGACAGTCTCTTCAGCAAATGGTGTTGGGAAAACTGGACAGCAGCATGTAAATCAATGAAGCCAGAACACTCCCTTACACCATACACAAAAACTCAAAATGGATCAAAGACTTAAACATAAGACAAGATACAATAAGCCTCCTAGAACAAAATATAGGCAAAACAGTATCTGACATACATCTCAAAAATGTTCTCCTAGGGCAGTCTACCCAAGCAATAGAAATAAAAGCAGGAATAAACAAATGGGACCTAATTAAACTTACAAGCTTCTGCACAGCAAAGGAAACCATAAGGAAAACAAAACGACAACCTACAGAATGGGAGAAAAATTTTGCAATTGAAACAAAGGCTTGATCTCCAGAATATATAAGCAGCTCATAAGACTTAATAAGAAAAAAACAAACAACCCAAACCAAAAATGGGCAAAAGACCTAAACATGCAATTCTCCAAGGAAGACATACAAATGATCAATAGGCACATCAAAAAATGCTCAGTATCACTAATTATCAGAGAAATGCAAATCAAAACTACAATGAGGTATCACCTCACACCAGTCAGAATGGCCACCATTCAAAAATCCACAAATGACAAATGCTGGAGAGGCTGTGGAGAAAAGGGAACCCTCCTACACTGCTGGTAGGAATGCAGTTTGGTGCAGCCACTGTGGAAAACAGTATGGAGATTCCTCAAAAGACTAGGAATAGACTTACCGTATGACCCAGGAATCCCGCTCCTGGGCATATATCCAGAAGGAACCTAGTTCAAAGAGACACCTGCACGCCAGTGTTCATAGCAGCACTATTTACAATAGCCAAGACATGGAAATAGCCTAAATGTCCATCAACGGATGACTGGATAAAGAAGTGGTATATTTATACAATGGAATACTATGCAGCCACAAAACCCGACAACATAAGGCCATTTGCAGCAACATGGATGTTCCTGGAGAATGTCATTCTAAGTGAAGTAAGCCAGAAAGAGAAAGAAAAATACAAGATCGCTCATATGTGGAATCTAAAACAAAACAAAACAAAACAAAAAGAAAAAAACATAAATACAAAACAGAAACAGACTCATAGACACAGAATACAAACTTGTGGTCGCCAAGAGGGTGGGGGGTGGGAAGGGACAGACTGGGATTTCAAAATGCAGAACAGATAAACAGGATTATACTGTATAGCACAGGGAAATATATACAAGAACTTGTGATAGCTCACAGCAAAAAAAAAAAAAAGTGTCAATGAATATATATATGTTCATGTATAACTGAAAAACTGTGCTCTACACTGGAATTTGACACAACATTGTAAAATGACTATACCTCAATTAAAAAATGTAAAAAAAAAAAAAGAAATGAGAAAACTATGGAACTTTATAGTCAGGAGTATGAAGCAAGATTTGGTATAATGATGAAATGTTATGTTCCTTTGTGGGAAGATTTAATATTTCAAGATGTCTTTTCTCCTTTTGATTTATTATAAATGGAATTGTTTTCTTAATTCATTTTGGATTATTCATTGCAAATGTACAGAAATTGTTTTTGTATATTGATCTTGCATCTTGCAATCGTGCTGAACTTATGAGTTCTAAGAGCTTTTTAGGAGATTCTTCAGGATTTTCTAAACATATGATTATGTCATATACAAACAGAGAGAGTATTACCTCTTCCTTCCCACCTGGATACCTTTTATTCCTTGCCTAATTGCCATGGTTAGAATCTCCAATACAATGCTGAGTAGAAGTTATAACCAAGTAAACATCCTTGATTTCTTATTCCTGCTTTAGGGGGAAAGTGTTTAGTCTTATGTATGACATTCACTGTGGGTTTTTCGTAGAAGTCCTTTAACAGGCTAAGGAAGTTCCCTTTTATTCTTGGTTTGTTGAGTGTTTTCATCATGAAAGAATGTTGGATTTTGTCACATTTTTTTTCCTACATCTATTGAGATGATTATATGGTATATGTCATTGATTGTTTTTGAAATGGTAAACCAACTCTGCACTCCTGCGATAAATCTCACTTGTTCATGATGTAAACTTTTTATATTTTGCTGGATTTGGTTTGCTACTGTTTTGTTGAAGAGTTCTGTGTCTACATTCATAAGAGATACTGTGTCTGTAGCTTTGTTTTCTTGTGGTATCTTCCCCTAGTTTTAGTATCAAGGTCATATGAACTTTATGGAATGGGTTGGGTCATGATTCCTCCTCTTCTGTTTTTGTGAGAGTTTGTGAAAAATTTGTAATTCTTTAAATATTTACCAGAATTTACAAGTGAAGCCATCTGTTCAGTTTCTGTTTCTTAAGCCGGTTTCAGTAGTCTGTGTATGTTTCTAGCAATTTGTCCATTTCATCTAAATTATTAGCATACAATTGTTTATAGTATTCCCTTATGATCCTTTTTATTTCTGTAAGGTTAGTAGTAATGTCTCAATTTTCTTTTCTGATTTTAGCTATTGCACCTTCTTTCTCCCTTTTTTTTTTCTTGATCATTCTAGTTAAAGGTTTGTCAATTTTGTTGACCTTTTCAAAGAACAATTTTTGGTTTTACTGATTTTCTCTATTGTTTTTCTATTCTTTATTAATTTCTGCTCTACTCATTATTTCCTTCTTTCTGCTGGTTTTAATTTGTTCTTTTTCCAACATTTAAGGTAGAAGGCTAGCTTATTCATTTGAGACCTTTTTAAAACATAGGCATGTACAGCTATAAATTTCTCTCTAAGTACTACTTTAGCTACCTCCCGTTAGTTTTGGTTTGAGGAGCTTCATTTTCATTCATCTTAAGGTAGTTTTAAATTTCCCTTGTGATTTCTTTGAGCCATCAGTTATAAGGTATCTATTCTCATGAAATTTTTAATGACCCCTAATAAAAGGGATGCAGCTTAAATATATTTTAAAAAAAAACACTAGTTGCTAGCACTAATACTGGGATGTTAAAAACCATCTCTGTTTAGCAGTGTCCAAAATCCTCTTCAGTTGAAATTTACTTAATTAATTTTAATATGCACTAAAGCGCTGAGACCTGCAGCCTGAAAACCTTGTTCTGAATGATCTCGGCATGAGGCAGGGCAGAAGGATGGAAGGATCAGGGAGAAAGCAAGGAGCTGAAAGCTGCTCCTGGGGCATGGAAGGAGGAAATCCTACATAATAACATGCAGACTCAGATGCCACCAAGGACCAAGCAGGTAAGTGGTTTCTTCTCAGATCATGGGGAAAGGACACACTCTACCCAAAGGTGTATGTTTTTACTCTGAAGTAATTTTTATACCATTCTTCTGGGTTACTGGTTCCTACACTGCACACCCTAAGGAGGCTCCTGGAGTTGCTGCCTCACCTCCTTGAAAGGGGTCAAAAGTGGCGTAGGTATCCGGGGTCAGGCACACTTCCAGTCCTGAGGTAACTAGCAGGCATGTGAGAACTTGAAGACCTGATGTTTTTTCCCCCTTACACATGCATTTAGATAATATCTGGGCCAGTATCTTTCTATCTCTTTTGCTGTCTGACTCCAATAAGTATTTTTAAACTTTGTGTCTCTTGAAACAATTTTGAGTTCACATCTAAAATTTGTTATTTGACACAACATTGTAAAATGACTATAACTCAATAAAAAATGTTAAAAAATAAAATAAAATTTGTTATAAGTTTAATTAGTTGCAGAGGGTGTAATTTTTGGTAAATAGTAAATACTGATGATTTTAAATACACAACTCTCTTAAATGTATGCAACAGAATCAAAATACTACAGTGACTTAACACCTACCGTCACTCATTTTGAAAATACAGGAATACGCTACAATTAGGTTAGAAACCATTTGTGGCTCCTTCTTCTCCTTGAAAATGAATTCCCATTTTACTTTCCAAACAGAACGCTATCCTGATATAGTATGCTATGCTTCAAACTGTTGATATTCCTGCCATGTCCCTCCTGAACAAAAAATAGAAATGGAAAAATTTATGTATCTGTAGCAACAAGGCTCTACATTAAAAATGTTTTCTTCTGGATTGAGTTATCATTATAATTATTATCATACACATTAGTCAAAATGACAAGTATGTTATATTTTTGGTAAGTTAATATTAAGCATCAAAAAGTAAACTTTTATTGAAAATGCATTTCTGAATGAGTTGGATTCCACTACTTTTCCAAATGCATCATGTCTCTCTCTATATATTACTTACTGATAGAAAACAGAGAAGAGTTAGCATGAATTCCATGTCTGCTCTTGGTTTTTAAAGATGTAAGTACTGAGAACCTGTTCACAACAGTAACAGAGAAAGGAAGTTCACTGGTATCACCACTTCTCCAGGGTTAAAAACTTAAATTTTTAATGAGCTAGCTCAACTGAGCCCTTTCATTTTCACTGACAGCTAAGAATTTGACACCACCTGACTTGCAAAATAATTTTTATACAGTCACGAGACATTCACTTCCTCAGTTTTTCCACTTTTACCAAGAACCGAGCCCTCTTCTCCACTGTGCTAAGTCATCACCTCGCCTTGTATCTGGTCAAGTCTCTCACCCCACCCCCACCTTTGAGGTCTAAACCCTGGACCTGCCTTTAGCAAGGGTCCCCTACCCTCAATGTCTCTTCTTGGTAATTTTCCATCTGCTGAGCACCTACTCTATCTGTTGTCTATACATCCTGAGCTATTTCTTCACAAGGCGTCCAGACAGGCCTGTACAGGGAACTGACCTTCCATGGCTCCCTCTGCCCACGCTGCCAGGCCCTGTCCTTCCCACCCCAGCTCCCACCTCCCTGCAGTCACTAGAGCTTTAGGCCCCTGCCTCCCTCAGGGGCTCCACACAGCATCTACCTGAGGCTGAAAAGGAAAAATGACAAACTGGAAGCAGGTAGGGTGTTTTACTCACTCAGTTGGGCTTTGAGAGCACCCAGACTGCTGCTCGGTATTTCCAAAAAGTCCCTCACCCAAAATTTAGTCCATTGCCTCCACAAGATTACTTATCAGGCGAAATGAAAATCTGAAAAGTTAAATATTGTAAAAAGCATTAGCCCTCATCTTGAGCAGGTAAACTTGTTCTGTCTCCCAAAAACTAAATTCAGATAAAAAGATAAAGTAGGGCAAAGACAAGAAACCACTCCCTCGTAAGTTGGTGAGTTTGGTGTGACTGCGGCTGTGCTGACTCATGGCTAGACTGCCAGGACGGTGAGTGCAGGAAGATGGTCTACATCTGACTGTGTATGCAACTACGGACACATGCCACCTATAGCTGATCCCCGAGCAGCACAGGGGCAGGGGAGCCCACCCACCACACAGCTGAAAAGCCAAGCAGAACTTAAAAGTTGGCCCGTGTCTCTGCAGTTCCACATCTGCAGATTCAGCCAGCCATGGATCACGTGGGACTCTGGTACCTATTTGGCATATGCGTGGACCTGCACTGTTCAAACCCTTATTGTTCAAGGGTCCACTGTAAATGTGACGTTTTCCCACCCCTGGATGGTACTGCCAAGTTAATCTATAAAACCCCTCAAGGACCTCTGTTCTAATCAGCTTACAGGGAAATAAATGCTAAATTAAATATTACTAAAACTCCCAGAAGTATAGGAATTAGCCCAAATATTTTTCAAGTTCATGTATAAACAAGGTCAGTTTGGTATTATCAGTTTAATAAACACAGTTGCTCAGAGTTATCAGCATTAAGTATAATATGAGCACACGTTATTTGACTAATAAACATGGGTAGAATAACAATTTGACAGGTCTACTAGATTTTTAAGGTTATAAAAATTTTAAGTTCAACCTAAGAATAAAAGTACAAGTGAATCTGCAGTAAAATAAATTGCATGAAATTCATTATTCATGTCTAGTGCAACAATAAAACAATTTAAAAAGCCCATGTATTGTAGATACTGACAGGCATATGCAGAATAGATAAACAAGATTATACTGTGTAGCACAGGGAAATATATACAAGATCTGGTGATAGCTCACGGTGAAAAAGAATGTGACAATGAACATATGTATGTTCATGTATAACTGAAAAATTGTGCTCTACACTGGAAATTGACACAACATTGTAAACTCAATTTAAAAAATGTTAAAAAAGAATTTTACCTGCTGTGAAATGCCAATATTATAATAGGGTTTGTAATTTTCACTTAATGTACATCTGAAAATAAATATAAAAACACTAAAAAAAAGTATTGAATTTTCTAAGGTTTTTTATTTTGATTTTTTACACTTGCCTAACATGCACATGTTGTAAAAATAATAAACAGGGAAACAACTTCACGATGACGAGCTCTGCTTAATGTCTTATGAAATTTTTCATGAACAATCCAAGCATAATTGTTAAGAGCAAGTATATTAGGTCGATGTAAGTGAAATAAAGTTTTATGAATGGATTTTTCAACAGTAATTACTTTTTATGATATGTATGCCTAAAATAGTTTCAAAAATCTTTTTGATAACTTTCAACTTTAAAGTCATACTAAATTAAGTAACAGACATTTATAAAATACTTATTTCTAAAAAGATAAAATACTAAAATATTCATTATTAAGCCTAAGTTTAGGTTTATACGCTTTTGGCTTTTTATTTTTATATACTACAGAGAGGCTAAAGATAATTGAGTCTGGTAATAAACATGTTCTTTTTGCCACACTGAAAAATTGTATTCTGAGGAAGCAATATCTGTAAAATTGTGAAATGGGATATTCATAAAATTTGCTAATCTGTCACAAAATGTTGGTATGACAGACAATTCACAATTGTCTACAACCTAGTTTTCTCGGAAAGATAAAGGTTACTAGAAATAATAAGGACAAAGGGCAACAACTTTGCATGAAAAGTAGGCAAGGAATATAGTAAGTGTTTTTGTCAAGGGAAAAAGAGTAAATTTTGTCCTAAAGTAAAATAACTGCTTGTTCCAGAATGAGAGAAAAGGGAAGAGCAGGACAAAGCCTGAATGGCTACAGAGAGCTGTAGGTAGTTCATGGGAAGGAATCTTAGACGCTGCGTCGTCAAAGCTGGCTAAGGTTGGATGAATTTATTTATAGGGTTAAAAAAAATGAGCTTGAGTATTAATACTACCCGAATGCAAAACTAGTATTTGGTTGTCTCACTGTTAAAATGATAAAAATTCCTTGGACTATAGGTCTGCTCTTAACAAATAAGTGGCTGTAAAAGAGTTCTCTTTCCATTTTAAGCAATCTGCCCAGGAAACAAAGGTTTTAAGTCTTATCAGAATATCTTCTTTATGTCAACCTTTATATCATGTCTTTGGCTATTTAAGAGACCCAAGTTCTGTTACAATCATGTTACCTGCTACAGCTACTTTTGAATTCGTTTATTATCACTTTGGTTAAATAAGTGAAGCATTGTTTCACAGTGATCTATGACCCTATTTAGGTAAGTGTTCAAACCTTTTGATGTTTTTGATAACTTGTGGTATTTTGCCTTCCCAAAATCAAATCCTAAAATAAATCTTGATTTCAAACTGTTTCGGGATTTCCCAGAAGGCACCTGGAAAATGGCAGTTTGTTCCTTAGCTTGTAAAAAGAGCTATTAAAGACAGTCAGATCTATCCGATGTGCTGAGTTGCAAGTAAGTACTGTGAAAAAGAGATGCTCAACCTGCCCTAGGTTGTGTTAATAAATGTTGTTAATATAAGCATTTCAGAAATTGTGTAACATTCCCAGAAATTTGTCAATGCCTCCGCTATCCGTAATATGTGCTGGTGTAATTCTGGTTAGGATTTAACATGCTTATGTCATAGAAACCGAAGTTCCTTGTCAACTGCATTATTTTTACAATGAACTCTCATCGTATCTTGAACCATGGCCATTCTAAGCCTTTTGTCGTCCACAGACAGTTTCTGTTTTACACTGAGTCTTCTCTAAGAGCGTTTGCCATCAGTCACAGGTCAAAGTGCAACAAAAAGAGACTCTCTCAGACACCCATGGGGAGGACCAAGACACACACTCCAGGGCTTCTGACGGCAGTGCTTTCTGACCATTCCACTGGTCTGAGTAAAGATTTCCATTGCTCCAGTGGAGAAGCTGATGGACTCAAGAAAACTACCAACATGAGATCAAGGAGAACAAGAGTTAATTACACGGGACTGAATGAAATGATCTTGAAGAACGATTTTTTTATGGCTTTTGTTTGGAATATTGCTGATGCCTTAATTTTATATTTTCTAGGTGTAAGGAATCCCTTTTTCCTTCCTCTTCTGTTATCCGTGATTTATAGCAATTTAGTGGATGAGACTTTTGTAAACAGAAATGAAACATTTATCTTTTTCTCCCTACCTGATCCTTCCTGAGTCACAGACTATGACTGAATAATTGTATTTTCATGGCAGTGTAATTATTTGTGTTAAGTTCAATAAGAATCCGTCCTCTTTGTACAGACCATAACTGGAAACACTGGTTATGTAGCCAAGGCTTTGACTGGAATGGCATTCTGAAGAATGATGCATAGAATTGTACGCGACCAGACAGCTTTAAGGGACTAAGGTCGACTTTATGGAACCAATGCCTAGAAACCAAAGACAGGCCTGGTACCTAACTTACAACATTCCCAGCCTTACTTAAAGGTCAATTCCTGGCAGGCCCCAAAACTATAAGACATTTTGAGGCCTTCAAGAAGACCGGAAATCAACCAAACAAACCTCCAGGTACTGCAGTTCTTGGCTTGGCTTCCTAGCTTCCAAAGACTTTTAAAAGTCTAATCTGAGATTCTTTATGAAATGTTCCAGCAAAGTAAGCTTTTAAAAGGCCTATGTGGTCAATTGGCATTCCTGCTGCACTTACGTAAATAATTAGGTCAAATCTAACGAGAAGAGATGTACTTTTGTAAAGAAAAACAATCTTACTTTTAGTATCTTCAATCAAGGAAGGATGCTACTATGGAGATAAATTTTATGTTTCAACAGAGAACTGTAGCACATCCTCATGGGTTATTCGATTCTAGTCCTGTTCATTACCTTTGAAGTTTTATTATTATCTGTAAACTGGCCCAAATTTTGCCCTCTTGTATTTTGTCAGTCTTTACCAAATTCTCAATTCTTTGGGCTTCCTTCAACACCTGGTTACAACCCTCCAAATGAACATTTCTAATTTTCCTCTTGCCCTCCTGACGCAAGGTAACTAAGACCTGACTGCCCAGATCCTCACTGGGACTCCAGACTGCTATGCGGTGTGCCCTCGCCCAAGGATCTGAAAAGTCTTGCTAGCTGAAGCTGATCGACTTGATGTAAACCTCAGTAGACTCTTCACAGAGCAGATCACATGTGGGATAGTCATCACCAAAGACATTTAAACCGCAAACCAGGAAATACTTGGACTGCCACTGCCACCCTCACTCTACCATCTAAAAACGCTACAAACTCAGCATTTCCATATCTTCTGACTGACTGCCCTTGGGACTCAGAAACCAGGTTTAGAATCTGCTTCAACCATTAATCTTTGTTTTTCTTTTTGTTTCCTTGTTCTAATCTGAATTCTTCCTTTCCAATGCAGACGGCTTACTTCTCACCTTCTCAGCTGACTCTTCTCTCTGCAGCAATTAACTAGCTCCTTGCTCATGAAACTTCTTGGGAAGTTTCAAGTGGGGGGAATGTGGGGACTGACAACCCACCAGAAATGGACAAAATTGCTTCCAAGTGAAAACATGTGATTGCTAACAGACACATAAATCTCATCTGAAATTCCTCTCCGGCCTAGAGCAGAACTTTAGGAGAGCAGCTGCCACAAACCACCCCTGGGGAGGTCTCCAGTCAGGGAGGCGACTGGCCTTGAGTACAGGACATTCCACAGGACCTGTGTAAACAAGCCTCATTGGAAGCTTCCGTCCCATAAAGCCCGAACCCTGCCCTCCCCTTATGAAGCTGGTGTATGAAGCTCTCCCTCGGGCTGCTGGAGGAGCTGCTCTCCCTGCGGCACGCCCACGTGCACAATGCACTTCTCTCCGTCCACCCGTCTGCTGTCTCCTACTGCAGATCTAAGTCGGTGCAGGGAAAGTTCTCCCCAACAGCAGCATCGCTGGGTCTGGCTCTTTCTGCTCCAACAAGATGAACTCCTGCCAGCAGGGACCTGGTCTTTCACCCTTGTTTCCGTGGCACCAAACTCAATGCCACGCCTACTGTTTGTGCCCAGTGAACCCTTGACTGAAGATTTACTGCCCCATGATCATTAATGCAGAAAATTACCAGAACCACCACCGACTCCTCTGGGCTCCCTCTACACGCACAGTGCCAGTTTCTTCTGTTTCATAGCCTGTATCTCGAACCAAGCAACTTTGCTGAAAGTCACTCTGGTTGACAGTCATTTGGTTGTGTACTAGAATCTTCTGAGAAATTTACAAAATGTCAATGTCTGGAATTTGCTTCAGAAGTTCTAGTCAAAAAGAAAAAGAAAAGAAATTCTAGTTTTATTGGCCTGAAGTATGACCTGGCCACTGGGCTCTATGCCATGGTTTCTATTGTCTTTTAAAAACCTACTCACAGAATCTAACGCAGCCCAGACACAGCCAGTCTGTGCAGTAACTGACAGGCTAAATGAAGGGCTATAGCTAGAAGGCTACCTGTCTCTCTCAAGCTCAGGACGCAGTTTTCTCAAAAACGGTCTCTAGTCATCGCACACATCTATAAAATGATTCCTCAAAATTCAATTTAATTTTAACTAGTAGCTACGTAGCCTTCAAAAGTGGTGATTTTAAATTAGCAGCTCTATCTCCCTGTAGTTCTCTAACATCCACACAAATTTAAAGAATTTCTAGAACACGAGCCAGTTTAAAACCTGACTCTACCACTAAGTAACACAAAAACAGTAACTGAAATAAATCAGAAATACCACGTTTTTAATGCTTTTCCCAAATCCTAGACCTGAGAGCAAGCCTCGTTTTCTTTCTGGTAAACAGACACCATGATTAATGTACCTTTAAATTTAACTCCCAAAGTCTGAACAAGTACCTGTAAATGAGAATAAAGAAGTCAAAGCACAAATTTAAAGAAAAAGCAAATTTACGAGCAGAATACACAACCGTAACGACGAGTTGTTCCAAAGGTAACCCTCTCAAACACGTGCTTGAGAGCAGAAGTGCACAAGCGAGGGCCCAGAGGGAAAGCACAGCCAGCCAAAGCCGCCCGTCCACCCTCTGTCCAGGCTGGCAGGTCCACCTCAGGGCAGAACTGGGACCATTCCTCTCCGTCACTGGTCACCGGACCCAGGGCTCCTGCTGAAGAGTGACTGTGCTCTCGTGACGACTGAGGGAACCAGCAAGTGCCTGTCTGCCCGGAAGCCCCCAAGCCCCTTGGCACTTGCCTCGACTTCACCCTCACGGCCTGCCCCCTACCCCTGCTGAGCCAGACCCATGCTGGCCAGTGCTCTATCAGCGATGCCCATGACCACGGAAGCGCCACCACCCACACTTCACAGAGTCGTAGACTACGTCTCCCCTGCCCTGGTGCTCGGAACAGGCCAGTAAAGGTGCTGACGAGGCCTGAATCCCTCCTGCTAGTCTCTGTATAAACCTGGAAGGGGCAGAGAATTGGGGGCAAAGGAAGCCACCCTGGAGTGGCTAAGTGACAGAACCTGAGGTTTCTAATTTCAAGACTCAAACCACTTTCACAAGTAAATAAACAAAAAGGATAGGAGTTTCTGGCCTCTACCGACCAAAAAAGTTTAGTGAAGCAGGAAACTGCATCTACTGGTAAGCAAAACAGAATTCGGCCCTCAAGACTGCTCCTACCTGCAGAGCCAGTTCACAGCTGTGGGTGGCAGAAGCCAGACACACGGGTGCATGCTGTCCCAGAAGCAGGAGAGGGGCGGGCAGGAGGGTCTGGGGAGAGCCTGGGGCGGGAAGACCAGGGAAGGAGGCCTGCTGCACCTCTTGGCTCACAGTGCCCACAGTGGGGGGACCCCCCGACTGACCTCCGCTCTGGTGCCAGAAGTTCACTCACATTTACGGCCCAGAGCTTTCACACATTCTAGCTTTCAGCATCCCTCGCCAGGCCCCATGCCTTCTGGGCTACAGCACTGTGTGTGAGACACTGAGGCCCGTGCACGAGCACCCTGCCCCCGTGCAGCTGAACACGCGCATCCTTCCTGACATCCAAGACGAAGACATTAGTGGGTCAGACCATCCACAGAGACATACCGGATCTTAATGACAACACGAAAGGAAATCCAGCAAGTCAAACTATTGAGTCCACAAAATCCTCTGCAAGACAGGACTGTACTGTCGCCTCTGCTCAGCTTTTGCCCATCCGTTCCATCTTCTTAGAACGACAGTGCTCACACTCCCTCCAGCAACTTGGGATTAGAACCCTGCCCCAATGGCTTGTCGTCTGCTCTCATATCCGACCTGGGCTTTCTCCTTCCTGTCTCTCTCTCTTCTCCTTCTGTGCCTCCTAAAGAGATACTCAAACATAATTAACTGCTTTGAACAATGGAAACACGATTTTTTGGTAAGAGGTTTGAGCTATCAAAGTCTGTCTTTGGAATGGGAAATAGGAAAGAAAAAATGGTACAGTCATTCACAAAGTCCCCCACCTCAAACAAACGCTACTACATCCTCTGAGAGGCTAGAGCTGGAAACTCTGTATTATACAGAACCAGCTGGTGTTAAGCAGTGGAACCTGTCTGATACCCGTCGACGTGAAAACACCTCATGCAGGATGAAGACCGGCAGGGCTCACTCTCATCCACTGCTATCGCCTACCAGAGGAAAACTGGCAGAAAACAAATGAACATTTTAAATAACAGACCCCTGTCCCCATTTTAAGGGCAAAACAGAAAAAAAGAATGGGGCTGAGCTAAAAGGCCGTGTCTCTAAGCTCAATCTAAGAAAGCTTCGTGATGGATGGAGTTGTCATCTTTTAATGATAAAAGAGCAAAACATCTTTGAGTAAATTGAAAAGGTAAATATTTTTAAAGATTCTTCATTGCATGCCACCAAATAAAAATCACTTGTACTTTAAGGAGGCTGTCTTCTTTTTCCCCACTTTGAGCTGTGAAACTAAGGCAACAATACAAAGATGGGCAGATACAGAGAGGCCGTTCTTGAGAGAACAGAAGCCAAATCTAGGAATCAAGGAAGCTCAAAAGATGCTCTTTACTTAGGGAAACTTCAGCGAACAAGCTTGTTTGTATCAACGGAGTTCCTGCACTTTGGAGATGAAAAACAAAAGTATACCTTACACGTGTTACCTAGAACCTTCCCGTCAACTGCACCTACAAAACTGAAAGGGAGAGACACCCAGGGGCAGGCCTGCTGGTCAGTCTGTGGGGCAGCTGGCACAAGCCCTCAGACACCCCTTAGCAGATGACCACTCAGGGCTTGCAAGATTCTCTATGCAACTCAGCCTGCCTGCTTCCAGACCATGGCTTCCTGTGCACTGCTTTGACACCCAATGATTTAAAGCTGCTGGGACCTGGCTGCCCTCTCTCTCCTGGAGGCGTGAGCTGGGCCAGCATACCCACTGCTGCTGTGGATGCGCCCCCGTCTCCAGCACCAGGACCAGAGCCCTGCAGGCACCAACCTGGGGGCCTACTCCACCTGCACAGGACCCTTGGCAGCAAACCCCAGAAGTGCCCAGATGGGCGCACACACTCCTTGGCAGAAGGGCTGCAGCTTTGGGAAGACATGTGAGAACCAGAAGAGGGTCCTGCTGAGCAGGCAGTGGCGCCTGCCTCCACTCTGATTTCCAAATTGACACTGATTTGCTTTTCAACTCACTGTTCCCACCGGCCTGACTCCTCCACTGGGGGAGGGAACCAAGTGCTGGATGAAGACTCAGAGTAAGGCCCCCACCCAGCCAAGCAGCCCCGGAGGAAGCCAAGCCCTGGTGGTGCTTCCCTGCAGTGGAGCATTGGGGACTGTGTGGCACAGCATCCCAGACCCGGGCTCTGCATGGCCGTGGGGGCGGAGCTGGCTGGGCACTCCCCAGCCCACGTGCAGGGGCAGATCTACTCTCTGAGCCTCGGTCTCCTCTGCTCTACTGGAATCTACCTGAAAGGCCCGCTGTGCAGAGTAAACAGATGAACAAGGAAGTGAAAAGCTCAGGGTGGTCTCTCTGGGCAGAAACACTGAATTCAACTGAAGGGGCCTCTGTCAGGGGCCGGCAGGAAGCAAAGACACCCTGGCTTTGTCCAGCCCTGCTTGGCCAGACTGCGCAGCTGAACTCAAACTTCTTGCTCTGGTGTCTTAAATTACAATTACTCTTTAGCCACATTAGTGCTGAAAAGTAGTCTGATGTTTCAGAAGTGACACCAGTAACACCACGTGCAACATCAGAAGGGAAGCTCAAGGCAAGCAGGCGAGGGTTGCGGTGGGGCCAGTCTCCCCCGAGGTGGACCCCTCACCTCTGCAGCCTTGTCCCCAGGGCACCTGCACTTTCTGGCGGAGTCACAGGACCTTCCTGTTAGGCTTGGGTGTGCTCTGCCCGAGGACACCAGAGCACGCCCTCGGGCAGCGAAGGCCAGGGAACACCGTGCTCTGTGCTGAGCAGGCCCAGCACTGCCTCCTCTGCTAAAAATGGCCAAGCTACCAGCTCTTACGCAGAATTACACGGCAGCGGCCAGTGCTGCTTCCTAGTCATCTCTGGCCCTGTGCCTTCCTGGGACCACAGTAGGAGGGCATGCCCCTCCTTCAGAGTTGGGGCGGTCAAGTGACATGCTTTGGCTAAATGTGAGCAGAGAGACCACATCCCTTCTGGGTGGACACTTCAGGAGCAGCCAACGGCCCCCAAGGTGGAGGGAGGGTGTGTGGAGATGGAGGCCCTGCTGGCCCGGCGCCCGGGTGACCACAATGAGCAGAGTCCACACCAGACACGTGGTGGGGACGGCGGGTAAGAAACACGCCAGTGCGCCAGGGGTCCTGCTGCATGACCTGGTCTGCCCTGGCCAACACTCGCCCTCTTTACCTGAGGGCCCTCAGGTAAGACCAACAACATGCAGGCCTGAAAGGACTGAGCGCCAGGCCTGCATACCCAGCTGTCTCCCCATGTGGAGTCTCACAGGCAAATCAAAATTCAACGTCAGAACCAAATTCTTCCACCCTCTCCTCCCCTCGGTTCTTCATCTCAGCAAACACCAGGTGCCCACACAGACCCCAGCAGTCAGTGCTGAACCCACTTCTTCCCCATCTCCACCTCCAACCCACCCACACCAAGTTTCAAGTCCATTCACCTCTAGACAGCTTGCCTGCTCCTCTCTGATCCATGTATCTTACCCAGATCAGCAGCCCTAACCTTTTTTGATGACACATTCAATCAGTACCATTTTTGGAGCATGCCCTCAATGCTTATGTACTTATTAAATTACACACATGTATGACTGGTTGGTTAATATCTGAATATGAATATAATTAGAAGGCCCAATATTTTCTTCCCACATCTCAATGTGTCTCACACAACCCCTGGGTGAACTCACCCCATTTTGGAGATCAATACCTTGGCCTTCTTAAGACCTCTTAATGGAACCTCTGACCTCTGCCTGCCTGCTATATAAGCCAAGAGACATTTTTCAAATGTAAATCTGATCACATCCCTGCTCCCTTAAACCCTTCAGATGCAAAGGATCTGAAACAGATCCCAGGAGTGCTGCCCACCTCTGGTCCTCCAGTTTCTCGCAAGGGTCTAGGGTTTCCCCAACCTGTGCAACCAGTACCCTTCCTTCCAGTCCTGTGGCTCCTTCAGGACTCAGCTTCAAGGCCATTTGCTCTGACGCCTCCCTGGCTGTTGTATCTAACTGTGCCCCTCTTACAATCACTTTCACAGTCAGTATGAAGGATATTACCTCCATTTGACATCTTACGTATTTTTAAAATACTTCCCTTTATCATTTGTCTTTTTACTTAGAAATACTTTTAATTATAGGACACTTTTTAATTTTTATGTGTTCTCATTGTATGAGTTTTTCTCTTTATGCTTTCTTCCTCTACTTCTTGGGTAGACATTCTTCTCTGACCTTGAGATTGAGGATCTCATTTTTCTTTTAGGACTTTACACTTTAGACTCAATCGCGGAATGTACTCTGGCATATGGTGGAAGGAGGGCTCTGAGTTTATATATTCCTAGTTACCCAATAGTTTCTATCCATCTAAAACGCCACCTTGAACAGACGTTAAAATTTTATTTACCAGGCTAAAGATGGTAGATTTAACTGTTTCCTCCAAAACCCCCACAAAAATGACAGTTTTTGGAGGTTTCTTTTTTTTTTTAGCATAAAATCCTAGAGTCAAAGAATGAGAGAAGAGACCAAAATTTTGGAAGCTGGGAACTTCTAAATTCAGTTGGCACCCCCAGGAAGTTCTAAGCCAGGATGCAAAGAGATAGGGCATGTGACAGGTGGTTCCTGTGCCTGTGGAAGGGGCTCAGGAATCAGGAGGGCAATATTAAAAACCCCTCTGGTGGGAAAACTGGATAGCTACCTGTAAAAGACTGAAATTAGAACATTCTCTAACACCATATACAAAATAAACTCAAAATGGATTAAGACTTAAATATAAGACCAGATACTATAAAACTCCTAAAGGAAAACATAGGCAAAACACTCTCGGACATAAATCGCAGCAATATATTTTTTGAACCAGCTCCTGGAGTAACGAAAATAAAAGGAAAAATAAACAAATGGGATCTGATTAACCTTAAAAGCTTTTGCACAGCTAAGGATACCATCAACAAAATGAAAAGACAACTTACAGAATGGGAGAAAATATTTGCAAATGATGTGACTGACAAGGGACTAATTTCAAAAATATACAAACTGCTCATACAGCTTAATATCAAAAAAGAAGCAACACAATCCAAAAATGGGCCGAAGACCTAAACAAGCAATTCTCCAATGAAGACATACAAATGGCCAATAGGCACATGAAAAAATGCTCAGCATGGCTAATTGTCAGAGAAATGCAGATCAAAACTACAATGAGATATCACCTCACACCAGCCAGAATGGCCATCACTGAAAAGTCTACCCTGGAGAGCGTATGGAGAGCAGGGAACCCTCCTACATTGTTGGCGGGGTATAGATTGGTGCAGCCACCATGGAGGACAGTATGGAGGTTCCTTAAAAAACTGAAAATAGACCTACCATGATATCCAGCTATCCCACTCCTGGGCATATATCCGGAGAAAAATAAAATTCAAAAAGGCACCCCAATGTTCACAGCAGTACTATTTACAACAGCCAAGACATGGAAACAACCCAAATGTCCATCAACAGATAACTGGATAAAGAAGATGTGGTATATTTATACAATGGAATACTACTCAGCCATAAAAAAATTTAATGCCATTTGCAGCAACATGGAAGGAAATGAAGATCATCATTCTAAGTAAAGTGGGCCAGAAACAGAGAGAAAGATGCCATACGACATCACTTATTATGTGGAATCTAAAAGAAAAAAAAAAGAACACAAATGAACTACTTATTGTTCATAACTAAGATGACTGATTTCTTGAATATGTGTGAGCACACTTGACTGTCCTTTATTATGGGATTACCGCGTTCTGTTGATTCTTATTTTGTAGTTGGCTTTATTCCTTTGGTAACTATGTAAGTTTAAAAAGCTAAAGCTCTAAACTGTTCTTAGCAACAATGATCAGCACATATATGTAAACTAAAAAAAAAAGTGCAGTATATTGTATATATGTATTTACATGCAATATTTTGTATATTGCAGCCAAACTGTAACAATTCTACCTAATAAAACTGAAAAATGAAAAAAAAAAAAACCCTCTGGACTCCTTCCTCACTGATGGGACCACTGCTCTCCCTGTCAAAAGACTCGTTTTATTCCTGTAAAGTGTAAACACAAGCTTTGATACTCTTGAAACAGAAGAAATACATGAAAGTTTTTAAAAAGAGTGCTGAGAGCCCCCGTCTTCTTCCTCAGCTCCCAGAGAGCTGGAAGTTGGAGATGGGCCATGGTGAGCTCAGGAGCAAAAAATACAAGGTCGCCTCCCAGCTCTGACAATCCTTTGCTGAACGTCCAGTCCCTGGTCCGCAGCTTTGTATTTTGCAAAAGAGCAGTGGAAGACCTGCATCCCCAGGACCCACTCACAGCCCTGCACTCTGACTTCCCTAAAGGGAGACTGAGGTGGAACTGCATTAAATCTGTTTGGGAAAGAAACACTACCTTCTCAATATTATGGATTCTCATCTAAAAATGTATCTTTCCACTTAAACAAATATTATTTTATGGTCTCAGTAAAGCTTAATAACTTTCTTAATAAAGACTATATATTTCCTATGTGTATTCTTAGATATTGTACAGTTTTTGTTGCTACTATGAAACAGTTTATCCTTTACATTTTTCTAGTTGGTTAGCTACTGGTATAAAAGGAGGCTATATATTTATTTTGCATTTGAAAATCTTACTGAGATCCATTAGTTCTGAGAAATTTTTGGTTGATTTTTATTGGAGTCTTCTAGTTAAAACATCATTATCTGCAAGCAAGCAATGACAATTTCTACTCCTTAGAGGTTTATCTTTTAACTTTTTCTTAACTTGCCACAATATCTAGCATATTCAGAATAATATTTTACAGCAGAGGTGAGAACAGATGAAAAACCTTGCTTCTTCACTTGAATTTACATTAATTTAACAAATACTTATCAAGCATCTACTATGTGCCAGGCAGTAAATAAAATGATTAACATTTTACTTTTCCATATAATGTTGGCTGATGAACTATCTTGTCGTCTTGTCTTTGATCAAGATTTAATTTTAAGTGTAACAGACGGTAGACTTGCCAATGAAATGTAGAACATGAAGGTACAAAAAGGAGCTTTAGAAAAAAAACAACTGTAAGTATCCGCATTTCCACTCACTTGAGAATCTCTAAGCCTAGGGTTTCTCATGCTGAGATGGAGTATAAAGGCCTCCTGCTGGACCACACCAGCAGAGAGCAGGGCACCAAAGGCCCCAGGACCACACCATGCTGCCCTCTGGGTCAAGGCCATCCTGGGACTCCACTGAAATAGCTCTTGAAATCACTCTCCTTCTGCTTTCATTTGAATGAAACAAAGCCTCACGATGAGGCAACACTGAAGGAATTTATCTTCAGATACAAAGGGCACTATTTTGTGACACTTTCTGTTATCCAAAAATGTAGCACCAAGATGACACGCAGAAATACAAACTGAACAATGAAGCTCCACCTTCACCTGTATTACTGGCAAAGAATAAGAACACCGACAATACCAAAACAGTAAGTATAGGCAAACACCTGCCCCACTGCCAGAGGGACCTCCTCTCTGGCCAAGCAGCTCCACTCTGGAGGGCTGCCCACAGGACTTGACCATCCTGGCATGCCAGGAAGGCTGTGCAAGGTGTCCTCTGCGCAGCACGGTCTGAGAGAGGAAGATGGAATACGTTCGCAGTATTCACCAGGGGTTACTTTCTCATAGCTTTATGTCCTCCCGGTAACAGATAAATACAGAAAACCTGCAAGCTACAAAAAGGTATTGATAGGAGAATGAAAATAACCTCAAATCACGTGATTCTACAGGAGCCACTGCTGATACACTAGACTAGTAGAACGTCCTTGTAAACTTGATTCCGTATTAAACTAGATCTTATAAAGGCAGATCTGTGGTGGAGATGCTGGCAAGCCACCGGAAGTCTGTAAGCGCCCTTCCCTAGTGCAGAGCTGGTGACGTGAAGCGCCTCCGCGGCTACATCTCCAACCCACCTGGAGGCGCATGTGAGGCCTCAGGAGCAGACTGCCAGAGTAGTGTGACTCATGTGCACGTGGCTGTCAGTACTGGTTTGGTAAAGTAGCCAGTACCATCCTGGCATGCTCATTTTTCTTTTTAGCTTATCAACACATTTTTTAAAGGTCACATGTTATATATTTCAAAAGGTAAAACAAAGTGGCCCGACTGACAACTCCACGCACTCCGCGCCCATTTTCATTAGCTACTTACTTATCCTTCCAGTGTTTCCTTATGCAAACACACATACATGTTCTCATTCCTTGTTTTTCTCACACTACACAATGCAAACTGCTTCACATGTCGATTTTTCTCTCTCAACAATATGCCTAAGCAGTCGCTGCCTATCAACCCACAGCTGCAGTGCAGCCCCACAGCACTTCACTGGGCTGATACATCACAGGGTGTTACACCAGCCTCCAGTCACTGGACACTCAGGCTGTTTCCAGCAGTCAGCGCCACCATGAGTCATCCTGTACACGTGTAATTTTTTATGTGTAAATGCACATGGGACAGTCCTAGAATGGAAACTGCTGGAACAAAGAGTAAATGCAACTAGGATTAAGAAATTACTCTCTCAAATCCCTGCTTCCCTCAAAGCCTCACTAGCAAAGAAGTTGTCCAAGAGGCACGTCTGCCAATCCGACAGCTGAAAACTTTGATTTCATTTCTCTAATTATGAATAAGTATGGTTGCACAATCTTTCGCATAATGAGGATATGGTATTTCTTTTTCTATTAATTATGCACGTCCTTTGCACATTTTTCACTGGGTTTTGATTTTTTCTTTTAAATTCCTAGAAGCTCTTTATTTATTACAGTAATTTAGCTTCTCATGTATATGAGCTGCAAATACCTTTTCTTGTCATTAGTCATGTCATGCAGATATTTCTTATATTTGTATTTCTGGAATTTCCATCCTGTCTCATTGGCACGTTACTCAAGTCACCGCTGTCTTGCTGAACCTGAATACAGCAGCACGGACCAGTGTCTACTCGCACTCCCTCTCCACAGGGCACCTGCAACTCCTGTATCTTGTTCTTTCACTGAACTTCAGAATCAGCTTGTGTAGAACCCAAGAGAACCAGGTTAGCATTTTTACTTGGAATCTTGTTAAGCGAATAATCGAACTTAGGGAGATTAGGCAGTTTATGATGTGAGCTTTTCTAGTCAAGAACACACATGTCCTTACATTTGTTCAGGTGAACTTCTGTGTCCTCTGAGAATGGTTAAGTTTTCTTCTTAGAGATCTAGTGTCTTTCCTTCTAAGGCATTATTCCTTTTAGGCATTTTTTGTTATTTGATTTTTTTTTATTCATTTTGTTTGTGATTTTATCTCACAACTAATTATTGTTGTTTGTATGCATGAAATCTATGATCCCAGCACACTAACCTTCTGTCTTCCACACAGGGGACCATGCACCCACACAACAAAGTGCCATGCAGTTGCCAGTGACAAGGAACATGCGTCTGCGCAGTGATGTGGGGGGAGAAATTTCATGTCAGGGGAGGTGAGGGCAGAGAATTTACCACATATGCTTCAGTATTTTTTAAAATTTTAAATATATTTCTTGTATATAATAAAAAAGATTTCCAAAATCGGGTGGTTGTACTGGCACGAACAGGCTATACCACGATGCAGGAACAAACCACCACCAGAGGCATCCGCATGAAAAACAACAGTTTACTTCTTGCTCTGGCTGTGTCAAGCCCTGGTCAGCAGGGGCTTCTGCTAATCCTAGTAGCTCAGGAACCTGTCAGGAAGCGCCACTGCCTCGTTATGTCACCGTCTCCCCACATGGCGTTAGGAAAGAAGGCACGGAGAACCACAAACCTGCTATGAAATGCTTCTACCTAGAGAGTAATGACACTTCTTTCACAACATGAGACCGCGTCTCACTTCAAGGGGGCAAGGCCCGGAACCAGGAAGTCGGTGAGCAGTAGCGATGTGCCCACAGGGTGAAACAGCTACACGTGAGGGCGCAGCGCTTACAAGGTGGACAAAGCAAGCCACTTCACAACTTCACACTGCAGAAATGCCCTCTTTAAAGGAGCACTAGGTAAATTCTTTAACAAAGGACTACTTTTAGATGCAAGTGAACCTGCCACCCCCCCCCCCCTTTAATTTTCCTACCTGAGAAGCCTGAGCTTCTGGGTTCTTCGTTTTATTAAAGGAGCACACACTGGCACCGCGGAACTCTCCCCTTAACCTGACTACCACTGCCGAGGACGTGCTCACCTCCATGTCTGCGGTTAGGGTTAGCTTAGGGTTAGGTTTGGGTTAGGTGAGATAGGACAGACAGCAAAACACAAATATCATGCGATTTCTCTTATAAGTGGAATCTAAAAAGCAGAACAAATGTAACAAAACAGAAACAGACTGATAGATACAAAGAACAAATAGGGGGTTACCAGAGGGGAAGCTGGTGGGGGATGAGTGAAGGTGAGGGAGATTAAGAAGTACAACTTCCAGTTACAAAATAAATGTCACAGGGATGAAAGGTACAATACAGGGATACAGTCGATAATACTATAGTAACTTTGTAAGGTGACAGATGGTAACGACTTACTGTGGTGACTACTTTGTCATGTACAAAAATGTTGAATCACTATGTTGCACACCTGAAACTAACACAGTAAGTCAATTATACTTCATTTACTTCATTTTTCAAGGGAGGGAGGGAGGAAGAATTCTAGGTGGGCAGTGGTGGGGTTTTATTGTGGGGTTTTTTTTTTTTTTCCAGTGCTCTAAAGACGCTGCTCCATGACCTTCTTTCTTACTATTTTTTTCCTGACAAGAAATCTGCTGTCACCTGCATATCTGCTCATCTGTACATGTCTTTTTCCCTCTGGCTGCTTTTAAGATTTTTCTTTTTCAGCAGATAACCCTGTGCCCAGCAAAACGGAACTTAAGGCCATGAGCAGATACCGCAGCCCAGTGAACCCGGCTGTCTTTCCCCATCTGACCATGGTGCTGTTGGCCACTGGAACACTCTCAGCCACCTGACTCTGTGCACGAGGTCACCCCCACAGAGTGCACTAGGGCTGTCCAGAAGGAGCTCCTCATCTCTCTGGTGGTCTCACTCTCCCTGGGCTTTGGGGTCCTCGTCCTGCTGCTCTGGGTCGGCATCTATGTACGAGCTCCCAAGGGTTCCAGCCAGGTGGCTTCACTGAATCCCTGCTTTTGTAAATTAACTTTTTTACTATTGCTAAAAATATCCCACCTGCTGCTCACAATAAAGGCAGATGTGTGACGAAAAAAAAAAAAAAAGATTTTTCTTTTTATTACTGGATTTGAGCAATCTGATTATGATGCACCTTGGTATAGTTTTCTTACTGTTTTTTTGTGTGGGTGGGTGATTCAGTGAGCTTTTTAGACAGTGAGTTTGTAGTTGCCACCGAGCTTGGAAAATTTCTGGCCTTTATTCCTTCATCTACTTTTTCTCTCTCTCTTGCTTCTGTGGGGACTCAAATTACCCACACGTTAAGTTGCCTGAAGTTTTTCCACAGCTCAGTGCTGCTTCTAAACATTGTTTTGATTCTCTTTCTGTGTCTCATGTTGGGTAACTGAGTCTTTCTTTCTGCAGTGTCTAGTCTGCCATTACTGCCCTTCTGTGTGTCTTCCACCTCACATACCTGCAGTTCTCATCTTCAAAAATTTGACTTGGGTAATTCTCCTATCTTCCATGACTCTACTTAACTTTTTGAACATGTGGAATATAGTTGTAGTAACTTTTAATGCCCTTTGCTAGCTCAAACAATGTGTCAATTTTGGTTGGTTTCCATTAATTGATTATTCTAAGTCATACATTTCTGTCTCTTTGCATGTCTGTGGGTTATGTACTGAATTCCGCCCCACAACCCCAATTCAGATGTTTACATCCTAACTCCCAGTGCTTCAGAACATGACTACTTTTGGAGACAGAGTCTTTAAAGAGGTTAAGTTAAGTTAAAATGTGGTCATTTGGGTGGGCTGTAATCCGTTAAGAGTGGTGTCCTTAGGAGAAGAAACGGACAGATCATGCAGAGGGAAGACATGCAAGACACAGGGAGAAGACGGTCACCTCCACGTCGAGGAGAGAGACCCGAGAAGAAACCAGTGCTGCCAACACACCGACCTCAGACTTGTAGCACCCAGAATCGTGACAAAGTCGTGACAATCGTGACAAACACGTCTTGTTTCAGCTGCCCAATCCATCGTGCTCTGCTATGGCCACCCAGGAAACGAAAACATCTGGCCACCTCCGATCAGATGTCAGACACTGTGAAGTTCACTTCGCTGGCTGCTGGGTGTTTTTTATATTCCTAAAAATTTAATTGACTCCTGTTTCAGGATGCAGTTAAGTTACTGGGAAACAGTTTGCTTTTTCTGGGTTTTGCTTTTATGATTTGTTAGGTGGGTCCAGAGCAGTACTCAGTCTAAGGCTAATTATTTCCCATCACTAAAGCTTGACATTCCTGAGTGTCCAGCCCACTGTCCTGTGGTTATGGGTCTTGTCAGAGGGAACTGGAGCTGTTTCACCGGAACCTTTTGAGAAGTTCTCTCCTCGGCCTCAGGTAGCTTCCTCACTTGTGCGTGTGAGCGGCGCTCTGCTGGACACACAAGGTGGTCCCTCAAGATATCTCCAGAGTTCTCTCTGTGCTGCTGCCTCCTCCCTGCCCTCTGTCTAAAAACCACAGGCATGCCGGTGTCCCCAGACCCTGAGCACCTTACCCACAACTCAGGGGGTCCACCAGGCTCCACATCAGTGCCCCCTCCCTGTGCCACAGCAGAGAGCTGGGGCTGCTGCAGGGCTCGCCTCATTTGTCTGTCACCTCTCAGGGACCACTCTCTCTCACTGCGGTGGCCAGTGTTTTGAAAGCTTTTGTTTCATGCATTTTGTCTGACTTTTGTTGTTGTTGTGTCAGTTACTTCAGGGTAAATTCAGTCCCTGTTACTCCATCTTGGCCAGAACTGGAAGTTCTGTATTTCTATTAAAGTGTCTATATTTGGTTTTCACAAATTCCTTCATTACTGTAACCATCAAAATTATTAAGGAAGAGTGTTTGGCTTTATTTCACAATATCAATAGATACATTCCAAATATATCTCCTTTTATGATGTATTCCATTATGCCAGATATACATACATATTCCATTATATTAACTCACTATATTCTCTCAGAAGGAACAAAAGAGTAAAGCCAAGATTCACTCCCCAAAACTAACAGCTGGACTAAATTCTTCTTAGTTCGTAAGTGGAAACCTTAAGAACAATCTTCAAAATCTTGTTCAAACACAGTCCTGGGAGTAATTTCACTGAACAGAATTGAAAGCTCTAAGGCTTTACTAAAATACACAGGAGCAATCCACAAATGCCTTTGTTCCCAGAGAAGAAAACAGAAAGTCATGAGGGTGTTGGCAGAGCTAAACAGCTGGGTGTCCTGCTGTGAAAAGGCCTTATTCTCCTGACAGTGACAAGAATGTTTAATCACTATAGCACAGCTTGTTTTCAAGTGCTTTATACACAAATGCATTACCTACTGTTAAAAAACAAAGTTCAACTGAGCAAACCTTAAAGATCTTATTGGCTTTACTCAACAATTCATGAATCAGGCGGCATCCCATGAAGCAGACAGACAGGAGCCACGAGGAGCTGCAGAAAGTGAAAGACTTCCAGAGGCAGAAGGGAGTAGGAATAAGGAGGTTCTGTGAGACAAAAAAAAACCCAACAGGTTCTTTACCGCAAGGGCACTTTCCCTCGGGAGATGGCAGAGGTCCTTCAGGCAGATGACCTCATTAGCGCTGATCAGGAGAGCAGGCAACCGCTGCCTGACTGATAAGATTCCATTTCTAGGAGCCGAGACTGCAATAAAGTTAGGTCTCAGTTTGGTGACCCCATTTTGGGTCTGCTGTCTTTTTTTAAAAAACTTCCTTGCTTTATTTTTCTTTGTCTTTCTTGCGGTCTTTCTCCTTCATGCAAATATGAGCTCCACAAAGGGTGAGGCCTGTCTGACTCTTGTGTAATGTTCTACCCACATCTTCCAGCACACAGTAGGTCTTCAACAAGTGTTTGTTAGATGAATAAAAGAACAACACGCAAGCAATATTCTTAATATATGCCACACTATTAACAGTTATTACCCAGGGGATAATTCCACTTTCTCAATTATACTCTGTTTTATATTTGTATTAAGAAATTTTTATTACTTTTATAATCAGAAAAAAACAAAATGAGAGAGGAACAGAGGGAAAGACACAGGGTCCCTCGGGGGCTACCTTTCACCATGGTGACTGCCATCCCTTGTGGTGGCCTCAGACCTGGAGCTCCCTGCCTTGGTCCCTGTAGGGTCTCCCTCTTGCTGTCTCTTGGGGTCCTGTTGCTACACTGGCAGGCTCCCAGCTGGCCTACTCTGCTGTAACAGTCCTTTCCTCCTGGAACCCTAAGCCAAACACCAAATGTCCTGGAACGGCAGTCTTATTATTTTCCTTCCTGTAGGTTCTGCCATGACATGCCCTGTCGAAGGGTCCCGTGTCCCCAGATTGTGAGAATTTCTTTTCTTTTACCTACAGATAGCTTGGTATACCAGAAATGTGCTGACAGGATGAGTTACCAAAAATGTCAGAGCAACAAAGGCCGAATGTGAGACCAGACTAACCATCTCCAGCCGTCCCTACACTCTGTCTCTACTAGACATCATTAAAATGTCTGAGCATAAGAGCTGATGGCTGCCACACATAAAAACTGAGAGACAGCAAACTCTCTGTAGACGGGTGCTGCCTTCTTTCATCTTTACATTCCCAGTGCCTAGCAAGGCATCAAACAAACCACAGGAGCACGGTAACTGTTTGTGGAATAAAATAACCTACGAGCCCCCAACACTGACCTGACTGACCACTTTCAGGTGGGAACAACACGACGGTCCAAGCCCAGGAATGGCACTAGTCAAGCATGAACGCGGAAGGGGCCTCTATCGTACACGTTATTAGAAGAAAACAGTTGAAAGTTAAAAGCTGTAAGTCTCTTCCAGGGCACTAAACTACAGCATCAAAATGACCTGCTTCAACCGCAACATTCTTCCCTTCCTCATGAACCCTTTAGTCAACATACCCAAGCCTTGTGGAGATCCCACAAGTCTGATGAGAACGGAAAACAATTTCAACTTTCTTTTCTTTACCCTAAAGCTCAGGATAGTTTTCAAGCTTCAAAAACAAACCCTAAATCCCAGCCTTCCTCAGATGGGCTGTACCCCTTCCTTGGCCCTCCTCTGCCCTCATCTCTGCAAAAACAAAGAGACTGAACCTTCCGAACCTCTTCACACTGACGCTCACCTACCTCCTCTTCGGTAGCTGCTCAGGGCATTTCCACACCTGGTAAACAGGCTACCCGTGATCCAGATGCTTAACTTCTGTAAGCACCATTTCAAGACAAACTCTGCTTCGAGACTTAGCTATCTGTGCAGTAGCGCAGCCTGAGAGGCAGGAATCCGCCTGCTTCCTACGTAGTCACCCCTCGGTGTCACCTCGTGTGGCGACCCAACCGTCACCTCAAACCCAGCCCCAGGAGCCTCCTGGCTAGGATGTGTGCAGGCCCTCACGGAGCCACTACCCTCAGGCCCCCCGAACTTGGCAGCACTCGGCTGTGCAGAACACACAAAGCTTCTCAGACACACAGCAAGTCAAGAACCTCCAATGCCCTCGCCCTGCAATCTAACCACCTCCCTGCAACTTCACAGCACCCTTGGCCTTCCTTCCTGTCTGGGAACCCTGGCCTTGCCTTGGGGTACTGGTCCCACAGACACCATGCCACCAGGGCCAGGCACCACCAGTCTTTCCCCCACTGGACTGTCCCCCTGAGCACACCAAGGCACTCTAACAGCACTGGCCAGAAACCCGCTCCTACTCCAGCTACCCACTCCCCTCATTCCTGTTCCGTTTTGTGGCAAAACTCCTTGAGAAAGCTATCTGCATTTCTTCTCTCCACTTCTCCCTGGAGCCTCTCCATCAGGCTCCTACCCCAACCACTTGCACTGGCCACACTTGTCAATCCCTGATCTCCATCACCAAATCCAACAGCAGATCACATTTGTCTGTCCAACAGGCTTCTTCAAGCAGCTGCCTCCACCCCTTCCTCCCAGCTCTCCTCTCAACTCACTCCCTCCAGGTCTCCTTGGCTTGACCTCCCCCCAACCCCCACTTCTCCCAGCCCAAACCGTCTGGGCCCTGTCGGGACTCTGAACGCCATCTGCAGGCTTACACTGGAGGTCGGCCCCGACTCTCCCTGAACTCCAACTCCTCCCACCTACTCCACTCGCATGCTTCACAGGAACCTCCTTATGCCCCAATCACACCCATTCCCCACAACTGCCCCACCTCCACACATGGCAGCCCCACTCCTCCGGCTGCTCGGAGAACTGGTGAATCCTCTGACTCTCTTCTGTCTTTCACACTAATCCACTGGCAAATCCTGCTGACACCTCCTTCGAAACATCCAGAATGCAGCATGTCTTCTCACCTCTACCCAGGCCCAAGTCCCCAGCATCTGTTGCCTGGGTGACCCTTAGTGGGTCCCCCTGCTCCCCCTGCACCTCCAGTCCGTCTTCATCCCAGCAGTCAGAGTCACATGCTAAGGACATACATCATATCCAGGTGTTTCTCCACTCTGAAGCAGCCAGTGGCTTCCATTCAAATGTCCCCTTACAAGAAAGGCCTCCTGTCACCCAAACTGTACACAAGCCTCAGCTGTTCCTCACTGGCCCTACTTTTCTCCTCAAGCCCTGAGCACTCAACACAGCACACACTTGTTCCCTTGTCACTGCCTCCCCCACAAGAAAGCTCTCAAGTCATGACCCACATCCACTGCTGCAGCCTCAGCACTTACAAGAGTTACTGTACGTAGCAGGTACTCAAACTCTGCTAAATAAATGGGTAAAAAAAAGTGCTGAATAACCAAAAAGTATTCTTTAAAATGTTCTAATACCAACAGATGTACAGATGTGTTAACTGATCGTGACAGCAATTACCCACATGACTGCTGGCTGAGAAGACACACTGTAATAGTTTGAGGCCAGAAAGGGAGTGAGGGGTAAATTCTTCTTGACGTAAGTTAACAGAGCTCTCTCAACATTCCCAGCTACTAACATTAGCAATCATTATGGGACGACCGAGATGTCTCCGCCTCAGTGCTCACTGCATGTCTGGCTCTTTCATACGTCGGAGCCTCACTCAGACCTATAAGGAAGGTATTTTCATCCTCACATCACAGAGGAAGAAACAAACTCAGAAAATTAAGCAACTCACCCTAAGCCACAAACCTTAAAACACTCACTTGGGACTCAGTTACCTATGCAAGCTTTCTCCTAAAATACCAAACACTATTATGATGGGCACCAACCCTAAACGAGGAGTCTGTCTGCTAACTGGACACTCAGGCTAGGCTTCCTGGCATCACTCTTCCCTTTGTGGGCATCCCCCATCCTCACTGACACTCCAGACCCTGGCCTTCAGTTCAGGAGGAGGCAAATGATGTACCCACCCTCCATATGGACACCCAAGTTCTATGGCATCGTCTCTGGGTGAAAAGCGTTGACTTCACTTGTCAGTTTTCAGGACCCTACTGCAGTTACAACTTTCCTATTGACCACATTTCGGAAGGAAGAGTGCTCTAGTCCAAGGAGGAAGATCATGAGTCTGAAAAGGCGTCCTGTCTCCAACACTGTCAGCAGAACCCTGAAAAGATGACCCATCTTCTAACCTCTTTTCAAGACCACCTCTGTGATAAGTCTCTTCTGGAGCTTTTAATCTACCTCAAAATATCTTCCACATTTGAGCAGTGTCTGCCCAACTTTACTGTAAAAGACAGACACTCCCCTGAGAAGAGAGAGTACGCGTTGGCTGAAAGACTAAGAAGCAAGCAAAGATACAGACACAAATCCCACCAAAGCAGCGCCAAGTCCCAGGGTCATGGGTCCGGGGCTGGAATGTGGCCCTGATAAGATAAACTACAACTGGGAAAAGATGGACACAGCCGGGGCCCCATCTGAGGCACCATAACGAAGCCTGCCCCCTTGCCTGTTGTGGTCCAGGCATAGTCCTCTGGGGAGTGGAAGGAGAAGGGGCCTGGAGAAAAGCAGACTTTAACTCAGACATTTACCTGTCTTTCTGGGTTATGGTGAAACCATTAGCAGCCCTGGATGTTCCTTTCTTTGGGACAAGGAGGAACCAGGCGTGATGCCTGAGTTCTTCTGTATTTATACACCAAGGTCTGAAACCTGCCAGGCAGCCACTGATCTCGGTCATGTGGCAGCCCTAGCCTCTGAGCTGGCAGAGAAAGGATGGTCTAGTTGACCAAAACACACAGACCTGTGCATCTCATTACTGTCTCCTTAGGGTCCAACTTAGGCCACTTACACCTCTATCGCATATTGTCAAGAACTCCGGGATTACAGAAAAGAACATGAAAGGCTCACAGAACCCTCATCTGCCTACTTGTACCAGACATGTGCAGGCAAAACTAATATCCAGCCCCTCCTCTCATGGAGTGCAGGGTTGACATGTAAGTCAGATGAACATTTACTTCCAAAAGGGACTCTAGTCCAACAATTAAAACAAACCAAAAAACTGTTCCGTGGTGCTTTGGTTTTTTTCTTTTTTTTTCCTTTAACCTCTAAAGTTGTTTTCATCTGAATTAGTTGCCACCAATGTTTAAAAAGTTAGAGATCAGACACACACCCAGCTACTCTTCTGGAAAGACTGGAAGGTCTGGCTGCCCCAGAGCCACACTCTTACCCGGCAGTAACAGGAGAGAAGGCAGCAGTTGCTGCCCCCTTCAGATGGGACACATTCCCTCCACTTCTCTGCCACCTCAGCATCATCCTGGCCTCCCAGAATAATAAACACAAACATATTTTCTTCGGGGAAAAATATCGTTTCCTTGGGGAAAAATCCACTTCTCTCTGTGTGTGTATTAGATCAAGAAAAAAG
Organism: Camelus ferus; assembly: GCF_009834535.1. Taxonomy (NCBI): domain Eukaryota; kingdom Metazoa; phylum Chordata; class Mammalia; order Artiodactyla; family Camelidae; genus Camelus; species Camelus ferus. Next base: position 15,931,224 of record NC_045714.1, on the reverse strand, counting down.
GCGGGGGGGGGGGAGTATAAGTATATAAAATATGAAACAAGACTAGCCCCAGGTACAGAAGAAAAAGCTAGGTATAACAGATGACTTCCTATAAACATATAAATCACCAAAACTCAACTCAGAAAGAGACAGCAAATCTAAGAAACTATAAGTTACCAAAATGCTATATTCTCAAAAAGCACCATGCTTAGGCAGTTTTACAGGTGAATTCTACAAAAATCTAAATTTAAAGAAAGAGATCCTTTCAAAAGCATTTAAACTGGCTAAAAGAGAGAAAGAAAAAATTTTAAATAAAGCTATAGAAAACACTAAAACAACCTGATAAAAATGATATTAAAGAAAAAAGTTACAGACTAGTCTCACAGAAAATGATGTCAAATTACCAAGAAAAACACTAATAAACAGAATTTGTCTACACAGTAACAGAGTTATCACTGATGATTCAATAATATGGAATCTATTGCTATAACAACACATTAACAGGTAATGGGATGAAATCTGTATGATCTTTTTACAGACGCAAAAAACAGCATTTGATAAAATTCAACAACAATTTTTGATTTAAAAAAAGACAAAACAGTAGCAACACATCCCTTAGTAAGATAACTAATGTGACAAACGCACTAAAAGAATTCTCACTAAAATCAGGAACAAGACAAGGGGACCCAGAGTATCCCTATTCTCCAATCTTATTCTGGAAATACAATGCAATTAAAAAAGAGACATAAAAAAGCAGAAAAGAAGGGATGAAATTCTTATTATTTGCAGCTAACATAATATATCTGGAAAACCAAGAAAACCAACAGCAAAAACTAGTTGAAACTAAGATTATATAAATTACTAGTTTCAAAATTAATAAAAACAACTAGTAACAATATATAGTATAAGAAAAGATGCTATTTTCCATAACAACAAAAAGATAAAATAACCGGGAATAAACTTAAGAAACATACAGAATTTTAAAACTAACTTAAAAAAGACATTTCTGAGTCAGAGAAATGTGTATGTAGATGGATATTAAATAATATTTAATTACAGATAATAAATTGCTAATTTTGATACAATATGACAATAGCTTTGGGGTTATATATATTTCAAAAAGCCCCTGTTTGTTCTCAAGATATATTGTGAATTATTTATAGATGAACTAGTTTGTTTTAAAAGTCTAGCTCCCAACCACACCAAAATGAAGGAGAGGAGGAAGAGATGATTCAAGACTAGCAAACAATGGAAAACTGTGGAGACAAAGTGATGGATACCTGGAGGTTCATTACAGCGTCTTCCCTACTTTGCACATTTGAATATGCAGGCAACAGAAATTAAAGAAAACTTAGGGGAGGTCACAAAGGGGGGGTCATGAAAAACAAATAATCCCAAAGATGTGTAACGGGCTTATAAAAAGGCACAAAAATTGCCACCTAACCATTAAGAAATTAAAACTAAAGCGAAGTTATATGTAATCTTCACCAGTTATGTAGAAAAGATCAAAATATCTGGTAATATTAAATATGAGGGGGAGGCAACTGGCAGTACTGCATGCATCAGCGCAACTGCTTGGGAGGGCACTTTGGCCTTCACCCTTCAAGGTCATAAACACACTTCCCTTGGCCCAGAAATTCCACTTCCAGGAATTTATTCTAGACAGTCATTCGACAAGCATTATCTCCCACCTACTACGTGCCGGGCACTGTCCCTGCTCTCACAGGGCTTCCCTTCTTATGGGGGAGACTATCAATAAAGCAAGTCAAGTGTGCAGGCAATTACACCCTCGGCCAAGGGACAAGTGTGATGAAGAAACAAGTAAACCCAACGGGGGCGGGCACTAAGGCCATTTCCAGTGTGCTAGTTTGGGAAGGCCCCTCTGAAGACGTGATAGGTGAGCGGAGACCTGGCTAAAGGAGAGTGTTCCAGGCAACAGGGAAGGAAGCAATGGGATAATACACAAATTTGGCCTTCCTGCCTTCTGCTTTTCGTTTTATTCACATAACAGCCTTTTGTTTACCCAAAGGATAGGAGCACGACTTGAATGTCTCTCTTTGTCCTCAACTCAAAAATAAAAATAATCAGATCCTTTTAATACAGTACATCTGTCAAAGAAGGTGCCAGGCCAGCACTGTTTCCCCAACATTATTGTGCAACACAATCTGATTTCTTCAAAGGAAGAGTTCCCAATCTGTCTAACTGTTGCGCCAAGCCCGTTCATGAAAGTGCATTAAAGCCAATCATGAGTTTTTAATGCAGATAAATCTTTCCACAGAGAACAGATTAGTTTCACAAAAAATATTGACCAGTTGCTAGATAATTTTACACAAAAGCAAAAATACCATCAGTCCCTGACCTTCTGGCAGGACTGGGAACCACTAACTTAGAGGAGTATATAGTTTAATTCCATGATCTTTTGGGCAATGAAGTTGATATTTTTAGGGGCTATCCTGGGTAAGTATTTTACACTTTAGTAGCCAGTGTCAATTAGGGGCATGCCAACTGACCCCAAAAGAAATTACTTTGCTACAACACCTAAGAACATTACACATTTTTTCAAGCAACACGAAGCATCAAGACTTCAAAACTGCCAAGAGTGATACTAACAGCCAGATAATTAAAAAGCCAGCCTATGGGGGGAGAGTTGCCCTTATGAAACATGCTTCTTTCTCAGCTGTGAGATCAGATTAGCATAAACGCATTCATCTCTCCAAAGGGAGCCCACAAATAACCATTTGACTTCGGGACCGGATGGAGATTCCCAAGGAGACAAATTCCGTGGGCACATTCCACGCAACGCCAGCCAGCTGCTTGGCGAGCGCCGGGCTTCCCCCCAGCAGCGAGGACACGGCGCACCCCCAGCCCTGGACGCCGACGACCCCTCGGCCTTAAGCGAGAGCTCGGCAGGTCCGAGCAGGGGACGCCGCGGAGACTCGGGGCCCGGTAAGCTGCCCACCGGAGAGAGTGGCGCCCCGGCCGAGTCGGACGCAGAGCAGGTCCGAGCGGAGTCCGCGCTTCAGGGCCGCGCCGGATGGCGCCGGGCGTCCAGGGGCTCCCCACCCTCGTCGAGAGGCGGTCGCTGGAGGGGTCTCACGGGCCCACCCGGGGGGAAGGGGACGCGGGGGCCAGAAGGGGAAGAGGAGAGGGTGGAGGGCGGGCAGCCCGGAGCGTGGTGGAGCCCGCCCCGCCCCCGCCGCTCCTCACCTGCCCAGCGCCCGCTTCATGCCCGCGTCGGCGGCGCAGCGCGGCTCGGCCGGCCCGGGGCCCGCCAGGCACAGGTTCTGCTTCAGGCGGCAGTCGGCGTCCAGCGCCGCAGCGGCCGAGCCGGCGGAGGGCGAGCCCGAGGCGGCGCGGTGCTCATGCTCTAGGGCGACGGGCTCGGTCCGCTTCCTCATTCCGTGGCCAGCACGGCCGGCCTCGCCCTCGCCCTCGCCGCCCGCCGCCGCTGAGAGAAGACGCCGCCGCCTCCACCGCCGCCGCGAGCCCGCCGGCCCCCAAGTCCCCGCGGGCCGGCGCGCCTGCCTGCGGCTACTCAGCGCTCGCCAATCAGCGCCCGACTCTCGCCGGCTCCGCCCCGACTCCGGCTCCGGCCACGCCCCCTCCCGGCATTCGTGCGCGCCCAGCATCCACCGCGCGGGGCTCAGCCATCTTGGAGAAGGGAGGACGAAGCCGCAGCGCGCATCAGTGTCCGGGCGGGACGGGGCGGGGCGGGGCGGGGCGAGGCGGGCCCGCCTGGTGCCTACCGCAGCGGCCCTAAGCGGGGGGCGGGGGGGAACCCTCTGCTCCCATCTTTAGAAATTCAACAGGTCCTTGTATTAGCGTTGATGATACTAAGAAAGTGCGAAAGAATTTCATTGACCATATTACTAAATATCGCAACCAGCATTCCTATTTGTCACTTTTGGAACTTAAATGATGAATTCTTTTAAGTAATGTAGTAGCACATACTGGAGATCAGGAATCCAGAAACTAAAGTGCAAAACATCTTTTACTCTATCAGTCCCTAAATCGTCTTCAATCAATAGAGCAAAAAGCTAAGAAAGGAGGGCTGGAGAGAAGAGAGTAGGGGTGCTTGTCCTTATACAGGCTCTATTTGCTACCCCACACTGGGGACACCTACGTTTATATCTCTAGTCCGCACCTCTTCCTTGAACCCCAGATTCCTCTATCCAGTGGTCTACTCGTCCACTCTGTAGACTTCAGGCAGCTAAAACTACCTTCCAGCTGAACCGCCAGCTCTCACCCCAGCTCCAGCCATAACCTTCTGCACCACGGGAACGGCAGCTCCGTCCTTGCAGTTCCTCAGGCAGAAACCTTGGGGTCATCTTTGATTCCTCTGCCCTCATAACGCAGCAGGTGTATTACCAAACCTGGTCAGCTCTCCTTTCAAAATCTATCCAGGACCAACCACTTGGTTGGTCTATCTCAACACCTCCACCAACCACACCACAGGCCAAACTGCCATCGCCCCTCACTTGAATTATTTTAATAGCCCAAATGGTCTCCTGCCTCACTTCTGTCTGCCTAACTCAGTGGCCACAGAGGTCTTTTCTAAAAACCTAGATCCAGTCCTGTCACTTGTTGGCCCGAAACACTTCAATATTTCTCCGTCTCACTGAAAATAAAACAAAAAGCTTATGAAATGGGCCAACGGGTCTTACCTGACATGGCCTCCAGCCCTTGCTCTGGTCTCAGCCACTAGCCTTCTTGCTCACCCTGCTGTAGCATCACTGCGTCCTTGCCGGTGTGGAGACCCCAGGGCGTGGGTGGCATGCAGGTGAGACATCATACCCACATGGCAGATACCCACATGGCTTACTGCCCCCCGCTTCTGGTCTGTGCCCTCTCTGAATGCTAACTCAAGACCTCCAGGCCCTCTCACTTTCACTAGTCACTCTCCTTTGCTTATTCTCTCCTTAGGACGTCTCACTGATGTACTCGTCGTCGGTATCTCTATATCTGTGCCTTGCTGCTTCCCACACTTGAACATAGACTCTGACAGCAAGGACTTTGTTCACAACTTTATCTTCAGTGTCCAGAGCAACGCTGAATAGGCGCTTCAGGAGATTTGCTGAAGGAATAATGAGTCATCACAACTCCTCCGAAGTGGGTACTATTGTCCCCACCTGTACAGGTAAAGAAATCAGTCTCAGGCCTGGGGTCTGAAGTGGAGGTTTATGGCAAAGGAACGTTGAGGATGCTGGTGACCTTTGGGTCACTATCCTGTGGCACGGTGCACTATAGAATTGTATGCTTAATAAAAACACTTAGCTCAGTTATCTCTTCCTGAAGAGCTGAGACGGAAATTCAGCATAAGGGTCAGAATAAGAGCCATTCCCGGGCTCACGTCTCAGGTCACCGATCTACTGCTTCTGTCTGTGCAAAAGAGCAGCATAGCTTCTAGGCTTAGGCAGAACGAGTCCAAGGAACACTGCTTTAAAAACAGACAAAACAAACTGCAGAGCAGTGTTCCCACCTTTGATCGTACAAATGTCCACAACCATCCAGGCGGGAACGTGCTGACGCCCGTTCACGTTAATCTAGGGCATTGCCGTCTTGGTCGACCTTGTGAGTAGAGCTCTTTTACAAATGTTTTTAAATGACTGCTTAATATCTAAAGCAGTACTGTGGCCTTGTCGGCCTAAATGCAGGGTCTGTCACTTCAAAACTGCGTGACCTTGGACAAGTTTTCCACCTTCTGTTGCCTAATCAGCACCAAGCGTCTTAATAACCAGTGAAGGGATAATCGTGAGAATTACCCGAAGTATGTCACCGCCCCTAGCACACAGGAGATATCCAATGAAATTGTTTTTCCTTTACTATCACATAAAAAAACCCACCCTGCAAAACCGGACGGACGCTACGCCGGGTCCTAACAGCAGCGCACGCCTTTCCGAGCCTGTCTTCTCCACCCCAGCGTGCGCACCGCTGTTCACCTAAACGAGAATGAATAACTACAACGGAAATGGGGTGGTGTGTTCACCCCGAGTTGTGCTGCGCGACAGCCTGGGGCTCAGCCTCCGCTCGGCCTGAGGTGGGACTGGGGGCGGAACCAGGGAGTGGGACCGGGGGCGGGACTGAGGTCCGCGACCGCTCCCTTGTAGGTTTCCCTGGGGCGCTGCGACTGCGCAGCGGAGGCAAATGTCCCTTGGCCGCCGCCGTAGCCGAGGACCAGCAGCGCGCTCCTATTGGCCGCGCGTGTTGGCGCCAAAGCGGGGTGGAGGCGGGGTCGGCCCGCCGGCCGAGGAGCGGTAGGCGCGGTGGTCGTAGGCCGAGCTGCGGCTGTGTGCCGACGGTGGGCGGTCCGCAGGGCCTGCGCTGCCGCCATGCTCTGCGAGAAGGCCATGGAGCTGGTCCGCGAGCTGCACCGCGCGGCCGAGGGGCGGCTGCCGGCCTTCAACGTGAGGCGGGCGCGGGCGGGCGTCTGCCCAGGGCGGCTTCCCTCGGGGCTGCGCTGCCGGAAGCGGGACGGCGGGCTTGCCCATGGTTCTCCGCGGAGCCGGACATCGGCCGGGGCGCGGCTCCGACGCCGGCCCGGCTGGGTTTCGGCAGCTTCCCGCGCACGGGGCGTGCAGCGGCCCTGGGGCTTCCTGCCGGACGCACGGGTGGGCGGGCGGGCCTGGCCCGAGGCGCTCCAGCGGCGGGGCGGCCGGGGGTGAGCCCCGCCCCTGCGCTCGTGCCGCTATCCCCCTCGGAGGGCGGCCCCTGAGCTCGCGCGGACGCGGGCGGCCGGAGAGGCCCGGAGACGTGTCGTGGGCGCAGGTGCTGAGTTACACCGGGGAGGTGTGGGCCGCAGTAGCTGGGGCGTTAGACCCGCGCCTGGAAGAGGCGGTGACCGCATGCCAGCCGCGGACCGGCCGTGTGGACACCCTCCGCCCGCTAGGGAATGACCACAACCTGGGCTCTGGGTCCAGGAGATGTGCCGTCACTCACAAGGCATTTTAGGCGCAGGAGTGACTGAGTAATTTGTTGTGTTTTGACGATAACTGTGGCAGCACTTTGGGAAGTGGATCGGGGAGAGGAAAGAATGATTCTTGGTAGTTATGATAGACCAGCTGAGAGATGTGTCGGGTCCGAATCCACATCTCGGGAGGCTTCGCTCTCAGGTAGCAGAGTAAACAACATAGGAGGTCAGCAGGAAGAGTGTTTTGGGGAAAGCGAGTTTTGTTTTGAACATTAAAAGGCACCTAGTCTGACAATGAGGCCATTTGACAGATGAGGAAACTGAGCCGAGGAAGTTAGGGACCGAATTAAGGGGCTTGTCTGAACTTGCAGCGAATTGGAGACAGAGCCTCAGCTTGAACACAGGATTCCAGTGTTCCAGTCTGTTGTTCTTTCAACTTCAGGACAGTTACCTCATTAAAAGTTAAGAGAGAGCATTTCAGTAGAGATGCTGAAATTCAGAGGTGTGGGGGCTCTCAAATGTGGCTCCACTGGGTTCCGTGGGTCTGGGCCTTTTGGGGGTCCTGGTACAGTTGAGGAAACCAGCCCAAAGACAGAGGCTGCCGGACATGTGCTGGCTCTTAGACAGCTAGTCCAGCCCTCTTTTCCATTCAAATTTTACAGTAAATGTTGGTTTGCCACTTTGGGGGTCTGGGGTGGACTTAGAAGTTGTAAAGTCACTCTTCTAGGTCTTAGTTGGCGGAGGAGACTACCCTTGCAGTCAGTTGGAATGATTACCCACTTTCTATGTGTAGAACTGGTAATAGTTTAAGTGAGTTTGTAGGAAAATTATCTTGGGCTCCCAAAGGCTTATGGCCCAGAGATGAGAGCACAAAATAATGCAGTTCCTTCCATAGATTAAAAAGTCTAAATCTGAAAGCTTGTGTGTATTTTTACAAAATTATTTCACACTTGTCTTTGGATCCCTGCAAGCCTACTAACTGTGCAAGAGTTTCAACTGTTCCTTAAAATAATATTTGTGATAAAAGGAGTGTTTAACTAAATTCTAATAAATCAGACTTTTCTGTGATCTCTTTTTGACCAGCTGATAGAAGGTAGAAGTTATGCTTACATTTTTCATCAGGAATGACTTCTTTTCTTAAAACTGAGCATGTTAAGTAGTTGATTTTGTAATTATACCAGTAGTGTCCAAGCATTTTTGCTAATGTGTATATTTTGGCTCTAAAATAGGTGGGTCGCATATATTTGATTTTTGGAAAAACCAATTGTGTAACACTTACGAATTTTATGTTCTAATGTTTTTATCCTTCCAAGGGAAAATTTTAAAAATTTTGCCCTAAAAGGATAGTAGAAAAACTCCTCTGACCTTTCTGTTTTCAGTTCTTGCAGTATAAGCCAAACCACTGTTCGTCTTTTTTTTTTTTTGGTAGTAGCCTTTTAAGACCATTTTCTAGTAAGTAATAAATTATTTACATACTTCTGTCATGCATTGTTGCTTCTGTATGACTTGACTTTTTGTCATCAGTTTTATTGTATAATTTATGTACAATAAAATACATATTTTAACAGACCTTTAAGTTTTGACAAATGCATACAGTCCTTATTATCAGCACCCAAATCAAGGTTTCTGTCACCACAAGGATTCCCTTTTCTCCCTTGTAGCTGTTAGCTGCCTCCCACCTGCAGCCTTGGGCAACCTTTCTGTGCTGCAGATTATATTTGTGTTTTTTATGTTCTTCTGGATTCAGCATGCCAGGAATCGCACACTTTTCCATACAGGGCCAGTTGGAAGCACACAGCGTGTACTCCTGTCTGACTTCTTTTCTCAGAACAGTGTATTCAAGATTATCCTTAATCAGTATGTTAAGTGTATATCTTGTCAGTAACTTATTCCTTTTTTTTTGGTGGTAAAATATACATAACTTAAAATTTGCCATTTTAACCATTTTTCAGTACAATTCAGTGGCATTAATTATATTTACGTTGTTGTACAACCATCACCCCGATTTCCAGAACTTTTTCTTAATCCTTAAGCAGGAATTCCCCATTCCTCTCTACCCTCCGCCCCTGGTAACCTCTAGTCTGCTTTATCTCTGTGGGTTTGCCTGTTCTAGACATTTCAGATAAGTGGAATCATACAATATTTGTCCTTTTGTGTCTGGCTTATTTCACTCAGCATATTGTTTTCAAGGTTGAACCATATTGATGCCTGTATCAGTCCTTCATTTCTTTTTATGGCTGAATAACATTCCATTGAATGGAATTCAATAGATATTATAGACAGAATATTACTACAAACTTGGTGTGGGAATTAACGTATCAATATAATTTTGTATGTTCTAGGAGGATGGACTCAGGCAAGTTCTGGAGGAGATGAAAGCTTTATATGAACAAAACCAATCTGATGTGTAAGTTGATAAGACTGATACCTTAAAACAACTTAAGAAATAAGGTATTGAAATCATATAATCTTACGTTAGTCTTTAGATAATGATTTTTTTTTTTTTTAAATTCTCTGTGAGCCTGATCATAGGCCTGGAGGGATTTGTGTTAAGCTGCTGTATCTCCGGGGGTTCAAATAGTGCTTGGCACATGGTAGATGTTCAATAAATATTTGTCATTTGACGATACGACTTGGTATTGGGTCTGTCTCTTATCTCCGTGTGATAAAGACATTCCCCAAAGTAAGGAAATACGATGTCTGTCTTTTGGAGGCAGTGGAGAGTAACTGTGCCAAATGCGGAGTACCACATGTCTAAGCAAAACCCCCGGGGGGTGTGATCCTAGGCAGATAAGCTTTTGGGCTTTTTATCTTTTAACGTATTAGCAAAACTCTGCTGTGGAGTATTTGGGTACATTAACTGTTAACATAAATGGATAAAAACAAGCATGCAGTCAGCTGTTGGCTTTGAAAAGGCTTATTCTGAAGTAGACTTTCTTTTCCTCCCTAAATGTTTTACCAGGAACGAAGCAAAGTCAGGCGGCCGAAGTGACCTGATACCGACCATCAGGTTTCGACACTGCTCTTTGCTGAGAAATCAGCGCTGCGCTCTAGCCTACCTGTGAGTGCCTCTGGCTTTGCTGGGGTGACAGGGAGCCGCAGGGGGTTCCCCTGTGGTTTCCTAATTAGTCATTTCAGATGGATAACCAACATTCTTAGATTTGTCTCTCCTTTATAAGCATGCTAAATTCTTCTCTTTTCTCCGTTCAGTTTTTTAGTATGAAAAACTGCAGTATTCATAATATTAGGGAATAACATGAAACCCTCATGGAGCCATCATAAACAAAATGTTAGGTTTAACAGTCCTGACATTTTGCTATAGTTGCTTCATCTTGTTTTGTTTGTCTGCTAAACCACTACAGAGCATCGTGGCATCTGACCACTGAATACTTTAGTATGCACCTCTAAGAAATAAGGACCTCTGGGACCTTTTGTCATGTGGCCACTGTACCATTCTCATAGCGAGAAAATCGAACACGCTGTCACTGCGTCTGTGCAGTCTGTGTCCCTGTCCTCCCAGTTGTCCCAAAGGTGTCTCACGACAGTGGCTGGTTTGCCTCAGGAGCCTCATGAAGTCCACGTGTTACATTTCATTGTTGTGAGTCTTGGGTCTTTCCTGATCAAAGCAACTTCTGATACCCTTCTGTTACACTCTCTAATACCTTGTTAATGTCCTAGGTACGACCGATTGCTTCGGATTAGAGCGCTCAGGTGGGAATATGGCAGTGTCTTGCCAAGTGCTTTACGATTTCACATGTCTGCTGAAGAAGTAAGTTAGCACTGTTCAAGTTTATGAATTTGGAAAACACTGAGATTCTGGCATTGTTCTATAACAGTATTTATGGTATTTCTCTTCTTGTCTTAATACTTGTTTTTCTGCAGTTTTGGTCTGTATTTACTGTGTGCTGTGATGAGAATGGCAGGAGTGATTCTAAATGCTATGTGGAAAACTCTGCTACGACTTATTAGGGATCATCGGTAGGATTAAAATCACTGGCATCGTTATTTAGAGATTTTCCATAAATTATGTGTGTACATACTTTCCTTGTCAACGTGAATATCTATGATGAATCTAGTCACTGAGGCACAGAGCTGGCTCAGTATTTAAGGACACAGAGTCATGCAAACTTGGATTCAGACCTTGGCTCTGCCACAGTCATGTCTTGGGCAGGTGATTCAGTCTCTCCCTGTGTCTAAATCTCCTCGTCTGCAAAGTGAGGGCCGAAGTGCTTACCTGTTAGAAGGCTGCAGTGTCTTCAGACACTAGCTTCCTAGAGTGAGAGCAGACTTCACAGGGTGAGACTGCCCTCAACCTCAGACACCAGTTGTAAGTTTGGGGGTTCCCAGGGCCACCCTCCCTTCTGGCCAACTGGCTGCAAATTCAGGGGTTCCCACCATCCCCTCAGGCTTTTAGCCTCTTGATATCAGCCCAACTACCGGAGAGGAGAGGGGAGCTGGACATAGACCCTCAGTCACCTGTGAGCTGGTCAGTCATGCAGATGTAATGACACCCCAGAGCTGTGAGCATCCCTGGTTGACAACACGTCAGTGTACCAGGAGGGTGATGTATCCTGAGTCCACAGTGGGAGGACCCTCCCAGATCTCCCCCTGTGTGTCTCTGCCTTTGGCTGGTTCTGACCAGTGTCCCTTTAAATGCAGTAAAACCATGACTTTTAAGTGGAGTGCTTTCCTGGGCTCGGCGAGTCGTTTTGGCAAATGGTTGACCCTGAGGGAGGGGTGGGTGTGTCCGCGCATGCACACACATTCCCGACGCAGGTTATGAGGATGTCTTCTGCACAGCCTTCCAGGAGTTAGCTTGCTTACCAGCCCCAAAGAGGCCTACAGTGCGGGGACTGATTCTTGTGTTTGATGGGAGAGTTGGGTAGCGTTTTCAACATGGGGACTGAGATGGCACCGTTTCTTGAAAAGCCACTCTTTTCCCCCTGCTCCGTGCACAGTGCCACTTTTGTCATAAATAGAGCATCAGTGTGTCTGGATTTGGATGGGGGACTTCTGCTTGTCCTTGCACTGGCTCCATGCTGTTTTAACTCTTCTAATTTTATAAGTCTTGAGTCAGTATTCCCTTCTTATTCCTCTTTTTCAAGTGTCTCAACTATTTTTGGCCTTTTGCATTTCCATGCAAATTTTAGACTCAATTTGTCAAGTTTCATTTTTTAAAAAGTTGACGTTTTGATTGAGATTGAATTGAACCTGTAGGTCAGTTGACATTAATATGAGACTGACTCGTGCAGTCCATGAGTGTGGGATACCCTTCCAGATATTTAGGTCTTCTTTGATGTCTCTCAACAATTATAAGAAAAGAACCAATATACTGAGATACAATTTACATACTATGAAGTCACCCTGTTAAAGTATCTTGAGAGAGATGTGCGCCTGTCAACACCCTGTCCAGAACATGTTCTCTCTCTGCTTCCCTGCCCCTGGAAACCACTAACCTACTTTCTCCATAGATTTGCCTAGGTTGGATTTTCCATATGAGTGGAATTGCGCAGTATGTGGCCTTTCATGTCTTTTACCCGGCGTGTTTTCAAGGTCCAGCCACGTAGCAATTGCACACTGGAAGTCCTTTCAGGCTTTGGGTTGGGATAGTCCCGTTGTGGGGTTGTACACGTCTTATCCCTTCATCGGTTGATGGACATTTGGGTGTTTTCTCTACATTGTTTTATAGTTTCAGAGAAAACATCAGTACGGAGTTTGACAGAGTTTGAAGAGATCATAATTCTGAAATGGTGTATTTTTCAGAGTTCAGGTTTTGTTGGAAGGTTCCTTAGGGCTGCGATTAAGTATGCTGGGATGCAAGTTCTGTGAGAACAGGTTTTTGCTCACTTTGATAAATGATGCTTCCTAAGACCCCAGGCCAGTGCCTGGTTCAAGGCAGGCAGTCGGTAATATTTGTAGTTTAGATGAATGGTAGTTGCAGTAATGATCCCTGTGGGGAGAGTGTGCTGTTTTTGAAAGGATGATGCACAGTTTCTGCAAGTCTGTTTTCTTATAACTTTATCAAATGGCCACCTTTATGTTTTCAGATGGAGTGGTTCAATCACTATAAAAAGTCCCTTGCTACTTACATGAGATCCCTGGGAGGAGAGGAAGGTTTGGACATCACACAGGATATGAAGCCTCCCAAAAGCCTATACATAGAGGTAACTGTCCCTTTGTAAACGGGTTTTCTTTAATGCATAGACTCTGCTGACTTGTCTGAGGAGAAGCGGGATGTGGGTATGTAGTAGCCGTGCAGGCACACCTTGGAGATACCGCAGATTTGATTTCAGACCCACAATAAAGCCAACGTGCGGTAAAGCAAGTCACACAAAGTCTTTGGTTTCCCAGTGCATGTAAAAGTTGTGTGTACACTACATCGTGGTCTATTAAATGTGCAGCAGCAGTGTGTCTAAAAAACAATGAACATACTTTATTGCTAAAAGATACTGTCATCTGATAATGCAAGGCTGCCATAAACCTTCAATTTGTGAAAAATAGGTTACCTGAGAAGCGCAAAAAGCAAAGCACACACACAAAAAACATAAACCCAAACCAAAAATGTCCCCTGTAGCGGCAGTAATAATAGGACGGAATAGATAAAACTTTCTGACTGGACCTGTTTTAACAGTTTTAACTTTGGAACTGTGTAAATATGTTACTTTAAAACACATAAATTGACTGTATTTCCCTAATGAGTGTATTCTAAGGATGGGAAGACGTGCAGAGAGCTCTTAGCCTGTGTCTAGTTACGGTAGTAGTAGTAGTAACAGTATTGTTACTGTTATTTGTAAACAGTGTATGAATTGAGGAATAGAGCAAAATGGTAACAGCGTGGACTCACATTGAATCATCTCTTTCAAAGAAGTGTTTCTTAGGGCTGCCCACTGAGGAGGCTTGGGAGCTGTGACCAGCCCTGCATGAGCATCCGCTTCCTGGGGTCTAAGTGCCATTTCCCCTGTAAAAGGAAACCAGGACTCCTGGGGAAAATGGCCCATTCCAGGTCTTGAATAGATAGAAAATGTACCAGCTGAGCACGGAAAGCAAAGAAGGCATCATGGGCTCCATGGGGAGGGCTGCCCAGGCTCGGGAGCAGGCTCAGAGGGGCTGGCGTTCCCTGGGGAAGCAAACTGAGACGCAGAATGACTGATGGCAGCAAATCGTAGCACTTCAGTTACGTAAGGAGCAAGAATGATAACACCACCAAACAACAACAGTAACAATTTTAAAACTGAAACCTCTTTGGGGCCCCTTGGAGAATATGAAAGAGGCACCTCATTTTAAAAAGTGGTAAATAAAAGAATGGAGACAAGCCTCCACCCTCCTTTACTGCACAGATTCAGTCTCAGGGAAGCCAGACTGTTTGCAAGGGAAATTTCTTTTTGTGGAAGAATTCCAGCTAACAAAAAGGAGCAGGAAGGAAAGAATGAGATGAAGGCCGTTTTGTAGCCCTAACACAGGGAGGCAAATAGCTGCTACACCAGGAGGTGGAAGAGCTCTTAAATCATGGGAGTGTGGGTGGGTGTGGGTGGGCGGGAGTGGTGCGCAGACCCACTGGTCGGTCTCAGCGTCCAAAAAGAGACTCCAGACACTTTGTGCTTCGTGACATCAGGACACCGTTTGCCTGGAAACTAAGCCTGATCTGATCCAGCCCCTGTACCTAACTTCTACTTTAAAGGAGATTCTGGGATGGAGGAATATGTTACGTGACCCCACAGGAATCCACAACAAAATCTAGTTTGTGGGAAACTACCAGACAGACTTCCCAGTTTATTTAACAGATAAATCGCCAAGGGGGAGAACCCTGCAGATGAAAATGGACTTGGAGGCGTCAGAAACATGCAACGTGCAACTCTTGTTTGACTGATTTTAATGTGGCAACTTTAAAAACATTATGAGATGATTGGGGGAATTTGGATACCAACCAGGGTTTTCACGGTATTTAAAAATTACTACTTACTAAGATGTGATAATGGTGTTGAGGGTTTTTTTTTTGAAGAAGAAGAATCTTATTTTGTAGAAATAGGTACCAAAATATTTATTAATTAAATGAAATGATGTCTAGGATGTGCATCAGAACTCCCCAGAAGTGGTGAGGGAACCAGACTGGTGACATGTTGGTGGTTGTTGAAGCTGATGGGTCGTGGGGTTTTATTAGTCGTTTTACCTTTGAATGTGCTTGAGATTTTCCACAATAAAAATCTATTTAAAGAAGCAAAATGGTGGTAGTGGAGGGGGGTATTTTTCTAAAATAGTGTCGCTCAAGCTAAGTCAGAATGCCTTTGGGAGTCGTGGGGAGATTGCAGAGCAATCACAGGGCATGAGATCATCCGGGAAACGTAGGGGACTGAGACGGGGTTGGCTGTGCTCATACCACACTGGTGCTGGGGCTCGGGAGGGTAAACTGCAGGCCGCACTCTCAGGCAGAGGAATGCGTCCTCCCGCTTCCCTGGGGTGGCTCCTGGAGCTGGGCCAGGTCCCCGACCTCTGGGGCCCTGTCGAGGTTCCTTCCTTGCAGCCTCAGAGGTCATCAGGCTGCCTCACCCCTCCCACCTTCAACTAAGAGCCTTCCGGGGGAGGGGACAGGTCAGAGGTAGAATGCGTGCTCAGCAGGCAGCAGGTCCTGGTTTCAGTCCCCAGAGCCTCCATTTAAAAAAGGGGAAAAAAAGAGCCTCTCCTGACTGTTGTAACATGAGTCTGCCTCCGTTCTTTCCCAGGGCCCTGCTAAGCAAGCGTCCGCGTGGTGACGGAGAGTGGAAGAGTCCAAAACAGAAATGTTGCTGACTTACATCCCATCCTCAGATACTGGTGTTTTATGGGAGGGATCTGGGAGAGGACGTTGGAGCAAGTGGGAAACATTCTCTTTTCTTTGTAGATATGTATTTCAGCTGCTTGGTTTTTCAGGATTTGCAGAGGGACGAGAATCCAGTGATGTTGTCTCTCTCTGGCAGCAACCTGGGTTTCCTTACTGCCAGCGCTGATGTCCACATATTCAGAAACTGGCCATTTTGCTTCCTCCCCATCAGAGCAGCGCGGTTGGAACCACGAATACCACAGCAGGGAGAACCAGTCCCAGTACCCAGAGAAGAAACAGGAGACAGCCCCGTGCCCTCCCTGCGGGTGCACACACGGTCCCCATCCACTTTGTGGTCGCTGCATGTTAAATAGTTGAGGTAAAACATCAATTTTTCCTTTCAGGTGCGGTGTCTGCAAGACTATGGGGAATTTGACGTTGATGATGGTACTTCAGTCCTTTTAAAGAAAAACAGCCAGGTATTCACTAGTCTTAGGATAGTTTAAGAGTGTTGAATGATGGAAATGTTAGAGTCAGTAGCAAACAACTGTCTCCTTGGGGTGATCATTTGTGTCACAGTAATTATGTTTAATTTAAGATACTCTGTTTTGTCCTTTTCCTAAACATAAAGACTTAAAGCCATTGTTGCAGATAGTAAGAAATGGTTAATCACAGCTGACTCTTGAACAACGTGCGGGGTTTAGGGTGCCAGCCGACCCCCCAGCCCCGCATGGTCAGAAATCCGAGCACTGCCATTTCTGCCTCAAAAACAAAGGAACTGATAGGTGGCTCGCCCGAGGGCAGGAAGCCGGGACTGGTCGGGGTAGAGTCAGGACCCAAACGCTAGGTCTTTTGATTCCACATATTACGATCTCTGATTGAACACAAACTTGTTAATTTAAAGATCTGTAAAATGAAAGTACGAGATACATATATATGCCACATGTAAGTGGAGCTGTGCAGTTCAAACCCATGTTCGGGTGTCAGCTGTAACTTGCTTGGGTTTTGCTTGAATTTAATACCAAGCATTTTCCTGGGAAATTACCACACCGGGTCTTACTCTAGCTAATGGCTATTTGTTGCATTTAGCGCCGTCAAAGGGTTATTTATTAAACGGGCTCAGCGCTTGCTTTTAGTTTACACTTCTTCACAGTCTAAATGCCGGTTCTTCAGCAAGTGGTGGTACGGATCGAAAGGTTCCATAAACATAGCAGCTTAATAGGGAAGGACTGAAATTGTGCCGTTGTGGCCTACCCTGAATTTTTCCTTAGAAAGAATCTCAATGCATTTATTGTTTCCTTAGACATCTTCAAGTTCACGTTAGATGAGTCGCGTCAGCTACATTTATTTTTTCCTATCTCAACTTTCTGTAGTCACACTAGCATAGGAGGGAAGATGGCCTGGTGAAGACCACTTTCCTCTGTTACCTGCCACCTTGCTGTCGGACGGGTGTCATCTACTGACCCCTCGTCCCTGACGTTGAAGCCAAAGGATGCTTCCAGTTGGGTGGCTCTTGGCTCGTTCCCTGAGGGTGAGCTGGTCTCTTATTTTACTAGTACCCTTGGAGCTTTAAGTGGTTTCCTAAAACAAAGGTTGAGTTTTTTAAAGACAGGTTTTCAGGGTGCCCTAAAATCTTTAGTTGTTAACGGCAAAAATTTCCCTCCCAAGCATCCTCCTAGAAGTAGGGTACTGCTGAGTAGAAAGTGTGAGTTAACGCTCTCGTAGTATCTGTGTCTGGAGGACCCAGTGTGACGCTCTGGCTCACAGGAACAAAGCCGGCCTCTTACAGCAGGCTCTGAGCAGTGCTCTTCATCCCGGACGCCGTCTTGCGGCTGCACTTCTCCCCAGGCTCTGGCCAGCCTTCCCACCCGGTGTGCTAGGACACTGACTCCTCAGCAGGGAGAGCCTGGGCGGGCTGGGGCGGCCGAAACCCGGCCGGTCCCTCCTCCACCTGCTGCCCTGCTAAACACTGCTGTTTCTGTGTGGACCGTGCCACAGCCTTCCTCTTGCTGAGACTTTGTCTCAGTATCGCCGCAGAAAAACAGGAAAGCGGCAAGGGATAGCCAGTGGTAGAGCATGTGCTGAGCTTGCAGGTGGTCCTGGGTTCAGTCCCTGGTGCCTCCACAGTGTGGAAGTAAACCACCCCTCCCCAGTGAATGAATGGACGAATGAATTAAGGAAAAAAGCCAGAAAAACATTTCAGAAGCATAATTTATGGTAGTTGATGTAAGGGGCTTCTGAAATGTCTGAGCACACCTGAAACCAGTTTCTGTGGAATCGAGAGTGTAGACCACCCACATGATGGGACACGTCCCCTCCCGCATATTCTGCTCTTGTCAGGGTGGTGAGCACGCTTCTGGTCGGGAACTCAGAGCCCCCTCTTTTCAGCAGACACTGGAGTAACTTCACTGTTGAGCTGCGGGAATGTTTGAAATGTATATGAAATGCTGCTTTTTAATGATGCAGGATGTAATTTAAAACTCTTCTCCTTCCTTCCTTCTTCTCCCCTCCTTCCCTCAGCACTTTCTGCCCCGGTGGAAGTGTGAACAGCTGATTAGACAGGGCGTCCTGGAGCACGTGCTGTCGTGACCCAAGCTGCTGCCAGGCCCCCGGTGGTGCGGGGCTGGACCCGACCAAGGACGCTGCTCCCCTCCCCTCTCCACCTCCCCTCGGGCCCACCTCTCTTTGGTTTTAATACTTACATTCTTTAAGATAACCAGGAATGATTGGTGGAAGAATACAGTTTGTTTTTTTCGATTTCTCTTTTATTTAATTTCTGAATAGAATCCCCTAACCTTCCATGGTGAACCTGTTTTTGGATTTGTCATGTGCTTCCATTGTGAAGCATCATTTCTCAATTCAGAGTTTGAATTCTTGCCCTCTAGAGACCCTACTTCCCCCACCCTGCGGTCCACAGGCCTAGTGGCCAGGAAGTCCAGGATCGAGGCTCTGGCAGATCTGGTGCCTACAGAGGGTGCTTCCTGGGTCCACCTTCTCACTCTGTCCTCACAAGGTGGAAAGTTGGGTTTCTTTTGTACAGGATCCTCCTCTTTGTGTAGTAAGCTGTTTCTGTAATTACATTCCTGCAGTTCCCAGAATAAATACCACAGTGTGTTTTTGTGTAATGAAAGTAAACATGTTACATGTGGATCTCTTCTCAGCTGTGGGGAAGGGTCTCAGCTGGCTGTGTAGGGAGACAGGGTGTGCCTTGTGTGGCTCCTGGTCGTGCTTCCTGTACCAGCCGGGGTCCCTGCAGCTCCTGTTTCCAGGTCACATGGTCGGGGAGGTGACGGTCTAAGATTTTCAGTGTATTGATTGTTTAATGACAGACTAACTTACTGTCTGGCTGGGAAGGAAAGACACAATGGATTTTTCTCATTTCCTGCACTGGTGGCTGGTGTGGCTGGAAAGGGAAATAGAAATTGAGGCTAGAAAAGGGAGTTCGAGCGGTTCCCCCCTCCACCGAGTCACACTCACCATAAAGTCACATGAAGAGCTGGTCAGCTGGGTGGAGGGCAGTTCTCATTGCCCGAAGTTCTGTGAGTGATAGGAACTGGACAGTGGTGGTCAGTGGCCTTTCGCTGCCAGTCCCCTCCATAACCAGCCCAGTAATCTCAGAGGCAATCAAGTACAAAGTCCAGATAAGCCCGGTACCTGGCACATGCTGTGCAGTTTCATTCTTACATAGGAGACTGTTTCTGGCCAACATGACGCTCAAGTCCACCTGTGGAGAGAGTCCGCCGAGGCTGTGGGTCGCACGTTCTCAGGGTACGCGAGTGCACGTGCTCAGGTCAGTAGGCGGCCCTTGGCCCATTGTGAGCCTGGAGTCCTTGAGTTGGCGCGAGGACGGACCGCAGTGCAGGCCGTTGCCACGCCGCCAGCCCAGCCTCGTTCCTGAGCTGACATGATGCGCTTTCCTGTTCAGTCCCAAGTGAAACAGTAAGTACAGGCCTTATTTGAGATGAATGTGCGCTAGTTAAAAAGTTAACATTTTGTGGGTTTTATTGATTTATGTTGGCTGGCTCTCTAGAATTGTGGCTAGAATTTTAAACATCTATCTTATATGATTTTTTTCTTAAAGAGGTAATATATGCACAGTTAAAAAGGAAAACATAGCCCTGTAATGTAGAAAATGAAGCAAGTTCCCCTTCCACCTACTGAATGCCACCACCCAGGGTATCCACTGTTAACTAGTCACGTGTGTAAAGTGTAATTGCATTTCTTTTTAAGGGTTTCCCCACGCATTTCTAGTGTTTGTTTCTAGTGTGAATGGAATCCCTTTTTTAAAAAAATGTGGGGGGTGACTAGGTTTATTTATTTAGTGGAGGTACTGGGGATCGAACCTGGGACCCTGTGCTTGCGAAGCAGGCACCCGACCGCTGAGCTAGAACCTCCCCGCGGAGTCTTTCTTGTGTGTGGTATTTTCTGACTAGTTTTCTGCTGATACATACAAAACTGCACATTACGATGGTTTGGCCATCTTCTCATATTTATGTAAGCTCATGTCTTTTCTCACGTTGATCTTGTTCTCTAGAACTTTCAGGAAGTGGTTGCCTTCTGCAGCTCACAGCTGGAAGCTTACCTTCTTCCTGACTTGATTGAAATGCCAGTCTTCTTAATGTTTCTGTCCCAGGCTTCTCCAGGAAAAATACTAAAACTTGTGGCCTCCCTCAGTGCCACCTGAAGCCCCCAAATAAATTCAGCACCGTAACAAAATGAACCTGGGTAACTAACAAGCAGGGTTTTCCCATGTGCACTTTTGGAACTTGAGTCATCATAGATGGTTTCTCACTTAACTCTCTGAAGTTATAAATTATATGTAAAGAATTTTATTGTTGAACTATCTTGCATTCCATTTGTAACACTCCTCTTGGCCATGGTGTGTTAGCCATTCAAGGAACTGCAAGGTTTGACTGACTTTATTGGGAAGGTTGCAGCTGTGGCTGATGCTGGTTTATAGTGTTTGGGAAGAGGCGAACGTGTACGTGTTCATGTATGTGTCTACGCTTTGTCAGTGTTTGCAGTTATCTGTTCCTATGAAAAAAAAATCCAAACTTAGTGGCTTTAAAGCCACACCATTTTGTTAGCCCTCCCAGTTCTGTGAGTTGACGAGGTTCAGCTGGGAGGCTCTGCAGATCTTGCGTGGGGCCCCTGAGGCAGTCGCATTCAGACGGCGGTCTGGCTGGGAGGGCTCAGCTTCCCGTGTCCGAGTGGGGTCTCCACGTGGTTCTCCAGCAAGCGGCTGGGCCTCACCTGGCACCTGGGGCCCCTGCGGAGCTGGGAGGTGGATGTGGGAGCTGCTGGTTTTCTGAACGGCCAGGCCTGGTGCTGGACTCGCACCATTTCTGCCACAGCCTGTGGTTACTGCAGCCAGAGGTGCCCAGGCTCGGGAGGGCCCCAGGGCCAGGCATCGCTTGCTGGTGTCCTTAGGAAAGCTCGCTTTCTTGTCTACCTTTAATAGAAATGTAAGTTTTAAGATAGCACGAATACCTATGGAACCACCTGAGTATGAATCTTTCTGGAGAGAGGAATTTTTTTTACTTTCCTTAGTTTGTGGTCAAATTTTTTGCTTTTTAAAGTAAATTGTAGTTAATCGTGTTTTTAAAATATTTTATTCTATACATATTTATTCTATATTTTGCAGTGTATTAAGGTATTTTTTCCTTTTCTGTACACAGGTCATTCCTAATATGTATCTGTTTTCCCTTTTTTCTCTTGGTCATATAGCTAAAAAAGGTATCTGTAACGATGATGTATTAATCTTTTAGGATGTAGAGAATGGAGATGCAGATTTCAGATGATTTATTGCTTTTCACAGTTCATAGTATTTTAGGATGAGCTGAATTTATTGTTTTATAACTTCACAAAAAAACACTTAATGTTTTCATGTAGTAAAAATGTAACCGCAAGAAGGCAGCCGTCGGCAAGCCAAGGACAGAGGCCTCAGAAAAAACAAACTTGCCAACACCGTGACCTTGGATTCAGCCTCCAGAATTGCAAGGAAGTGGATTTCTGTTACGAAGCCACGCAGTCTGAGTTTTGTAACAGCAGCCTCCTCAGACGAAGAGGCGCCCGCACTTCTGAGAGGGGTCTGCTTCCCTGCTGACGGCGCTTGGACAGTTTGCGCCCTTTCGCTGTTACAGACACAGCTGGGTCAGTAGCCTTGTGCATGCGTCGTTCGCTGTACATACAGCTTTGTGTGGGGGAGAATTTTAATTCTGATGGCACAGATGTAGGAATTATAATTTCTCCTACCACCAGAGATGAAGGAGTCGCTCCCCCCACCCCCTTTGCTCACAGAATGTTTCCAATTTGGGGCTGTTGCACACATGTTCAAGTCTTTTATGGACACGTATTTCCTTTTCTTTGGGGCAAATAACTAGAAGTAAAATGGATGGGTCATGTTGTAGGTGTGATTTTAACTTAAGAAACTGGCATGCTGCCCCGAGATGGCTGTGCATTTCGTGTTCACGTCAGCGCTGTACGAGTTCTAGTTCCTTCGTGTCCTCCACAGGACTTGGCAGGATTACCCTTTCTGATTTTACCCATTCTAATAGCTGTAAGGTGCTAGCTCACCGAGATTTTAATTTGCATTTCCCTGGTGACAAAGATGTTGAGTATCTTTACATGTGATTATTTGGAATGTGTATCTTTATTTGGTGAACATGTCCAGATCTTTGTCCATTTGTTGAAAAATTAGGTTGTTTTCTTGTTGAGTTTCGGGAGTTCTTTATACATTCTGGATGTAAGTTCTTTATGAGATACATGCTTTGCAAAGGTTTTCTCCCAGTTTGTGGCTTGTCTATTCATTTTCTTAACAGAATCTTTTGAAGAGCAGACATTTTAGTTTTGATAAATTTATTCATTTGTTTTATTTATGCTTTTGGTGTCATATCTAAGAAATCTTTTCCCAGTCCAAGGTCACAAAACATTTTTCCCTTCATCTAGAAGTGTTATAGTTTTAGGTCTTACACTTAAGTCCATGATCCATTTTGAGTTAATTTTGGTATATGGTGCGAGGTGTTGACCAGGGTCACTTGGGGGGCCGGTGTGTGGGGGATACCCGGCTGCTCCAGTACCTTTTCTTCACAGGACGTGAGTGAGTGGTTTGCCGTGCCTAGCACTGCTACGCACAGAGCAGGCCGTGGGGCTGCGCTTGCCAACCCTGTTCTTCTGTTTGACTGCGGTAGTGATTGTCCTATTTCCTTCCTCCTGCTGATTTTGGGTTTAATTTGCTCCTTTTCTGCTTATTTAAGGTAGAAGCTGAGGTCACTGATTTGAGGCCTTTCTTTTATAACCCAGTTGTTTAGTGCTATGAATTTTCCCCTAAGTGCTGCTTTTGCTCCACCCTACACATTTGGATATGTTTTCATTTTCAGTCAGTTTGCAACTTGTTGTAATTTTCTTTGTTTTGTGGGTAATATCAGTTTGCAACTATTTGGGGATTTTCCAGATCTCATTCTGGTCTTGAGTCCTAATTTAGAAGAACCCACTTGGTGTTGTCCTCTCCAGAATCTGCTCTTCCCTTCCATCCAGTGCTTTAGGGCCGTTCTCATTCAGCCTGTACAGTAAGTGACCGACAGACAGGAGGAGGCACCGCAGCTTCAGGACAGTGGGTAGGGTCTGCACTTCTGTCTAAATCTTGTAGGAGAATGTTTTTCATACATCTAGTTGGTGGGCATATGACTGTTTCTTTTAATTAAAAAAATACCTAGAAGTTTAATCAGTTTTAAGAGAAAAGGACTTTATTACAAATACAGTGACTTCATATTACAGTAGCTTCTTATGATAAACCAAATGACCATAATTTATATATATTTTTGCATATAAAACTATACCTTTTTTTTAAACATATAATACACTTTCCAGTGTGACGACCTGTCACTGAGGATAAGATTGCATCCACAACAGACACCACCCTCCCTGAGTCCTCAGCCCTAAACTAAGCACTGTCTGCACCTCCCCCGGGGAGCAGGCCCTGAGGAAGAGCCTTCCCCTCCTCCACCCCCACTGCCCTTCTGGAGCCTCCATGGAGCTGCCCTCGAGGTGCTAACGGCTGAAGCTGAGCAGTGACGCTCAGACTGCACAGGGCGCTGCCGCTGCCCTCAGTCTCTACAGCCGGGGTCAGCAGTCAGCACTGATGTGGCTTCACTGCACCATCTGCCTTGCTGAGAGCCCACAGTCGGCTTCACCGGGAACAGCAGCATCAGCACTTCTACCTGACGGAGGTGGAAACGGAAATTACCCACGACCCCTAAAAGCACGTGGTCTCTTCCAGCGTGTTTTCCCTGCATCTGGCCCAGCAGACCTTCATCGGATGTCTGTGGCAAACGAGGAACCACAGTCCTCACCCGTCCAGGGGTGCACGGCCAGCAAGCCATCACGGGGCTTACTTTTAAAGGATGTTCCTCCGAAATGAATTCCAGGAGCAAAAGCCGTCCTTACACAGAGAGGGACGCTGACGCCACCTTACTGATGAGTTTGTTGAGCGCTCTAACTTTTTCCTCCAGGAACCGGGTTTTTCTCTCGGCACCTCGTTGCTTCTCTTCAGTGACCTGAAGTGCTTTCATCAGGTGAGCATTTTCCACGTAAAGGTCCTTGAGCAGCAGGTCAGACTTCGTGTTCTTTTCAAACTGGAGAGGGGAGAAAGCCACACCGTACTGTGAGTCTAGCACAGAAATGCCATGCGACCAGCTGGCCCCTCCTCATCGTCCACGTTTGTTCAGACCATGGTGTTGGGGTTTTACAGATTGGAAACAAACATGGGATGTAATGACAGTTTTTAGTTATCATAGCGTGAGAGGAAATTCAGAATCTGGTGAACTAGGCCAACTTTGTACGAATTGATTTTACCAAAAAATGAAGACAAAAAGACCAAGATCCACTGGCCTCAAAAAGGACTGTTCTGGGCAACTTAAAACAAGGAAATCGCTAGGAGTGCCCAGACAGCTTGTCCACGTCTGCGTGCTCTGCAGGCCCATTGCGCCACCCGGGTGCACTGAGGCGCGCGAGCTGGTCACCACGCACTCAGCTGCCGTGGGGCGTTGGTGATGGGCGCGCAGGGCCACCGAGTCGGGGCGCCAGAGGCACGGGCATCTTGGGCTTTGTGAGTCAGCGCTGAGTCCACCCACCCAACAGGCAGTACCGAGCAGCCCCCTGGCTCGGCACTGCCCTAGCAACCGCCCGGCTCACGGAGACAGACCAGAAACAAGCCCGCACGCAGCACGTGCTGAGAGAATGCCCAGGAGGGGACATGGCGGAGACCGGGTGACAGGTCTGAGGAGGGTGCAGGGGGAGCTGCTGAGGCTGTCCGGCGGAAACAGTCCAGGCAGAGGCTGGCGCACGTGTGGTGACAGGAAGGACCAGGCGGCCTGTGGCCGGGCAGGGTGCCAGCGGAGGGGACTAGGTCCTTGAAGGCCACTGTAAAAACTGCCTTTTACTCTGAGCAAGACTGGACGGTTCTGAGCAGAGGATGGCAAGCACCTCCATCACATTTGAAAAGGACTGCTGCTCCTGAGAGCAGACCAAAGGGGCAAAGAAGGACTAAGTTTAGGACCCAGAAGAGGCGGGGGTAGGGGCCGTGGGGACGGGCGGGAGGTGGAGGGCTCTGTATGTGCGCTGCAGGCGAAGATGGTCACCCTGTGGGAAGGGGTCACCCTGGGAGGGGGTCCACCATAACGCCAAGGCTTTGCACCTGGGCGGGCAGGCAGGTGAGCACAGACAGCTCTGAAGGTCCCTCTGTAAAGAGGAGCAGAGACCTAGCAGGACCCGGGCTCCAGAGGGAGGAGGCACTGGGGCCCCGGGGAGGGAGGTGGCACCAGCACTCACTCTTCTCTGCACAAGTCTGGTCCTCCACTGACACAAGCAGGAATCTGAGCTGAGAGGCGAGGGGAGAGGTGCTGGAGGTCAGAGACAGGAGGAGGGCCCTGCTGAGGGGGACGGCTGGGCTGTGGGAGGCACCTGACACCCTCCGTGTGCAGCAGTCCATGGGATGTACGCCGGGCTGGGGTTTTTGCCAGGTGAGAGGAGGCAGGTGAGGCTGTGCCAAGAGTGATGGCCAGGGGGTCACTGACAGCCTGGCAGCTGGGAGGGGAGGTGCGGACCCGGAGACAGAGAGGGGGCGTCAGTGCCAGCGGGAGAGGGGCCGCACAGGTGGGGTCGGGTGGGGGCAGCCCACACAGAGTGACCTGACTGGGGGCCTGTGGCTCCAGGCGCCTCAGATGGCCACATGTGATGGCTCTGTGACGGGGGGTTTCTGCAGACCCGTTTCTCACTCCTGTGGCGCCAGAGCTCTTGTTGGGTGGCTATGGCCTCCTCTCCCGCTGGCTCCGGGGGAACGAGAGGTTCTCAAGGGGTCTGTGACTGGAGGCTCTGCCTGGATCAGCCGGGAGACTCCCCGGAGCAGGGACGCTTCGGGCCGCATCGCGCTCACCTGCACCTTCCGCTCGCTCACTTGCTCCTGCAGAAGCAGCTCCACGTTCTTGAGAATCCCCTCCGCCTGGGCCCCCCGCTCTTCTGCAGCTCTCAGCGGGTTCTCGTGAGCTTCCTGCACGAGGGGAGGTTTGAGACCAACGCTGACATCTGAGGAAGAATCACCTCTGGCTTGCGTACTTTAGAGTGGAAGCTAGCCGGCTGGGCGGGTAAACCCGTCCGGAGCAGAACCGTCAGCAGTGCCTCCCGAGCCCAGAACCGCATTCCTCTGCGGTTCGAGGCGCCAGCAGACTGCTTTGTCCTAGGGTTTTCATCCTGTGTGACTCCAGAGTGAGCTTCCCCAAACAAGTCAGTCTTCCCAAAGGATTTGACTCACTTTCTTTGTTCCGTCAGTACCTCTCTGTTTAACTGTCTCTGCAGCTTAATGTTTTCACATAGTGAGAAAGGTTCTCAGAACCTGAGCTTACAAACGTCAGATTTCACCCACATTTCCAGTCTCCTCTACTCTAGTCCCTTCCTGAGGAAGGGCCCCCCAACCCTCCAGGAACTTCCAGGACTGCTGGTGTCCCCAGCCCTTCACTCGGCTTCCCCAGGCCCCAGCTCACTGATGCCTCTGGGGAGTGCTCTGAGGTGGGCTCCACTGCCCTCAGAATTTTACAGAACCTAGAGCACAGAGGTGAGGTGACTGCGGTGGCAAAGCCAGGACCCCACCCTGCCGTGTGCACTCTGAGCCCCTGTCTGGCTGCATCTAAAGGCGTCTAGGGCAGCGCCTGGCACAGTGCTGTCACTTCGCTTGATCTCGGGTCTCCCCCGGCCCCCCACCCTTACTACCTTAAACCCACCGCAGGGTCCTTGCACTCGTCTGCACTCTCGGGCCACCCAGGCCTGGCCTGGAAGCAGGTTGTGGCCCTAACGTTAACATTTAGCCAGGTGGCCGACTGCAGACATGGTGAGGCCGGAGACAGCGCCTCAACCCCTGCCCACCCCCCCCACCCCCAGTTCACGGTGAAAACTGGGTCCTCAGGGAGCAGGGGCGCTGTTGGGCACCTTCCCCTTGGCTCCTGGGCAGCTTCTGGCTGAGGCCAGGGCTCCAGCCTCCCCCTCCCCACCGCTCTCAGGCCCACGTCCCCCTCACCTGCTGCGCCTCCAGTCGCCTCCCCCCGGGCCGCAGAGCTGCGTGCTGCTCCCTGTCCAGCAGCTGCTGCAGCTCCACCACGTGTCCCCAAGGCACCAGCTGCTGAGAGTGCGCCCGGGCCCGGCGCAGCCTCAGCATGGCTCCGTGCAGCTGCCCAGGGAGAAGGCGCAGCGGCTCAGGGGTGGCCACTGAGCGCTCCCCCTACAGCCCCCCAAGACGGGACGGCAGGGAAGGCCCCCTCACTCCCGCGTCCCTGCATCTCCCGCAGAGCCCCTTCGTCTGAACTCTCACGGGCAAACTGCTCAGCTGGCACATCTGGAGCCAGGAAAACACGTCGGACTCTGCCCTTCTCCCTGTTGGGTACTTCACTGGGGTCTAACTCCTCTCACACTGGGACCCACACCAGCCACAGGTGCAGCCTTCCTCTTGGGAGTTTGTGCTCCTGAGACTTTGCTGCAGCTGGGGTCCTGGAGGCAGTGACACAGAGCGGCAGGAGCTTGGGAGCAGGCACCGGCTCCCTGTGGCCAGAAGCTGTAACCAGCCGCACAGAGCCTGGCCACTTCCACTTACTGAGCACCCGGGGGGCCAGGTCTAAACACCACGTGCAGCACATGGACTCCGGAGGCTCCATCCAGAACACACAGAACTGCCCTCAATGTTCTGCCACTGCATGTCTCTGAGGGGCCGCCCCAGGCCAGGGGTCCTCCAGGACGGGCCCCCAGAGATGCACCTGCACACGCCATGTCCAGCAGGGCAGCTACCCTCCTCTCTGGGATGAGAAAACTGGGGAGGGCAGTTCTAAAACACACCTCCACCAAACGTGGCTTCCTCCTATCAAACTTTGGATGGTCACCTGATAGTCACTCTGGCCGGAGCCCAGCCCACAGGTGCTCATGGCACTGAGTGCTGTGTCAGCCCCGACCCGTCCCAAAAGTGCTCCTTTCTTTGCACATGCTGCCCAGGCCCCACTACCTTCTACAGCCACCTCTGCTCTGAGGCCGGACCCTGACCACACACTCCTCTGGGGGAGGCCGCTGTCTGCCCGGCGTGAGGCCTGAACCCACCCAACTCAGTGCCACTCAAGCCCCCTCTTTGTGGACGGACATGTGGAGAGAGGCTGCGCTCGCACTGGGGAGCCTGCTCCACCGTCACTTTAGAGGGCAGAACATCCCGAAAGGGCAGTGGGGCCACCACCACCAGGAAGCCAGGGCCTCCAGTTTCGGTGCTGGGCGTGGCAGCTGGTCTCAGACGGCAGCTCCTCCCGTCCCTTGGGAGGTAGGCCTGGGCCTGCCCTGACTCCAGGGGCCCCTCGCTGCCCTGGAAGCTCCTTACTTCCCTTCTCCATATTTTCCTCCATGTGTTTTTGGGGGTCCTCTTCCAGATCACCCAGAGAGGAGGAAGCTGACGGCACAGTGGACTGACCGCCTACATCCGGCACTGCCCGCCTGTGACGGGCCGTGCGTCAAGCACGGACACCTCTGGCAGCAGGGGGATCTCGCTCCTCAGCCCCAAAGGGCTCAAACTACTCAAGGCAATTTCTCAAGGTCCCTTTCATACTCAAAGCAGAGAAGGGAGCCCCCCAGACACAGAGGCACCTGGGGAAAGGCCTGCTCGCCCTAGCAGGAGGGCGGAGCCCACAGAGCCCAGCCCTGGGCTCCACACCCACGCTGACCCCTCCACAGCCTGGGGCCATCTGGGAAGTGACCTCTCTCGCCAGGCGACCACGACCAAGTCCAGTGGTTGGACCAGGGGCCAGTCGGGGAGCCACGCAGGTTCGAGACCCTCTCCCTGGGCCCTTTCGCTGCTGCAGCGCCCTGGCCCTCCCAGCCCAGCCCACGTCTGAGTCTGCACTGTCACCTTCCTTCTCCCCTCCTGCTCAAGCACCCGACTCCCCACCCTCTTCTGTCCCTGCACCTCACGCTGTCAGCACCCTCTGTCCCTCCTCGGCCTGCCCTGCTTGCGTCTGTCCCAGACTGCAAGCTCCCAACCTCCCTGTCTCTGCGCCTCCTGAACCTGGTGAGCGCTGGACAAATGGGGCAGGAGACAGGGCGGGACACCCGCTGGGTGTGCTGCTTGGGGCCTGGGGGGGGCCTGGACCTCAGAGGCAACTCGCCTTGTCCCCCAGCTCCCCCATCCGTAGAGGGCACCCCCAGAGGCCAGCCATGACCTCCTTCCCTCAGGAGTAAACCAGGCACAGCTGTCCGTCTGGCTCAGCCGAGGTCAGCCCGACCCTGGGCTAGGCCTGACTCAGCCCTGGACTGCTGCCCAGCCAGCCCCACAAGGCCCCTGGCTCCCAAGTCCCGGCCAGGCTACGTCCAAGGCCAGCTGACCCTCGCGGGCTGGGACCCCCACACACACCCACCTGGTCCCGGCTTGCTTCAAGGGCCTCTCTCAGCTGTGACTGCACCCGTCTCAGGCGCTGGCATTCCCGAGTCATGTGTTCAAGTTCAAGACCAAGTTTTTGGATTTGGTCACCCTGTTTTTAAAAAATCAGTTTCACAGGTCTCAGAATTATCTTAGCAATGTGATACAAAAGCAAAAATGACAAAATTTAAGCCACCCGTGATCGCAGCAGCCCAAGGGCGTTGTGCTGTCTCGGGTGGCCCTTCCTCTGCGCACACACTTCCGCTGAGTCACGGTGAGCTGCGCTTGCCCTGTTACTTTATTTATTCGTTTTTAGTATTTAACAAGCACTTTACTGTGGAAGTAACTTCCTCGATCAAGGACCACAATGCAGATGCACTTTACCATCCAGTGAACACCTCGGAAACGTCCACGGCCCAGTGGTAAACGTAAGCCTCCAGTCTGAATGAAGTCTAAACCGCCCAGGTCGGGGCCTGAGCGCACAGCAGGAGAACATTCAGAGGACGCTCACAGTTGGTATCATCCTGCTCTTTCTGTGGAAGACCCACAGCAATTTCTTTGGTCGTAATTGGACTTAACAGTATCCAGTTCTAATGAACAAGGTAAATCGGAGATCTCTAAATTTTACGATCCCAGAATTAACGGCTCCAAGTCAGTACCAGCCACATCCGTCACCAGTGCCTCAAGTGCTTCTTTCTAATGAACTGCCCGTTACATTTCCACAGTTCTGAAAAGGCCAACAGACCGTGAAACAGGCACTTCCTTAGGCTCCTGCTTGAAACCAACAGCTTCAGCAAACCGTTGGCCTTGATTCAGGGCCAGTTCCCTGTGACGCTCAAGTGTGAAACATTGTTCGAAAACATGGTTTTTAAAACGGCTGCACGGAAACTGGCTGCCTCGCTCAGTGCCACTGACAGTGAAGCTGCCTCCAATGGTCGTGCTGTTGTAAACCCCACAGCCACGAAGGTGCTCCCGCCAGGCCTTCCCACCAAGCTCGGCGAAGTCCCTGATGCTCTTGGTGTATGTTCTGCCAGACTGCCCCCCGGGGAGGTTGCACCAACTTACTCTCCTGTCACCAGGATTTAATTCCTTTCTGCTCCTTTTTCTAGATGCCAGGCTTGCAAAAGCTGCTGAAGGCCTCGTATCTTCGGGGCTTGCTTGGTGGGTCCCTCGCTTTACCTCCAAGCACTCAGGTCTGTTTCCAAACTGCTTCAGACCAGCCTGCCCACGCCTCTGCCCCGCCAGCCACGCACCTGCAGCCCCTCCCGGTGCGCTGCCTCTTCCAGTCTCTGCGTCAACAGCTGAATGGTGACGTGATTCTTCTTGTTTTGGGCCTGGTGGGTAGAGGCCTCCTCTCCCAGCTGCAGGACCCTCAGGTTGAGCTGGGACAGTTCATCCTTGCATCTCTGACTCTAGAGCAGAAAGGGTGAGAACACGGGTGAAAAGTCGTTTTTTTTTCTATCCAGCAGCTGACTTCAGATCATCCCAGGGCTTCTCAGCCAGTGGTTCTTGCTTCTGTGGGGACACCTGGCAACGTCTCCAGATATTTTTGGCGGTCACAGCCGAGTGGGCTGGGGGGCTGCTCCTGGCAACTAGTGGGTGAGGCACTCGGGGTCCTCAGAGTGCGGGGCCCCGGACCATCCCAGGAGAAGCGGACACCGTCAACACCCAGCCCCCGCTCTGGAGGACTGGCGTGGTTCTCGTTTCTCCCTGTTGTTTCTAACGTTATTTTAAGCAATTTGAAGGGAAAACCCCTAGTTAAACCTGAGGCATGTGGACTTCTTCAGAATCTCCTGATTAATGTCATGACACACACGCTTCGCACCTCAGCCCCAGGGGTCCCGGGGTGGGGGCGCTGCGAAATCACCTACTTTGCTGAAACTCTGGTGGTGCCCGTGGGGTCATGGCCCTGCGGGCTGACGCCAGCGCCCGTCATTTCCAGCCGTGTGTCGTTCACACGTCACAGAAACCACGCCGTCCCGCCTTGGCTCCCTCCCCAGGGAAGCACCCGCCTCCTTCCTTCTATAGACTGGCCCCTCCCTTTGCCCCCCCCACCGCGCCCTGAGAACCCCAGGACCAGGTCGGGGGTGGGAGGTGCTCCCACCACAGCGGAGCGCCTGGCGGTGTTAGTGCCAGGTCACCGTGAAGACCAGAGCTGGTGTCCAGTATCGACCCCAGCCCTCCGTCCTTGGAGTCTGATTTCCTTAACAGCAAGAAATGGGATCTTCCTTTCACTCCTGGGATGAACACGTGTTATTTTCTTCTAATCCCTCACAGTCCAAGCCTCTGCTTGGAAAAGTCAGGCCCCCAGGCCCAGGCGGCTGGCACAGAGGGCGCGTCACAGAGGGTGTCCGGCGAGCAGCCTGCCACACAGCCTGCGACCCGGGGCCCCCTCCCCCGGCTCCGGCCCACTCTGTTCTTTCAGAAAAAGGTGGTGCGTGTTCTTTTGCTGAGTTGGAGATTACTGCAGACTAATGGAGAAGGGAGGGTGGCATCAGCCTCGTGCCAGGCGTCGGGGCCCGACCTGTGTGCTGAGCTCCTCCGCCTCGGAGCAGGCCTTCTCCTTGTCTCTCCGTAAAACCTCGATTTCCTTCCTGTTGAAGAGGCAAGGTCAGCAGTATCACTGAGCAGCCAGTTTTTTCTCCCCAGTCTTCACTCGCTGTCACCGTGGTGGCTTGGATTTGTACCCTGCTCCTGGACCTGCAGCCACGGCTCTGTCACTGGCCTGGGCTACGGCTGTGTGCGGCTGGTCCAGTCGGGTCCCAGGCCTCAGACCCAGGGGAAGGCTGCCAGAGTGTGAGAACCGACACTCTCCCCGACACCCTAAGCCCCACACGGTATTGACGCCCAGCTGCGTAAGTGAAGACCACCCCAGCCTCACACCTGCTGCTGTCTGCTGTCAAAGGGGCCCCCGCAGCAAACTGAGGGGAAAACGGTTTCTGCAGGGAAAGAACCCTTCAGAACGGCTGTGATGTGACAGCGACCACCAGTTCACCAGGTTCAGCACTTTAACCATCACCCAGTTTTATCAAATCAGCACTGCGTCCTCAGCATTTTAGAGCTGAGTTCACCTTGAACTTTATTTAAAAAAAAAAAAAAAAAAAAGACCAAACCAACCATCCTTGGCTGGGGCTCTGAGAATGCAGGCAGAAATCCACCCACGGGCATTCCGCGCCTCCCCCACCACCCACACAAGCCTCTCCTGCCTCAGCGCTCAGGCCCGCACCCCTCCCCACCCGACTCTGACTCACTGAAATCCACACCCCCGGAATGCACCCCAGAGAAAAGGTCAGCTGAAACCATTGTCAGGACAAGAACACACAGGCCCCCTTGCCGGGCAGGCTGCCCCACCCCGACGCCCACACACGACGGGGCGGGGGGCTTCCGCAGGGGAGAAGTGCCTGCGCCTGGCGGGCCGGCCAGGCTGCAGCCCACAGGCTCCCGACCTCCTGCTTCTGAGACCAGGGGCTCGGGCGGGAAGGTGGCTGCCAACACCTGCGAGGAGGTCCAAGCCCTTGCCTACCGGCCACGGCCGCTTGGAGGGCAGCATGCAGGACACCCGTGAACAAGTCCCCTCCCGACAAACAGCCTTCGGAGCCTGCTCCACAATGAGCAGGCGCAGCCGGCCTGGGCGGGGCGCTGAGCAGGCCTCACCTCTGTGCCCCTTCTGTCCTTTCTGCAGCTTCCAGCTCTTGCTGGACCCTTCCCCGCTCCTCCTTCAAAAACGCGTTTTCTTCAGAAAGCTTATCCAACTCGATTCTGCAGGAGAAACGTAAACAAGACAGGACAGTGGGCACTCCACCCAGGGCTGGTCCCCACGCAGTCGCAGCCCCTCCCGACGAGGGCCCAGGGCACCCTTTCCTTTCCTTTCCTTTCCTTTCCTGTATCCTGGGCCAACCTGTGACGGTTTGCACCTCCCAACAACAAGGCCTTCCTAGCTTCTATAGTGGTCACACAGTCCACAGCTCGCTGAAGCATTCGGCGCTTGGCTCTGTGTCACAGCTGGCCTGCTCCTGCATCTCACACCCTCGGCTGGGACGTGAGTGCGCCCACAGCGGGCCCAACGTGAGACACTGGGCAGAGTCCTCAGGTCGCTGCGAGACGGGTCGCCCCCCCAGGGACCCTAGCGCAGAGCTAAGGCGTGCACGAGTCGGAGTGCCGGCCGCCAGGGGTAGAGCACCCCCACCCTGCACCCAGGGGTCAGCGCAGGAGGAGCCTGGGAAGATGCCCAGGTCAGGCGACGAGGGAGACCTGAGGCCTCGTGGAACCTGCAGCAGGAGAAGCAATTCAGCGGCAGCCGTGGGACTAGGTCTGCCTGGAGCCCTCGCTCCCGATGGGTGCTCTGAGTCTCCAGGGACGGTAACCCCACCACCGTGGGACAGACGAAGTCTCGGGGCAGCTCAGAACCCACGCCTGCCGCCCAGGGAACCCACCCCGTCTTGCAGACATCTCTGCCCCACGAGGTCTCTACTTGGCATTAGCTTCTAATGTTTTCAATTTAAAAGGAGCCACACGATCTCATGTTTAGGTTCTGTATTATTCTTACAATACCAAGCATAAGTATCTCCTTCATAAGCATATGTGCAACTTTGGTTTTTTTTCTCACGAGGGACTAAAGAGAAAAATGAAGACACAGAAGTCAATGGCATTTTAAAAGCAGCGAAGGGCTTCAAACTGGGGAGTGACACAAATGAAGTCTGTGTTTTGAGCTGTTATTCCAGCTCCAGGATGGAAAACAAACTGTCTCAAGGCAGGTGTGTGTGGGTGTGGGTGGCGGAGGTTCTGCCTCCAGTTTCCTGGACCTCAGGTAAGCTGGCAGAACCCCACCCCCT
Source organism: Camelus ferus (assembly GCF_009834535.1). Taxonomy (NCBI): domain Eukaryota; kingdom Metazoa; phylum Chordata; class Mammalia; order Artiodactyla; family Camelidae; genus Camelus; species Camelus ferus. The sequence goes on along the minus strand of NC_045714.1, from coordinate 15,896,782 downwards.
CCCCCTACACTTATCAAACCACCAGAGCCTGTGTGAAGCTGATCATACAGTGTGTGTCCTCACAGAAGGTAGTGGAGACCTCCCAGGGCCCCCAAACAGAACAAAATCTGGAAGCTGAAACCAAAGCCAGGAACATTAAGCAACACAAAGATGGGGTCACCCTGAGGCCAACACCTGTGTCAACGCTGCCACCAACAGTGTGGAGAAACCACACTGTGGCCACCTGTGTGGGGCCAGTTCCCTGGGAGAGGTTAATGTGGTCCCAGATTAATAGGCACCCAACTCTTGGTAAAAGCAAAACACATCCTTTCTGCGGGGAGCAAACTCTCCTACAGCTCCCAGGATTCCCAGAGACCAACATCATGCAAACATGAGCTCACAATCAAAGATCACCACAACATACGTGGAAAAGGACCACCTATGGGAATCAGAAGAGGCCAGAACAATAGGATTAGACCCTGCAGGAACCTCAGATATTGGAATTCAGACACAAACTAAAGATAAATATTATGAAATGTCTACTTAAATGAAAGATGGAAATAAAAGATGAACGAGCAACAAGAAGCAATCAAAAATGATCAGAAAGAACCAAAAAGAACTTCTGTGGGGGAAAAAAAGTCAATGTAAATATAAAAACACTGGTAGATTAGACACCGCTGAAGAAACAATTACTGAGCTGGAACACAGATGTGCAAAAGCACCTAGAATGTGATGCAGACAGGAAAGATGCAGACACGAAAGAGGGGTTAAGAAGTAGAGGAGAAGTGAAAAGCCCTGAGGTCACCATCTAACTGGAGAGGACAGTGAGGGCAGAGGCAGCATGTCCTGAATAGTGGCCGAGAGGTCTTCACAGGACACAAACCTATACACGCAGAAGGCACAGCGTTTTCTACGCAGGGTAAGAAAAAAGAAAACCGCCCTGGGCCCTGTGACCCGGCATTTCCAGTCTTCAGTACAGCAGCACCCAGAATGAGACAGGGGCTCCCCAAAGCCCCCCGGGGTTGCTGCTGTCCTGACTTGTAACAGTGACCTCTGGGGACTGGCTCTGGGTGCTGGGGACACAGATGTGTCCCACCTGTCCACAGTTCTTCCAACTGCACATGTGTGTATTTTCTTGTGTCCGTAACACTTTAATAGAAAGTTAAAAAAAAAGAAAGAAATACACACCTAAACCCCCCAAAGACAAGCCACAGAAGAATGAGAACTTAAAAGCAGCCGAGGACAGGACACAGGTCTCCTACTGCAGGTGCAGAATCACGGTGCCCCAGCCCAGGACCCACGAACGCGCTGTGACGCCGCAGAGCAGGTGGAGCCAAGGCCACGGCATACTGGCCCTCAGGCAGGGAGAGCACCCTGCACGGCCCGGTGGCCACGGTGGACATGAGAGGAAGAGGCAGGAGAGTCAGGGTCAGTGATGGGGCCTGAGGAGGACTGACCAGTCCCTGCTGGCTTTAAAGGAGGCAGGGCCAGATTGGGCTGTCGGCACCTGCAGACCAGACCCTCCTCCAGAAGCTCCGGCAGGCAGGCTCTGCGACACTGAGCCTGAGCTCCAGGCCCCACGCAGCAAAATCATCAACGGTGAGGTTTCAAGCCGCTGACTTGGTGGCACTTCATTCCAGCAGTGCTGGGAAACTGGTGTGCACTCACAGAGCAGACGGCCCCGGTCAAAGGGCAGAGGGCAGCCCGTCAACTGCTAACCTAGCCCTGCGCTCCTCAGGAGACCGTCCTTCGGAAACAGGGGAGAACCTGAGACAGTTTCACATCAGCAAAACCTGAGGGCATTTGCTCCAAGAGCGTTTCACTGAAGGACCTTGAAAGGCGACCATCAGAGGAAAGATGGTCCCATCAGAAGGCACCAACCCCGGCGTCCAAGACCAGGCCCACCCAGCAGAACGCCTGGTGGAGGTTCTTAAGAAAGTCCGTGTCCAACCCCCCAAAACACAAGCCACCAAAACTGCCCCCGAGGAAACAGGCCATCCGAGCCAGCCTGTGACCAGTAAAGGGGCTGACTTGCAGCAACAGGCCCGGGCTGCTGGCTTCCCGGGGGAACCCCTCCGACACCTGCAGAGAGAGGCCATCCTCCTCCAGCTCCTTCAAAACCTGAGCAAGGGGACACCTGCTAATTTGTTCTCTGATACCAGAGCCAAAGACACCACAGGACCAGTATTTCTTACCAAAGTGATGCTAAACCCGCAACAAGATGCCAACAAAAATGATCACTGAGCAGGTGCAGAGCCTGGGATGATGAGAAAGTTCTGGAAGTGGACAGTGGCGATGGCTGCACAACACTGTGAAGCCACCGCCTTATATATACACTAAAAAATGGTTACAATGATCAGTTTTATGGCAAAAAAGTCAATGTTCAATGACCAAAAAAATTCATTAAAAAAAGACTGATTCATTTTCTAGATTAAAGGACATTAAAGCGAGATGACAACTGAAGGCACAGCACGTTTGCCACAGCCACGACGGCAAAGGCACGTCCACACGGTCGCCTATGCTCTTGCCCACCCCCCTGCTTCACCTGTGCTCTGCCCAGCCCCCGGCCCCTTCATGGGAGGGAAATCCAGGAGGCAGGACACATGATCAAGGTCCCACATGGTCAGGGACACCACGCCAGAAGCAGGGACATAACACAATGCCTAGATGGTGGTAAACAGTCCAGGCCCCTCGGGAGCAGTGAGGCAGTCTGGGGATGGAGCCCAGGGGCCTCCAGCTATGCTAACATTTTCTACCTTGAGCTGGGAGGTGCGTGGACATTTATTCCTTTTGGTTTATCGTAAATCCCACGTAGCCTTTTGTTTTAAGTGAAGCAACTTGGCCCGGTCACCCAGCCAACAGGAGCTGGTGCCTGAGCAGGGCCCACCCATGTCTGCTGTGAGCCAGTGTCACCTGCCTGGACAAGTGACACAACGCCTCATGGAGCCTTTGTCTCCACAGGAAGCGGGGACCTCACAGGCATGTGGGGTGGGAGTTAATGGGGCCAAAGGACACGGTGCACAGAGCATGAACCGTGTCACACACCTGAGCCCGGCCGTGACCTCTCCCAGGCCACACTCCGTGAGCTGGCAAAGCCTTCCAGAATTCCGGCCTCCTGAGACAGAGCGTGTGCCAGGCTGAGCCCCCGGGCCGGGGAGGGGGGCCTAGCTGCACAGACCAACATCTCTGGGCCACCTCCCCACCCTGAGTCGGCCCTGACAGTGTCACCTGTTCACTACCAGCCGAGTCTGCCGTGGGAGGTAAAAACAGTTTGTTCAAATTCTATAAAGTCAGGTGCTTCAGGGCCTATGCTCTAGTTAACATGAATTTTTAAAGTAAAGAAAAAGTCCTGTAAAATAGCCTGTTCCTACGGGCTCACCTATCTGCACCGACAGAACCGCTGGCTAACAGGTAACGTGACTCTTAGCAGTTTCCCAAGTCCGATTTCAAAGTCTGGCTCTTAAGAAACCCTGACGTGGCACCCGAGAGGACGGGGTCCCCGGACCTGAGTCGCCGAAGCGCGTCCTGCAGCCGGTCCCTGTCCTGCGTCAGCCGCTGCTCCAGCTCTGCCCTCCTCTGCAGCCCGGCCCGCAGGCCGCGGATGACCGCCTGCGAGTCCGCATGCAGCCTGGCCAGCTCGGCCTTCTGGCCCTGCAGCACGCTGCGCTCCAGCTGGAAGGTCTGCTCCAGTTCCTGTCTCTGCTCCGCAAAGCCCCTTCTCATCACCTCCACTTCCCTTTCGTAGGCGCTCACCTGAGGAGAGTATGAGGACCTCAGCCGGGGGCCCTAGAAGGGATCTGCCTTCCAGCACCAGGCTGCCAGCAGGGGTCTGAGCTGGTGGGGGGTGGGGCCCTGAGGGCTGTGAAAGGCTCCCCATGGCCAGGTGGCCGCAGGCTTCCATCACCTCCCTCCCATAACCTTCACTGGGCCCCGCGGGCAGGCCCAGCGGGTGCAGAAAGGAGGCTGGGGGTGGAGTGGGGCCAGTGCCTGGCAGACAGCAGGAGGGGGCGAGGGTGGACAGCGCCTCCACGAGGCTGGCAGGAGGCCCAGCAGGAAAGGCTACAGAGGAGCTTCTGGCTGAGGCATCCAGGTGGCCCTGCCTCGCTGCCCTGGGACACACCGACAAGTCCTGGACACTCTCCCCCCCAAAAACCCACCACAGCCGAGTAACAGAGCGGGAGACACATTCATCCAAGGGGCAGACTCGGCCAGGTGGCCCCTGGAGCGCCCCATGCAGGGCAACCCGGGGAGCTCCAGCTGAGACACAGCTGGGAGCAGCGCCCCCCACGGCACAAGGAGCAGGGCGGTCTGGCCCCTCGAGACACGCGGGCACACGTGACCCTGCCCCTTCCCATGGTCCGGCGTTCTTCCCCTGCCCTGCCTCACTTCCACTTCCTGTAAACCTCAGCCCTGCGTGCTTACTGTGGGGCAGAGGAGTGCCTGGCGGCTCCCAACCCCTCGGCCTCCCTCAGTCCCCCTGACCTTGGCCTCCAGCTGGACCTCGAGGTCCAGGTAGCGTTCCTTCACCTGCTCCAACATTATCTCCGTTTCTATACTCACTGGAGCGGACTGGCCCACAAATGCAACGAGGCCTGCGGACGAGAGGACACTTCTGCTTGCGTCCTGCCCTGGACACCACGGGTCCAGTCCCAACCCCCAAGCTCACTCCTGGACAGCTCCCTGGGACACGTCTGCCCTGAGGTCATGGCAAGGTCATTATGCCCTTCACCACTTCTGTCCCCCTCGTCCACCTCCCTTGGGGCTCTGGGTTCTGCAAAAGCCCCGGTCTCAGGTAGGCGGTCCAATCTGGCCCACCAGCCGCTGCCACCTCCCCCTCCCCGGGCAGGAGCACTGACCCACCGCCTCCCAGCACCCAGCTCCCACCTGCTGGGCGGTGTCCAGGGGACAGCTGGCCGTCTGGCTGTGCGTGGGGCTGGCTGGGCCGACTCAGGGGCAGCTGCGCCCGCAGGCCTTCCAGTGCGGCCTGCAGCTCGTCGTTCCGGTCCTGCAGATCCTGTGGGCAGAGCCAGACACCGCCTCCAGCTGCTGCGGCCTCCGGCCCCAGGAGCGCGGTGTGGAGACGCGCCAGGGGAGCAGCACGGCCCCCAGCTCAGCAGGGCAGGCGGGGCCGCCCCCTGACCTCCGGGACAGCTGTAACTGCACCCAGGCACCTGATGACTCGGTGAGCGACAGAGAAGCAGGGCCGTCTCCCGACTGCTTATGCCCAGCACACATTCCACCACTGGGGCACTGGGGGGCTCAGGAAAAGGAGCTCAGGGAAAGTGAGAAACGCAGAAAATACAGAGAACCAGAAGCAGCTGAAAGCTCAGGTGCCTTGTTGAAACACATGGCGGTGCTACGACCCGGGTGGGAGGCGGCTACACTGGGTCTGCCCTGGTTCTGGCCACAGCTGGTGCTGAGTCTGCAACGGGTTCTGCAGTCACTGGCCACCAAAGCGGACAGCGAGTGCTTCAGACCAAAGGCCACAAAGAAACATGACCGTGTCAACAGAAGGGTGGTGGCCAGGTGAGCACGCACGTAAGGGGAAGGGGGATTTGGGGGCATGAAAGCTTAAGAGGAAGGGTTCTTGTTTGTGACAAGTGTAACTGGTCCAATCATGGATGAAATACACCTGAACCAGCACACTCGGTCACCTGACTTTTAAAGGCCCAGTTTCCCAGGTGGTCCCACAGCCGGCACCACCTGTCTGTGCCCTGCCACATCTGCTGTGGGTCCCTGTCCCCACATCCCCAGGCTGGCAGTCTGCGCCCACCCCACCTGGAAGATGGTACAGGGCATGCAGCCGCCACCGGCTTCTCCTTCTGGGACATGCGCTCTCGGGGATCCCAAACCAGCCACCCACGAGGGCCCATCTCTCAGATCTTTGAGTTTCCTTCCAGGCGGCTCTTGTTAAATAAACCTCATCTTCCTGCACTTCCCTGGAGGCCCGTGCCTGGCCTGTCACCGTGGTTCCCCCTGGAGGAGCCTTTCCTCGGCAGCCCGAGGCCGTGGGGAGAATGTACAGGCCCTGCAGATCTTAGAAGCAGCACAGATTTACTGGGATCCCTGTGCCTCCTCCAGCCCGCGGGAAAGGGCAGGCCTGCAGGGCGGAGCACTCACCCTGCTCCCCCGGCCCCGCAGTGTCGCCACGCTGGCCACTGAGCGCCTCTGGGGTGGTCAGGCCGGCTTGAGGTATGCCATAGCATAAACTCGACGCTGACTTTAACGACCCGATTCCCAAAAAGGGAGGTAAGATATCTCACTTAGAATGTGTTCATACAGATTTTATACTGAAATGATGACATTGCAGACACACTGACGTCAATGAAATGTTACTGAAACTGGCGTCACCTGCTTCTTCTCGCCTGTGAGATGTGACTACTGGAAAACTTGAAATCACACGCCTGACTGGTATTTTTATGGGGCAGTGCTGATCTAGCAGGAAGTATCTGCAGAGCCATTTCCACCCAATGCCCTGCGCCCTTGGGGGTTCTTTCTGCCCCTAAACGGGTATTTTGAGAGCACATATACGTCCTGCAAATTCAGCAGAAAGCAGGCTCTTCGCTGGGCACAGGCTCTGCAGCTCCCAGGACACACGTGGGAGCGCGGCCAGTTCTAGTCCACCGGGCGACGTGTGCCGACCTGGGCCCCAGCCCTGGGTGCCTCCTGCCACACGGGGCGGCCGGCAGGGCTGGGGAGCCAGGTGCTTGTTCTGCACGTGAATTTGGGGTGCCTGTGGGTGCAGAGGGCAGTCACAGGGGCAGGGTGTCACCCAGCTAGCCAGCAAGGCAGCAAACCCACTGCCCACGCTGCAGCGCTAAGGGTCTGGACCTGCTGAAGCTTCTCTTCTTGTTAGCGGGAGGAGCGAGCTCAGGAAGAAAGCTGGGGTGGGGAGGGGGGCGGATTTCAACAGCCACTTGGAAAACACTGGAGAGGAAGGTGGAGCGGCCCGGCAGGCTGTCTGGGGAGACGAGCCACACTGAGGCAGCACACACAGAGGGGCGGACCGCCCAGACACCGGCAGTGGAGGGGCTGGTGCGTGTCTTGGTCCGTTCAGGATGCTAAAACAAAAATACCATAGATGGGGGCTTGTAAGCAAAAGAAATTGAGTTCTGACAGTTCTGGAGGCTGGACGTCCACGACTGAGGTGCCCATGGAATCAGTGTCTGGTGGGAGCTTCCCAGTTCAGTCTTCTCCTGTGTCCTCATTTGGTGGAAGGCAGTGGGGGTGCTCTCTGAGGCCCCCTTCTTAAGAGCCCTAATCCCTTCGTGGGGCCCCCTCCTCACACTGTCATGTTGAAGCACAGGCTTCAGCATGTGGCTCTGGGGGGACACCCTCATTCAGGTTACAATGGGTGGAAATACAGAAAAGAAAAATCTGCATTTATGGTTTCTGACCAGGGACGAGTCACTCCATGAGGGTGTCTGCCCAAGACGGGGGCAAAAACTCGAAACCACAGAGGACCTCTAAGAAGGATGCAACTAACACCTTACAGCCCCTTTTACCAAAGGCGGCCTCGTCCAGAAAACTGAGACTGACAGTTGAAATGAAAAAAAAAAAAAGAGAGAGAAAACCGTGGTGGAAGTGGGGGTTCTAGCATGCATGTGTGCTTAGCAGGTACGAGGTCATGGGTTCGAGCCCCAGTACCTCCATTAAATAAAATATAAATACATAAATAGACCTAATTACCCCCCCAAACTCCCAAAACAACAAGCAGACAAACAAAAGCTAAACTGACAGCTGAACAGGAAGAGAACCAGCAACAACCGGAGCACGGGTCCCAGCAGAGCCAGCAGAGCCCTGCTCACAAGGGAGGCGGGAGGCGGCAGCTCTGGGAAGATGGGTGACGCTCAGCAGGGAGGCTCACCAGAGGGAGGCTGCCGAAACGCCCTGTCCCCGAGGCAGCGCCCAGACCCCCGTGTCTGAGCCGCTCCTTCCTGTCAGGAGCCGGGCTCCGCGGAGAAAGGGCTGTTTCCAGGGCAGTCGTTACGCTGGGAAGTTCGTAACTGACTGAACAAGACTCGACAGTCACATGTCACAAGTCAGGGCTGCCGGCCGGAAGACGCCCCACTGGACAGACCCCACACAACCGGGGCCCCAAAGTGTCGGACACAGTGGCCAATTATGAAGGGGGCGGTGGGGCCCAGGGGCCAGACTGACAGCAGACGGGTGGGACACCGCCGGCTGACGGCAGGTGACAAACGCCAACCGACAGAGCAGATGCTGGAGCTGGAAAACCACCCTTCAGCCAGAGTGGACAAGAAGCACTGACTGGCCCCAAACCCAGGGAAACCTCTCACAAAGGGCAGGACGTGCACGTGGCCTTCGAGTGTCTCCCCACCAACCACTCATCAGCTGCAGGGGAGGAAACCCAGCAGCTGTCCAGCGGGGCCAGGAGGCCATGCCGAGGGCAGGTGGTCAGAACCGACCTCACCTCCGCTGTGCAAGCTGAGAAGGACAACTTCAACCCAAAGGGAATATCAGAAAAGCAAAATGAACGTTTCTATTAAAAATGGGGGGGGCCATATTCTTTGAAAATGTCCAGGTCAAGGGCAAAGGCAGGCTGTGGGAAAGTGTGCCGGGCTGAATGTGTCCCCCAGATCCGTGTGTTGAATCCCGAGCCCCAGCGTGATGGTGTCGGGAGGTGGGGCTTTGGGGGGTGATGCGGTCATGAGGGTGGAGCCCCCATGACAGGGTCAGTGCTCTTGTAACACAGGCTCACAGGCCCCTCGCCCCTCCACGTGAGGACACAGTGAGAGGACAGCCAGCCACCTGCAACCCCGAACAGAGCCCTGCAGACACAGCGTCTGCAGGCTCCTTGACCTCGGACTCACCCGCGTCTAGAAGCGTGCAAACTACATCTAGCTCCCCAGTCTACAGTGTTCTTTCTACCACCGCCCGGAACGGGCGAAGACAAAGCTTGATTAAAGGACGTTAAACAGACACAGCAGCCTCGGCAACACCTGGTCCTGGGCTGGATCCTGCCCTGGAGGGGAGGGGACCCCTGCGAGGCGAACCAGCGTTGACACGCCGCGGCCGCAGGGCGCGGCGCTGCATCCGTGGGGGGACACGTGGACCAGGCGTCCACCGCTAAGCAGGGGGTACTGGGGGGCGGTTCTCCAGGAGGAGAAGCCCAGCTTCGTAGCTTTCGTTCACTTCTTGGTGCACATAAGCCCCACCATCAAAGGTTTACCGAGAAGTCAGCAAGATTCCTGACATTTGTCGACTTTGGTCACGTGACCAGCCCTGCGCGGCTGTAGGGTCAGCCTGTGCTCAGGAAACGCGTGGACTGGTCTGGGGGCACAGGGCCCCGGTGCACATGGGTCACCTCAAGTGCTCAAGAACAACCACGTGTGCATGTCCACACACACGTGCACACACAGTGCACGGGGCGAACGTGAACAGCTGGGAACCTGGGCGGAGGCACTCAAGTGTTACTCGAGCTAGTTTCACCTTTGTGACTTCATGTGTTAGAAATTATTTTCAATTAAAAAGCTTTTTTAATGCTCTAAATGTTAGTTCAAAACAGCCAAAAACATCCCGCCAAATAGAACAAATTTCAAAATAAGCAGCTTAGTCCTGAAATGTAAAATATTTTGCTGATGTTCCAAAAAAAGTCAAGAACCAAAAGTGGATGAGTTGCAGTTCTTAAAGAAGGAAGTTTACGCTTGTGCACTAAAGTGACATACGAATGCGTGGCTGGTTCCAGGTGCCCAACGTGGAGAGAAAACCCAGCAGGAAGGCCAGCTCCCTCCGGCAGTTGAGCGGCACAGCCCCCAGCCACAAACTACACGCCAGCCGGGCTCCCGAGGAGGTGGGCAGCTGACACACGCAGGGCTGCGGGGCACCTGGGACTTGGGGTTGGGAGGGCAGGGGGCCGGGGTCACGCCACACTGCACACCAGCACGAGCTCACCTTTAACCTCTGGTGCGGCCAAGGCATCGCATGCAGAAACAGGGCTTGCGTTAGTGGGGAGGGAAATCATTAAGAATCAAGTTGCCGCCACACCCTTAACACCAAACAGCAACGTTTTCTACGCTGGACTCCTCAGTGATCTTGAGAGGGTAGCGGGCTGGGCCATGTTTCTACGCCTCGGGTTCCGCCACCTGCGCCCCACTCTGCACGGCACACACTGGCAGGTCTGGCCCAGGAAATGCCAACAGCCACGCACGGGAGACAAGATGAAGCCCTCCATGCTGCCCGGAAACAGAGGGGGCCTTAGGGTTGGGGTTAGTGCCAGCCCGGGAGCCGGGCAGCCTGGCGGGCGCTGGGCACGGGCGCTGGGCACGGGCGCTGGGCAGGCGAGTTCTGGCCCTCCCTTCAGAGCACAGGCTTGGAGGACCCCGGGGGCAGAAGGCTGGCTGTGGCCACTCCTGCGGGGTTGCTCCGGCAGGCCTGGGCTGGACCAGGAGGTGGGAGGGGGGCGGGGCACATACCCGGCACTTGAGTTCGTGCTCCTTCAGGACCTCTGAGAACCGCTCCTCCTGGGCCAGGAGCTCCGTGCTCTGTGGCTCCAGCTGAAAGCCAGACACACGCAGGAAGACGAGGGCTAGGACGTGAGGCTGGCAGGGGTGCGCAGTAACCTCTCACACCCCCCTACCCCGGCTCAGCACCTCCGGAGACAGCCGCCCATCCCTCCTCCTCTCCCTTTGTTTGAAAGGTCTCAGGGCAGAAGGATGGTCCAGACCCATGGAAGGTGGCCTCCCGCCCACCTGGAGCCTGGGCTGCCTTCTTGCTGGGCTGCACCTGCCCTCCCCTCCTCCCCCCATGGGGATGGCAGGGGGCTTCCAACCTCTCCCCGTGACCCCACCACTGAGACTCTGCCACTGGCCCAGGCCTTGTCACTAAAGGGCCCATGTGCAGGGCATCACCGGCACCACCTGAAGAGGAGGAAAACCTGGAAAGCTGTCTTGATTTTCTCTGCATTCTAGAATTTTAGCAGCAAAAAATCCTGTCACCTGTGCATTCTTTGCTAAGACCCTGACACCCCTTGCCCAGCACCCGGGCTCCTCTCTGAAGACTTGGAATCAGCAAGAGGACTCACCTTTTCCTTCAGCACAAACTCCAGATCGTTCTGCAGCTTCAGGACCAGCTTCTCTGACTCTGAGAGCTTCCCTACGACTTCAACAATCTCCTTCTGCAACCGACTGTTTTCCTACAAGACACAGGCCAGTGGTTTGCCAGCTGTGGGAGCGCAGGAGGGGCTGTCACAGGTCTGCCCCCTCTGACAGAGGAGCAGGGCTCCAGGGGGGACTCGGGGCCAGAACAAGCCAGGTGGCCTGTTCAGACCCCACGGAGCCCTTGGCAACACTCCTCCCTGTCCCGCTGCCTCGACCTCCCCCACAGCCTGAGCCCAGGATGGTCGTGAGCGGCACGAGGAAAGGCTGGTGGCAGTCCCTTCTGTGCCATTTTTAAAGACGGCTCTGAAGCTGCACCGTGACAGCCCAGGTGTCCACCAGGAGGAAGGCAGTGTCTGCAGACTTGGGGGCTGGGGGACAGAGGCGCAGGAGCCAGGTGGGTGTGGGCAGAGCCTGAAGCCCTGAGTTAGGAAAGGAGAAGGAAGGCGGAGCCTGGGGGGCCAGGGACATCTCACTGGGTGCAAACGCAGGGTGCGTGACAGTCGTGGGATGCTCTTCATGGCCCAGAGGGCCACGTTTGCCACAGGGCAGGGCTCCAGGCAGGGGGTGGGGCAATGTGCTTTGGTCTCTGCTGACCCCACGGGTGCCCTAGTGCCCAGGGGCGCACTAACCCTCCCTGACCTTGGCGCGGGAGCCCCTCGGCCCCTGTCCTGCTGCCCCCACAGCTGGTGGGGGGTGATGTCCCTCCGGGGAAAGGCAGGAGTCTTTCTGTTAGGCTGGGAAGGGGGTCTTCCGGTGTGTGTGTGTGTCTGTGTGTGTGTGTGTGTGTGTCTGTGTGTGTGTGTGCGCACGAGCGCATGTGTGTGTTGACAGAGAGAGACCTGCCCCTGTCCCTTCCCAACCCCGGAATGCCCATGTAAGGCTCTGGGGAGGGTTCGGTCCTCGACCCGGAACTTCGCCTCCTCCTTTCGGGCAGGAGGCCCCCCTCTGGCCCGTCACCCCTCCCCTACCTTCAGGGCCAGGGTCAGCTTCTCGCGGAGGCCAGCCTCCTCAGCCCGCAGCCTCCGCAGGTCCTCCTCCAGCGCAGCCCCCTGCCGGTGGGCCTGCTCCCGGAAGAGCTCGCGCTCCACCTCCAGCTCGGACCGCAGCAGGCTCAGCCTCCCCCTGCACCCCTGCTCCAGGTGTCTGGAAGGCACACGGCAGTCATGTCGGGCCCGAGGGGCCATCCGCAACCCTCCCCTCCCCGAGTCTCCTGTCGCAGCACTGGCCACTGGGGCTTGGGGCCCTGCTTAAATCCCACCGGGGCTGGTGGGTGCGCCCCTGCAGCCTCCGGAGCAGGGGTAGAAGATGACCTGACTCTCCTCGGCCTTTCCACCTCCTGCACGTTATCAAAAACATAAAAAAGGCAGCGTTTGGTGCCCAAGTGCACACACAAGTAAGCCTGCATCACAAGGACACGGACAACAGAAAACCTGTAGACGGTGAATCCCAAAGCAACCAGAGGAAAAGGTGGGGGCGCCTCCTTGGATTCTGCAGGAACCTTTTGCAAGAACTGTCTCCAGCAGCAGAAAAACGGTGCCAGTGCTTCATTTTTTCACTAAAATGGTTGCTTAACAGGGTTTCTCAAACCCAGTCTGTCTAGACCGAAGACGACTGAAACTCTTACTTCCGCAGAGCTTGTCTGCGTCAACAACTCCGCAGAAGAAACACGGGGCTGGTCTTGCGTCCTTCTCACCTCAGAGCTTCAGGGAAAGAACACAGCGGGGCGGGGGGCGGGGGAGCTGTCCCGTAGGGAAACAGCTGGACGGATGTGATTAATCTAACATCTTTGTGCCAGTTTTAAAAATACAAGTTTGAGGAGGGGAGGGTATAGCTCAAGTGGTGGAGCACATGCTTAGCAGGCACGAGGTCCTGGGTTCCATCCCCAGCACCTCCTCTAAGAATAAATAAATAAGGAAACCTAACTATCTCTCCCACCAAAAAAAAAAAAAAAAAAAAAACCAAGAAAAAGAAATAGAATAGAATACTCAACCTTTTTTAAAAATTTTAAAAATACAAGTTTGATCACATCACTCCACTCTTTATACATTTTTTAAAGATCCAGCAAACATCCAGCCAAGGGAAAGGGTCAGGAAAATGCAGCAGACCCGCACAGAGGTGCTCCGGGGCCAGCAGCAAGTCTGCGCAACACGACACCGTTCCGTAAATAACCACGAGCACGGCACAGAGAAGCCGGGGTGCACAGATGGTGTCAGGAGCGACACTGCTTTTCCTCTTCCTTTTGCTTGTATTTTCTAAATTGTCTACAATGAACATGTATCATCTATTACCTTTGAACGAGCAACACCTAACGCAGCCTTAAAGACAGTCTCTGGAAATGTACCGACAACGCCCCTTTGCTCACAGGGCAAAATCCCAACGCCTGCCCGGCCCTCAGGCTTCGTGTGTCCCCAGGCCAGGTTCTCTGAGACTGAGATACAGCCTTCGAGCCCCTTTCTGGGTTCTCTGACCCGGTCTCTGCTGGGTGGCTGGGAGAGGCGGGTCGACCAGTCGAGACCAAAGCAAATTAGTCTCAGCTCCTTGGACTGAAAGCACGCAGCACATGGGCGCGGGGAGGCGGCCGCGCTGGATGCAGAGGAAGGGCGCGCGCGCAGGTCAGGCCGCCTCAAGCCGGGAGCCCGTGCACCCCGCCAGCCCAGGCCTCACCCCAGGGCCCAGGGGGACCCCGTCCATGGCAGGGACAGGGCTGAGCGCAGCCACAGGAACCACAACACACCCCCCGCCCCGACCTCCACTGACAGCGTCCCCGGGATCCCCGAGCGGCCTCACAGCCCGCTCCGCGCAGCCAGGGACTGAGGATGGCACCCCCGCGAGCGAGCGGAGCTGCGAGAGCCGCACCTGGTTCCTGGGCGGGGGGCCTGCCGGGCAGCAGAGCAGGACAAACCTGGTATTTCCCAGCCACAAGCGCCCCTGTGGTTAATGCTGCCCACCGCCTGCCCAAGGGTGGGCCCGGGCGCTGGGCGGGCAGGCACACCTCACAGTCAGACCATGCTTGTTACCTCAGGTTTGACTGGAAACATTTTTTAAAGTTTGGTGCAAAGAGTCTTAATTTTTAGCTTCCCTGAAAGTTACTGTGATCCGGTGTGGGAGCTGGCGGCAGTGCACGTGCAGGTGTGTGTGTGCAGGTGCCCACGCACACCTCCACCCACACGCACGGCCTTGGTGCCCAGACCCCAACTCTCACACACCCGTCTCCATGTGGCTCATGGGCAGTGTGGACTCTGGCTGGTGCCCAGACCAGGGTCTTGGCTGCTGCGTCCTGCCTTCCCAGCCCCCGGAAGGAAAGGGGGACTCCGGCCTTTGGGAACTCGGACATGAGGCACCACCCCAGGCCTGTGACACATGGGAAGGTGGTGGCCCCAGGAGGGTCCCTGAAGTCACAGGTCGTGGGGGAGCAGAGCTGTTGACCTAGGATGTGGGTCAGACTCCAGGTGACCCCCAAAAGTGACGAGCTCTGTCCCCCAGCCCTGCTCACATGGGGGTTCATTTCCAGAGAGGAGGGAGGGGCATTGCCGGCTGAGTGACTGTGGGCAGTTACTACACTGCTCCAAGCCTCAGTGTCCTTGGCTGAAAAACAGGAATGGAAAGGCCTATTTGGGGTCTCCGGTCAGGCAGTGCCTGGTCTGTAACAGGATCCCTAAGGCAAGAGAGCAGTTTCGCAGGCCAGAAGCCTCTTCCCAGAGGCCAAGACCCCAGCTGCACTGCCAGGGTGCCCGGTGGCTCTGCTGAAGGAGGAGCTGTGGGTCAACCCGGCTAAACCCCACGGACAGCGCCCCCCAGCACCTCTGCTGCAGCCCCTCTGCTCAGGCCTCGCTTCAGAGCCCGCAGGCACACTGGGCAGGGGGAAGCCCTCCAGGGCCCTGGGACCCTGTCACATCACACTGTGACACCCACACACCTCACCAATAGGCTGCTGAGGCTTCACCTGAGCAAATGCCCCTGTCGCAGGGGGAACCTGCCTGGGGACCCAATGTCCAGGTTCGAGCTCCTGCCACCCCTTTGCCAGCACTGAGGAGGACGGACACCCTGAGTCAGGACAGTTTCCGCAGCATCCTTAGCTGTCCTTGAGGGGACCCGCTGGTGACCAGAGCTTCCAGAAAGGGGCCAACCTCCGTGCTCTATTGGTGGGAGCATCCCCCTCAGGGTGAGAAAGGCCCCCTCCCAGCTGTAGCCTGGGAGACCGCAGAGGCTGGACTTCCTCAAATGTTTTGGCTAATGAACCAGCGAAGTGGTTTTGTGTCCCTGGAAAGGAAGGTCAGAAAGCCTTTCCTTTGGTCCGTCCGCCCGCTGACTCACCAGGAGCCCGCTCAGCCCTCTGCGTGGGCGAGGCCCTCAGTCAGCAGTTTCGGGCTCTGGGCTCCTTTCTGCAGAGCCGACAGGAGGCAAGGCCATTCCCTGGGCCTCTCTCAAAATGTCCACCTGTCTCACTGATCACAGCCATGTACAGAAGGCGCAGCTCAAGTGGGACCCACCCCGACAGACGGAGCAGAGCAGAGAGGCCAGCAGACACATGGCCAGATGCCGCACTCCCGCGTGAGAGCAAGACTGCACCTGAAAGCGCACCCTCTTCTCTCCAAGGACGTCGGCCAAGTGCACCCTCTAGGCTTCCACCGGCTCGGCTGAGACCAGACAGGAGGTCCTCAGCCGGTGGTGGCCACGTCCCCCGCCCGCTCCGGCCAGGGAGCAGCCGCAGAGCTGGGCCGGGGCCCCGCGGGACCTACTTGATCTTCTGCTCCGCGAGCTGCTCCAGGGCGGCGTGGTAGTCGTCCATCTCCTTCACAAAGTCCAGGTTCCTCTTCTCCACCCTCTCCAGGTCCTGCCTGGCCTTGTCTCGCTCCCTGGCCATCTGCTCCACCTGGCCCCTGCAGGAAGGAGACGGGGTCGAAGGGGACATGGCTCTGGGCCCAGCAAGCCCATCTGCAGGAGTGCACACAGCTGGCCTCACAGGCGCTGGGCTCTGACCAACCTCCTCCCAGGGCGGTTCCCACAGGCACTGCGCCCGCTTCATAGATGGACACACGGAGTGAGGCCAACTGCCGTGCCAAGGAGTTTCTAGCAGGTTTCTGAACCAGGAGGTCTGAGCCTGGAGCCCTGCGGCGTGCCATGCCTCCAGACGCCTCTGGAGGACAGGTAAGGATTTATCCCAGCTCCCTCTCCCCTCTGGCCCCAGGGACCCTCAGCACAGAACAGGGACTGGCTGCCTTCAGGGGACAAGGCTGGCCAGCCATGATCCTGCCTGGTCACTGCCCTGCCACCTGCAGCCTGGCATCCAGGTGCGTGGGAGGGGTACCGCCTAGAGCAGAAGCGATTCCTGGGGTGTCCCTGGCCCTGTCTGGTCATGCAGGACCCCACTCGAGCTCCGTGCAAACCATCTCTGGCACCAGATTCTCTGGTGGCTACTTCTCCCTCTGAAGATGCACTGAGCTATCCCCCCACCCTGGGCACAGTATTTCTCCCCACGTGTGCAGGGCTGCTGCCCTCAGGACGCTCATCTGGCGGCACCTAACGAGACCCAAAACCCTGGGGGTGGGGACTGCGCTTTTCCGTCAAGCGTTCCTGTAACTTCGGGACATCAACAAAACACAAAACGAAACTTCATGCCAATCTGCTGAGCAGACGATGGCCTGAACAGTCAGTTCAACCAGAGCCAAACCCAAAGAAAACGGAATGTGTACTCGGCCCAGTGGCCGCACGGAAGCACCCGCTCCTTCCTGGCCAGCCACCCACCCGGGACCCAGCCACCCACCTGGGACCCAGCCACTGGGATGGCTTCCCAGCAGGCGGGGTGGCACCAGGCCGCAAGGTTACTGTCAAATGGAAACCCATCCCCTTGGAACTTCGTGAAGCGGGACTCAGAAAGGACCCTGATGGGATTTCTAAGTTTCTCACCAAGTCTGGGGGTTGGCTGGTGACCCCCAAGTTCTGTGGCCACAAACTGATCAGCAGCCACGGGACTGGCCCAGTGGGCGGCCCCACCGCGAGAGCCACCTACAGGAGAGTAGGCGGGAAGGGGTGCAGGGCCCCCGCCCCGGGGCTGGCCCTTCGGGGTAGGCAAGGAGGCCGGCCTGGCCAGCGGCACCCCACACCCCCACCTGGGGCTCTTACTGGCAGAAGCTCAGCTCCTGGCGGTAACAGGCCAAGGCCGCCTGCTGAGCAGCTCCGTCCACCATCATGAGCTCGTTCTCCAGGGCCCACGTCAGCTCCAAAAGGTTCACCTTCTCGTCCACACTGAAGTCGAGGCTCTGGAAACAGCAAGGCCCATGGGGTAGGCGGGTGTAGACCCTTCCGGGCTCCCTAAGGACAGTCAGGACCGGTCCACACTGTCCCAGGCCTGCCCTTTTCTGTCTGTAAAGTCTCTGCCTCCTGGGCGTAGCCCTTCCCCCGACCGTCCACACTGGGGTCCTCTCTGTCCCTGCCAACTCTCAGGGTGGGCGTGACCCAGGCTGGACAGAGCCCCTGTCCCTGGACAAAGTGACAGACACAGAAGGCGCATGTCCCAAGCAGAGGCCTCTGGACCCTGGCGTGGGGGCTGGAGGAGGGTCCCCAGAGACCAACGTCCTCCTCCTCGGACTGACCATGCAGGTGAGCCCCTAATGTCCTTCTCTCTGCCCACTGGAGTTGGGTTTGTGGCATTCTGGACACAAAGGTTCCTGACCAACATGTCTCCGAACTACACACACAGTCACAGAACGGACCGGCTCTGTCTGTGGAACACGACCTCCCAGCTGAGCACCACCCAGCCTCCAGAGAGTGGCACTGCCCCACCCCGGGATTCGGAAGAGTTGAGAGAACAGAAAAACCATGTCACGTGGACTTCACCACAGTAAGAAAGAGAGGAGGACACGGGAGCGCTGCCCCCCGGGGGCCCCCCCGGAGAGTGCTTCGGCCACGCCTGCTCTTCAGGGACGGGTGCTCGGGGCCAGGAGTCACAGACACACAGCGGGGCGGGCGCACAGGAGGGAAAGAACGGGATGACCTTCCTTTAGCTTGTGAGGAGACTTGAATCTCCATGTCCCCCATGACCCTGAACCACGTGGAACAACCCAGACGCTGAAGCCATAATGCAAGGGCTGCCTTTCCAGCAGTGAGGCCTCCAGGCAGAAACAGGTCCCTGCAGCAGCGTCCCGATCAAGAAAGGCCCCGTGCCTCCCGGCGTTCACACCCGTGTGTGACCAGGACAGGCCTGCGAAACCCCCAGGACAGTGACAGGCAGTGGTGTGGGAGGCACGAGTCCCCCTTGGCCTCCTGGACAGGGCTCTGGGGAGGCCAGTGCCGGCTGGGAGGGGCTCATCCAGCCCTGGCTGGGTGGCACGTGCCCACAGCAAGACCCCCGCCCCATCCGTCAGGCCTCTGCAAGACCGCAGGGTGGGCTCCTGGAGACCCTGGGAGAGGACCACCCAACTCCTGACCCACAGAAAATGTGTGAGACACAAACGCCGCTGGTGTCTATGGCACAATCAGCGTGCTGTGTTGAGGAGGGTCAGGGCTGTGCTCCCCCGGGCACCCGGGAGAGGTCACGTCCAGGCCGAGGGCTTCCGACCCGAGGGACAGGCCTCTTTCAGGCAGGTGTGCTGCTGGTGGCCCACAGTTCGATCAGTGTCACAGGTGAGCAGTAACGGACCTGCTGTGCTGGGGCACCCGGACCAGGGAGCCACCCTCCATGTCGGGGGACAGACACTTGGGGCTGCGTGAGGGGCACATACAGTCACACGCTGGGGGGCCTTGCCTGGCCCTGGGGTGCTGAGGGGGTCCAGTGACATCGTTGCCTCTCAGTTAAATAGAATCAAACCCTGAGCAACAGGAAATTCCAAGTGGCTAAAGAAAAGGAATCGTTCTCTGACAGCACGAGAGCAACGGAGGGATACAGTACGACCCTAACTGTGCAGAAGCTTCTGGAACGAGAACTTCTAAGCACACACTTCCTTCTGTGCTGGGAAGAGCCCTCAGGACGTCCACCAGGCCCTCAGCCGTCCCCACCCCTGGAATCTGGGAGCAGAGGGAGGCAGACTTTCTTCCTTAGCTGACAGGTTTCTAGGCTTTTTTTCACAGCAGGAAGTGAAATTAGGAACTTAGCTGACCCGCCCAGCTTGCCACACAGGTCCCAGCGCCCCTCCCTTGCTGCACCCGCCCCGCGGACACCTGACTTGCCACCCAGGGCAGAGGTCCCTCCAAAGCCCCGGGGACAGGACTGACCGGGCAGAGCACAGGCCTCCTGGGCCCGACCGGCGGCGGGAGGCCTGGGAGAGCACGGGGAGGACAGGTCAGCGGGCCGGGCAGGGCCCGGCTCCCCATGGGCCCGTCCCTAACCAGCGGGAGCACTCAGACCTCTGTGACCATGACCAGCGCAGTCCCGGGGGGCTTCCTTCCCTCCTCCGGGGCGCAGATCTGCTCCGGGGTAAATGTCTGCGACGCTGGAACCTACCTTCAAATGGATTTGTTTCAAGCTATGGTTTTTCTCTAGTTTTTACTTATTCTGTGTTTAGTTAAGATTCCCTGTATTTCAGTATCAGAAAATAAAGAAAAAAGGGGTCACGATCGGCCTGCCCTGCACGCAGCCTGTGTCTGCGGGAGCTCTGTCCAGCCTCCCCTGTGGGCAGTGGCCCCCCACGCCTGGAAACCGCTGCTGGGGCAGCCGTGGGCGACTGGTCCACACCTGCAAGACCTCCCTGCCGTTGTGAACCCCCTCCTGGGCCCACAGGGCGACAATCTGCTCCGGGGAGGCAAAGCCCGAGCCGTCATCCACGCTGCAGAACAGGCGCGGGCCGGAGCACACGGACACCAGGGACGACGTTGTGGTCTGGCCGCCGCCCTCCTCTGGGACCTGCACATGGGGACAGAGCCGCTGTGAGCTTGCTGAGGGCCTCATCTCACAGCCTCCCAGACCTCACCGCCCATGCCTGGCCGGCACGGTCTCACCGAGGCCCAAGAACAGCCCTGTTTCCTGCTCAAGGGAACATGGCACCCGCATGGTCGGCCGGGATCACGGGCTCTGCAGTGGCGGCCTCGAGCCCAGGGCTCAGCGCCGGCCACATGAGGCCACGCAGTGGACGCTCCAGTGCCTGCAGGGCCCTGAGTTAATCTCCTCCTGAACCAGTCACAGCCTCCCCACCTGTCCCTGCAGGCCAAGACTCGTAGGAAAGCCAGACTGTGCAAAGAAACCCGAGGTGGGCTTCATAAGAGGCAGGACGGCCGGAGCGGAGGGCACATCTCCTGGGGTTCAGGAACATGAGGCTCGTGGCTGCATCTCAGGGAGTTTCAACTTTTTTTAACAACTTTTATCGTGGTATGGTTCCTATACGGTAAACTATACATATTTCAGACGTACAACCTGATGAATTTTGAGAGATATAAACACCCACAGTCAAGACAGCTCACATTTCCACCCCCTCAAGAGTTGCGAATTTCAAACTCCCAATTTGTCCCTTCCCACCCTTTACCCCCTGGAAACTGTAAGTTTGTTCTGTGTCTGTGAGTCTGTTTCTGCTTTGTAGATAAGTTCATTTGTGTCCTTTCCAAGGAGTTTTAAGACAAAGGCAAAAAGTCCCTCAGCCAGAAAACTGACAGCAAGGCCAAGGTGCTGCAGGAACCACAGGGCGAGGCCACCCTCCCTGCGGGGTCTCCCCCAGGAGGACAGGGCCTTTCAGACGTGTGCCTGCTGTCGAGGCCACACCAGGACAGCAGCCCTTCCTCTCTGAGCCCCCTGCAGCCACACCGGAGTCCACACGCACAGGACGCCACAGCGCAGCCTCCTGGGCAGGCAGGTGTCGGCCCCTCCCCAGCGGTGCCTCCGAACTGGACACAGAACAGCGGCCGCTGCACCCAGGAGGAGGCCGCCCATGGGCCTCTGGCGCAACTTGGGGCTGCCCTCACGTGACCTGACACCTTCCCTCAGGGCTCTGGTTCCTCCCCGTCTCACTGACTTCAGGCGCTGAAACCTGATTCTCCAATGCGCCGGCCCAGCAGGGAGCAGCAGTGTCACTGTTCCAGACACAGGACCCCCAGGGCAACTGTCCCCGTTGGGTTGGGGGGAGGCTGACCCCTGGGACCCAGAAAGACCACGTGCACTGAACAAAATCACGTGTAGTGACCACTGAAACCCGCTCTCCTCCAGCTGGCATAGGACAGGATAAAATTCAGGAACACGGGCCGGGGGGCGCAGGGCACAGACCCATCAGTGACTCTGCCCTCTGCTGCACCCCCACAGAGGTGAGAGGGTGCTCCTGCTGGAACGCAGGGACCCCCACACTGAGACACAGCGAGGAGCTGCCCGGGAAGCCTCATTAGACCCCAAGGAGGGGTGTCCATCTTACAGATGAGGGGCCTGAGGCTCAGAGAAGGCAAGCAGCTCCCCAGTGACACACAGCTCAGCCCGAGGCCGCATGGCCTCTCACCAAACACGTGCGTGTACGTTTCCCAACCGACCCTGGGCCCGCTGTGGTGACCAGGCAGAGGGGTCAGGCCAGCGGCAGATGCTGAAGGCTGGAGAATGACAGCAGCCATTCCGGGGTCCGAGAGTTAACTGTCCCGTTTTACCTGGTAACGAGACCAGGAGCCACTCAGATTGACAGGAGAAGATTCCGGAAGTGCAGGGGAACGGTGCTCGCACAGGCCAAGCTGGAACTCCTCCAGGCTCACTCTGCCATCCCCATCTCGGTCCAGCTTGCTGAACAGGTCTTCAAGTTCCTAGGCAAAAGCCCCCAGGCACCTGCTCAGAGCCCCCCGCCCCCAGCAGCCCCACCAGCCCCGCCCAG
The DNA here is from genome assembly GCF_009834535.1 of Camelus ferus. NCBI lineage: Eukaryota > Metazoa > Chordata > Mammalia > Artiodactyla > Camelidae > Camelus > Camelus ferus. Next base: position 15,874,914 of record NC_045714.1, on the reverse strand, counting down.
GCCCACCCTCCCCAAGCAGGCGGCCCGCTGGCCTGTCCAGACACACTGTCTGGGCCACCCTGGCCTCCGCGCTCTAGCCTGTCCATCCTCACGCCTGGTCAGCTGCCACCCCGCTGCAAGGGGCTCCCTGGGTGGTGGGGACAGGTTCGTATGGAGCAGTTCAGGGTCAACAAGGTGGGGAGTGCCCCACCACACTGCCCGCCCTGCTCCCTCGGCCCCTGCGGGGGAAGGGGCGAGGACAGCCGCCAGGGAGCAGCCAGGCTCTGCAGGCAGCACCCCGGGCTGGGCAGCAGACCTGGGCCTCGCAGGAAGGGGAGGCATGCTCCAGGCAGAGGACGGTCCTGTGTGAAGGGGGCCAGGGCCACACGTGGCCAGAGGCGGGCCTTCGACACCAGCCCAGGGAGTCATCACAGGGTTTCAGGCCAGAAAGTAACAAGTGAATCAGTGTCTGAGGGTGAAGGGGTTTCCCTGGCCCAGCATCAACCACGACCACCACAAAGACGCAGCCCTCCAGGGCCGGCGTCCTGCCCCTCACCTCCTTCCCCAGTCCCTGGAGCCCGACGCTCTGGCAGACCACGGCCAGCTCCTGCTCGGTGAGGTGGCCACTGCGGCCGACACCCAGCGCTTCCCAGATGTCCCGGACTCGGCTCTCGGGGGTGTCGAGGGAGGGGCTGCCAGACTTTCGGGGACTCCCGGAGACCTCAGAACACCAGGCTGGCAGCTGACCTGAAACAGGGGAAACACACCACTGCTGTAACTTACCCCGAAATCAGACAGACTGACGGATGGACAGGGGATGGGCAGATGGACACAGGGGAGAGTCAAGCTTCAAAGGAGGAATCTAGGTGGTGAGGACACGGCGCTCACAGCACAACTCTTCCAACCTCGCTGGGCGCACACACGCACAATAAAATGGGGGAAACCTGCAGCACATGGGGAACGCTTTCTGACGGGACCTACGAAAGCCACACCGGATGCACTGCTGCTGGCTGGACTTAAAAGAGCAGCCTTAAAAATTAATTTTCAGAAACTTTTCAAACCCACCCAAAGTAAAGAGCACAGCCCAGGAGAGGCCAGTGGCCCTGCCCCTCGGGCCGCCTGGAGCCCCAGCTCCATCCACCCGGCCTGGTACTGCCCGAGGATCTGAAAGCAAATCCCAGCTGTCACACCTCCCCCGTGTCCATCGGGTGATTGCTGAGAAGCGTGGACCCCAAGTTACATCTCCCCTACAAATCAGCAGTGACTGCCCACCCCTCACCCGGCCTTCCTGTGGGGGCTGGTCTGGGTCCTCACTGCACACGTGGCCGCTATTTCTCCCAATCGTTTAAGCACCTCTCCTGCTCTGTCTGAGACACTGGACCAGCTGTTCTGCAGGACGCCCCCCAGGCTCTGTGAGTCTGCCCCTCGTGCCCTCCATCCCTAGCGTCTCCTGTGAACCTGAGCTTAGTTAGCGTCAAAGCCAGTCTGGACTCAGGCCCAGTGGTACCTGCTTTCTCTTTTTCCGGCAACAACATCCCCGGGCAGGCTGTGAGCTCCACCCCACCTCACACCAGGAGGCACAGGTGTCTTGGGATGCAAAGACTCTCCAGTGGGTCTAGGTGACAGGTGGCCAGGTGTCTCAACTGGTCTACCTTAGCCGGGTGGCTCACCGAGGTTTCTGAAGCTTTGCCAGAGAAGCACCTTGTGGAGGAGGCCAGACCTCGGGGTGCCCACGAGTGCCCACGAGGAGCTCCCTGTGCAGGCGCTGGGCTTAAGAGCCGACTCCCTCCACGCCCCGTCCATGCCGCCCAGCCCAGCATGGAAGAGGGCCACTCACATGCCATCACACTGGGCCCTCGGCCCAGGGGCTGGGGCCCTGGGGAGGAAAGCTACCTTGGCGTCACTTTGATAACCCAACTAACGCTCAGAAGCGCCTCCCCACAGAAAGCCTGGCCCGTGTGCTCATGAACGATGCTGGGGGTGGGCCACCTCCGAGGTCCCCTCCAGCTTAGAATGTCTCAAAGTTCTACATAAAAATGGAAAAGCACTTCTGAGACTAGGCTTTGTTTCCCAGGGCCGGCAGAGGAGGTGAATGAGTCCTGTGAGGTTTGACATGTGAGTGGCAGTTCTCACTTAGATGGAAAGAACTGCAATCTGCTCTGGGCAGAGAGCCTCAAAATCTCTCGGTGAGTGACCTCCCAGGACCAGAACCACATCCCACACTCCACTCAGGGTGCAGACAGGGCCTCGTCGGGCAGGGAGGGGCTGCACTTGGCCCAGCACATCAGGAAGGAGCTGGGGTCTGGCCGGTCCCTGCAAACCCTGAAACTGCTCTCTTAGTCAGCAGCCCCGCTCAAAGGTCTGACTGCAGGGGCCTCGGCACTGGGCCCCCCAGGAGAAGGGACCACCAGGGTCCCCGCCCGCACTGGGCCCCTTCCCAGGAAATTTCCCTGGCCGGTGACCCCAGACCAGCAGCCCAGCACTGGCCAGAGGGGGACACTGAGCACAAAGCCGGGCTTCACCTTGAGCTTCAAACACCTCATTCTGAGGCTCCTTTGCACTTTCGGCTTCTTCATCTGACTTGAGACTCTGCGGAAAGACAGAAAGAGGATGTGAGTCCCCAGAGGATGGGGCACCGGGAACCAGGAGAACCATCTGTGGGGCTGACTGGGGAAGGGAGGCCAGCCCGGAGGGCTCCCAGCTGACGCCTGTGTAGACCAGGTCTGTCTCCAGGCCACACGCCGCGGCCTGGATGCGGGCACCTGACGCCTTGATAGGAACCAAAACCATCAGCAACTCTGTGAGAACACAGGCAGGTGCTCCCCCCGCACACCCCCAGTCTGCTCCAAATTCCATCACAGGACAGGCTCTCGGGCCAGCCCCTCAACACCCATCTCAGTCGGCAGCAGGCAAGAGAGCAGGTCTCTGACCCCTAGGTGCTCCGGGGACAGGAGGTGAGCAGCTGAGGCCTTTGTGCCCAAGGGGCTGGGCTGCCAAGACTCCAGTGGAACCCCATGTTTCCGTGACTGGTCGGTGGACCCCAAAGCCTGAGTCCACTTCTGATTCTGGAAGGAATGCTGGCTTGACCAGCACTCAGCACTTACACCCAGCGCTGAACCGGGGGTAGGGACCTGCGGCAGGGGGTGTATGCCCTTTTTCCAATGCATCCAACCTGCTGACAACCCCAAAAGCACATCCCCAGGTCCTAGTTCTGAGGATCAAAGATCGTTTTTTTAACCTTTACTGTGGTGTGGCTCCTGTGCAGTTCGCTGCACATATTTCAGGGGTGCACTCTGATGAATGTCGATAGATGCACACACCCATGCAACCACCACCACCAAGACAGCTAGCATTTCCATCTCTCCCCAAGAGGTGCAACTTTCGAATTCCCAATTTATTCAAGAAGCAGAATGGCACCACAGAGATGGCACAGACGCACTGAGACTCTCCATCCTTGGGGCCAAATTTAAAAAGGGAACGAAGAGGCAAAGGCCAGGGATCTGCCGGTGTCACCCAGGTGCAGAGGGTCCCTGGGAAAAGGGACTCCAGGATTTAAATACACATCTGTTTGTTTTCCCTCAATGAACGCTGAAGATAGAAACAATTAATTTGAGGGCCAGAGCCGTCCTATTAAAGGTAAGTTCCTGGAGAGCCCCATCTGACAAGGATGACACCACAGGTCGGGGGGAAGCCTGGAACCTTCTGTAACCCTGAAAACAGGTCCAGTGGGCCACAATTAACCTACAGGGTGTGGGTCTGCCCCACCGATGACCCTCCACAGTGGGCAGCTCGGGCACCAGCTGCCCCAGTTGTGGAGGATGGGCCAGGGCCACTCCAAGTACTGGAGGCAGGGGCCCTGGGTGTGGCACACCTGCTTTGCTCTTTTTTTGGTTTTTCCTTTGTTGTTGTTTTCTTTTGTTTTTGGTAGGGGAGGTTACTAGGTTTATTATTTTTATTTCTTTTTTAACGGAGGTCCTGGGATTGAACCCAGGACCTCGTGCATGCTAAGCAGGTGCTCCACCACTGAGCTGCACCCTCCCCACCACCAGATTTTTCTACCCTCGGCTGGTTAACCTTCCCCTCCTGGTAGTGCTGGGGGAGGCTGGGGGGTGAACAGGGGAATCTCCACGGCCCCGTGTCTGAAGGAGGCCAGTTTCCCTGTAGACAGTGAGACCCAGGGACACAGTGGAACCTGTTTCCCAAAGGGCACTGGCCTCTGGCACTGAGCTGCCCCCTCCCATCTTCCTGCATCTCTTTAGGTGGGCAGGTGAGCAGCTACTAAGACATGTAATTTCCACACTGGGGAGCCTCAGCAGGGATGGAGAGGGGAAGGGGGCGGACCTACCTCCACACTTTCCAGGGACGCAGAGCAGCAGAAATGGCTCCTGGCGCTGGGCCTGGCCGGCTGCTCCAGGACACACTTGGCCCTACCTGTGAGGTCGCAGGGCTCGGGCCAACTCCAACGGCCGTACCTCTTAGAGCCGCTCACGTACTTCGGTGGGACAGCACAGGGGGGAGCTGGGAAGAAAACGGGAGGTCTGTGGGGCTCTTAAAAACAGCCTCTGGGCCCAGGCACGCGGGTGCAGATCCCGGTGCTAAGTGCGGCTCTCACGCGCAGGACGCAGGGAACGGCCACCAGCAGGCCGGCGGGGAAGGCCAGGCTGGGAGGGCTTTCTGTCCTAAATGCTAGGTGCTGTTCAAACTGTTCCAAGTATGTTTAGCCTTTTTTTTCTTTTTTTAATGGAGGTACTGGGGATTGAACCCAGGACCTCATGCACGCTAAGCACGCGCTCTACCACTGAGCTGTAGCCAGCCCCCATATTTTGCTTTTGTTATGTAATAAAAGACTAATCCAAAAATCCAGCTTTTTATCCAAAGAAAAAAACGCTCCAATAATCCAGCAACATCCTGTTCCAGAGTCCAGACGGTCACTTCCCAGCCCAGTCACGACAGGACCCACCCTGGGCCAGACGCCGCAGGCAAGGACCTCCGCACAGCCAGGGAGGCTCAGGCTCCGCGTGGGTCTTCACGAAGCCTGGAGCAGAGGCAGGCGGGGGCTTTAGTCTGGGATTCATGCGGATCCCTTAAACCCTAATAAACCTCTTCCACTTCCTCCTTCCCTCCTCACCTGCCCACATCCGCTCAGAGTGGCCAGGACCTGGCAGGCGGAGAGATGTCACCGACTCTGTGGGGGATCTGGGCGGCCAGAGAGACTGGGGAGGACGGCCGGGCAGGGGCCAGGACAGGACTCCGGTTCCGAGGGAAGCAACCAGAATGGGCCAGTCGGAGAAGAAAGGGACGGGCCCCAGGAAGTGAGGCCAGGCCAAGAAAACCGAGGACTGTGTCCCACAACTGGCGCACCCATACGGCCAAGTGACCACCTCGCTTCCCTCCTCCACAGCCCCTGACCCTGGGGCCGTCACGGAGGAGGCCGACACGGAGAACAGTGAGGCCAGTGACCGGCAGAAACTGGGGACACGGGAGGAGTTTGGGGAGAAGATGCCATGTCTCACGGGGCAGCAGCCACTTAAGGCAGAAGACCTATGGTCCCAGGACCCTCGGAGGTTACCATGGGCCTGGCCCTGCAAGCTCTCATGGAGCGGCTGGAGAAGTGCGAGTGCTCAGGTTGCCAGCGGGGTGGGGAGCAGAGCGGGAGACTGAGCGACCCTGCACACGGCGGGGGGGAAGCGCCAGCACACGGGCTCCCCGCCTGGTCCTGGTCTCTGCGTGCAGAGGGGCTGCGGGCTGGTTAACATGGGGAAAGAACCTTCCTTCCACCAGGAGGTGCAGGAAGAGGACAGTCCTGTCGGGGGGGGGGGCCGAGTGGCACGCTTGGGAAACCAGGTGCAGAGAAGCGGGCAGGCCCCCCAGGCTCAGCTGCTGGCGCACGCCTGGAGCTCGTGAACCAGCCCCGTGTCTACCCCATCCAGCTTGACCCTGCTCTCCCCTCCCCTCCAGGGATCCCCTGGCCCATGTCTGGACTCCCACCCGCCCCCAAGGGGGCCCTTTCTGCATCGTTTCAGCTGGTCAGCACTTTCCTCAGACGAACAGAAAACACATGGCTGTTTCAGAATATTCCCCCAAAAGCATCACCTCCCCAGCTCCAACAGGGAGAAAGGCTTCTCCAGAAGTGAGTGTCAGGGTGGCCGGTCAGACCAGCAGCCACAGAGCACAGAGCCACAGCCTTGTGGGAAGTGCGGAGTCATGGCTGGTCCCTCAGTGCCACCCAGACAGCCCGGCTGGCGGGCGCCCTGCCTCTAACCACGAGAGCCCTGCCCCAGGCGGGCCTGTGACCACATGATTGAGGAAAGTGCTGGAATCGGAAAGACGACAAAAACAACACAAAACAAAACAGAATCAGTGTGAAAAAGCAGCAGTCCTAAAATAGCTTCAGTATTTACAACAGCCAAGAGACAGAAACAACTTAAACGGCCACTGACAGATGACTGGAGAAGGAAGATGTGGTGTGCGCGCACACACACACGGAATACTACTCAGCCATAAAAAAGAACACACTAATGCCATTTGCGTTAGTTAACATGGATGGACCTGGAGATTGTCATTCTAAGTGAAGTAACCCAGAAGGAGAAGGAAAAATACCATATGATAGCACTCATGTGTGGAATCTAAAAAAAGAGACACAATGAACTTATTTACAAAATAGAAACAGACTCACAGACACAGAAAAAAATTATGCTTATCAGGAGGGAAAGGATAAACTGGGAGTTCGAGATTTGCAAATAGTAACTACTATGTATAAAATAGATAAACATCGCATTTCCACCATATAGCACAGGAAACTATATTCAGTATCTTGCAGTAATCTATAACGAAAAAGAATGTGAAAAGGAATGTATGTATGTATACATATGAACTATTATACTGTACACCAGAAATTGACACAATGCTGTAAACCGACAATGCTTAAATTTTAAAAAAAATCTCTGGAATAAACAGCTTCTCCTGTCTTTGGAGGAACTGAGGACACGTCCCACAGACGCACACACGTTCCCGCACGGAGTGGGGGGCAGTGGAACAGGCGTGACCTTTCTCAGCAGGTTCACATCCACATCCACATCCACATCCGCATCCACAGCCACGCGATCACACTCCAAGTCTCCCAAGTGGCCTGCTTCCCACCTCGAGGAGAAGTGTGAGGTAGGCAACCAGTGACCCCTGACCCCCAGACCCGTGGCGCGGCTGGCGGGCTGACTCCTCCCCCAACATCAGGGCCCTCACTGGCTCCAGCAGGAGGTGGTGGGAAGGCGGACTTCAGCCCCGGGGGTAGGGGCAGGTGCATATCTGAGTAACAGGTATGATAACCCATGGGATTTCTAGGAGGGCTCACTGGCATTGACACGAAACGCACAGGAAGCTGCAAGCATGGCACACAAAGCTCCCACGCGATATCCCCGGTACCCCAGATGTCACAGGCTCCAGAACAAGGACCTGCCCAGGATCCTGGAGCAACCAGCGCCTCCCGCAGGGCAAAGGGGAAGCACTCCCTCCTCACACGCCTGCCTGGAGGGGAGGGAAAGACCTGCGACCCTTCACTCTGCCTCCTGACACTCGGAGGAGCCGAGACCACCCCCCAAGCCCACCCCATCTGGTCATCCCTGTGCTGGGGGGCAGCACACAGCCGGGACCACCCCCCACACCCACCCCATCTGGTCATCCCTGTGCTGGGGGGCCGCACACAGCCGAGACCACCCCCCACGCCCACCCCATCTGGTCATCCCTGTGCTGGGGGGCCGCACACAGCCGAGACCACCCCCCACGCCCACCCCATCTGGTCATCCCTGTGCTGGGGGGCCGCACACAGCCGGGACCGCCCCCATGCCCACCCCATCTGGTCATCCCTGTGCTGGGGGGGCAGCACACAGCCGAGACCACCCCCCACGCCCACCCCATCTGGTCAGCACCCTGTGCTGGGGGGCGGCACACAGCCGGGACCGCCCCCATGCCCACCCTGCTACAGCACACAGTGTCAGCTGACGTTTGTGACACTGTGATGTGACAAACATGATTTGGTCTCCTCCCTTCCCTGGCACGGCCCCTAAAACCCTTGGAATCCCCAAAGTAGTAGAGCAGCCACACCTTAGTTTATGTTAACAGGCGCCTTTTGGGGCCACACCCCCAGGTGGGCTGGCTGCCAGGGGAGCCACCCTTGTGATCAGAGGGGGGACACTTTCAGCCCCGCCCTGACCTCCAGAGAGGGGAGAGGCTGGGGTTCAGTCACTGATCGCCAATCATTTGGTCAGTCAGTTCTTGTGATGACGCCTCCAAAAGACCCAAAAGGACTGTGTCCGAGGGCTTCTGGGCTGGTGAACACGTGGAGACGGGAGCGGGGCCTGTGGGGCGCAGGACCCCAGAGCCACTTCCCTGCATCCAGTGTCCCTGCGTCGTGTCCTTGTGCGATAAACCAGGGTTCCGGGAGGACTCCCTGAGTCCTGTGAGCTGCTCCAGCAAAGGAACTGAGCCTGAGGAGGGGCCGGTCAGAAGCATAGGCGACACCTGCACTCGTGACTGACGTCTGAGAGGGAGCAGTCCTGGGGACTGAGCCCTTGCCCTGTGGGGTCTGACGCCGTCCCCAGCAGACGGTGTCAGAGTTGAGTGGAATTGCAGGACACCAGCTGGCACACAGAACTGCGCGGGGAGGGAAGAACTAGCAGGTCTCTCGTGCCCAGAGGCGCCAGTGTGTTCAGAGGGCTGCACGCAGGGCCGCGGAAAACAGGAGTCTTCCCCTCGCTATTTCACAAATAAAGAAGCAAAAGACAGAAAAACCCGAACGCTGGTCCCAGTCCACACTGCTTGGCAGTGACAGGTCTGCTGTCCTTCAGTGAGGATATTAAATCCCAGAAATCACAGATGAATCACGGAAAGAACCAAAAAAGGAGACCAGGAAAGCCTCTTACCTGATTCCAAAGACCCACTGTCTTCGTCCAAGGAGCCGACACCAGCCTGTGATGACAACACTGCCACGAAACCGTCCTTAAACTCCTCAAAGTTAACCTGTGATTTTGAGAAGAGAGGTCAACACCACTTTCTGCAGGTCACAGACGTGACACACTGGCCTTCAGCTTTTTTCCCTGGGGGAAGATCTTACGTTGCCTTCAGCACTGAAACATTCATCTTGTCAAATATTCACTTAGCATTTAAAAAAACTGAAGATATAATAAGGAAAGTAAAAGTGAACCATAAATCCATCACCAAAAATGCTAATAAAACTCCATAAAAGTAACCTTAATTTGAAAAGACACACACACCTCAAGGTTCATAGCAGCACTATTTACAACAACCAAGACATGGACACAGCCTGAATGTCCACTGACATGACTGGACAAAAAAGATGTGCTGTATATATACAATGGAATACTACTCAGCCATAAAAAGAGTACAATAATGCCACTGCAGCAACATGGATGGACCTGGAGATCATCATTTTAAGAGAAGAAAGCCAGAAAGAGAGAGAAAAACCATATGATATCACTTACACGTGGAATCTAAAAAAAAGACAAACGAACTTTTTTACAAAACAAGAACAGACCCATAAATAGACACAGAAAACAAACTCATGTCACCAGGAGGAGGGCGTAGGAGGGGTTAAACTGGGAGTTTGAGATGTGCAGATGCTAACAACTATATATAAAATAGATAAACAACAGGTTTCTTCTGTGCAGCACAGGGAACTATATTCAGTATCCTGTAGTAACCTATAGTGAAAAAGAGCATGAAAACAAATGTATGTATGTATATGCGTGGCCGAACTGCTCTGCTTGTCACCAGAAACTGACACAACATTGCAGACTGACTATACTTCAATTAAAAAACCCAAGAAAATGTGGCACTTAGCTGTATTGTGTGATAAAGACTACTTCGATTAAAAACAAACGAAAGCCTCCGTAAAAGTACTTAGAGCAACCCAGTTAGAAAACAGCGCCGAGAAGAGGCACCTGGTGACCATAAACATTAACACAAAGAAACAGCCAGGCCCTCGCCACCCGTCCACGGAGGAGGGCGCTGCCAGCGCGGGCGGGCCTCCCCCGTGCTTCCTTCCCGGGTGAAGCCCCTGCCCCAGTCTGACTTCTGCAGTGACAACATCCCTGCTTTATGCCCCATTTGCGCGCACCCCTCAACAGGACGGTTCAGCCTCACCTCTTAAGTCTGACCTACACGGAACACGTGCGTACACATCTCAGACTCAGAACGACGCTTGCTGAGCGCGCCTTGCCCACGTCCTCTACTGCGTCTCCCCGCTGCCGCGCTGTAAGTGCTCAGCAAACACTGCTGGCTGCATCTGCCTCTGTGCGCTCCCAAAACTGAGCAGAATTCGCCTTCTCTCTTTTCCTTACGGCGTACAGGGTGCAGGTTGCAGCATCTCCTTCGAGCACACGGGGCACCTTTCCGGGGTGGCTGGCTTCTGCTGTCACATGAGGGGCCGCCGCCCACCTAGCCTGTCACGTGAGGGGCCGCTGCCCACCCAGCTACGGCCCATTTTCAGGACACGCCTTTTGTCCCTGGCTGCTTTCTAAAACTATTAAATGCTTCACTTTGATATGAGATTCACAGGCAGTTGCAGGAAAAAATCCAGAGAGAGCCTGTGCGCCCATCTTCGGCTGCTTTTTAAGATGATCTGTTTTCCTTCCATTTCACAATAATATGGCCAGGGTGGGTGTCTTTTTATTTATGCAACTTGGAATTCCACGGGCTCTTGGAACCTTCAATCTGATTTGGGAGCTTCTTAACTACTCCCCCCTCATAAAACCCCCATTCACTCCTCTCCTCCTGGAAGTCCGACTAAGGGACGTCCGGCCGCTTCACTCCACCTTCACTTCTCCTTTGACTCTTCTCAGCGGCGAGCCCGGTGCACGAATGCTCTTCAGCTGCGTCTAATCTGTTCAGCTCCTAAAGTTGTGTTCAGTTCTCTGTTCAGATTTGTTTTATCACTTTTTAGAGTTCCCTCTTTCTTATGGATGCTTCCAAGCTTTCTCAAAAATCTCTCCTAACGCAGCAACCATAGTTGGTTCACATTTTTTGCCCAGTAATCCCAATGGCCTCGCATGTCAGTGCCACCGCTCCTGCTGCCTGTCACTTCTCTGGCTCCAGCTCATCCTGACTCACCTGTGCCTCGCTGCCCTCGGCGGCTGTATTGGCCTGTCACTGAGGAGCAATTATAGGCCCTAGTGATAAGAATTCCTCAAGAGGGGGCTTCCGTCTGCTTCTGCCAGATGCCCGAGGGCGCGCCCCGAGGGGACGCCGGCCCAGGCGGCAGATGGCTCGCTTCGGCATCTTTGCCCCCAGACACGCCCTCAGGACCCTCCCTGCACAGGGGGCTGGCTCCTCGGTTTCCCTGCCTCTGGTGACCTGGGCTTACACATGTGCTCCCCTGGCCCTCTGGGCCCCCCCGAGACCACGTATCAATTTCACAGTTCCTACATGAGACGAGAAAATATTCTCAAGGCAACGGCATTGTGTGTGCTGAGGCCCTCGGTATGTGGCTTAGCATAGCTTTTTAGACTGTAAATTCCTGCTGACTTGTTTGCGCTTTGCCATTTTCACAAGCTTTGTTTTACTATTTTGTTCAGCCTTTTTTTCGTAGCCCTCCCTGGAAGGCGAGCCTGAGTTTGCTAACCTGCTACTAAGACAACGTCTGAAGCCGCTTCACTCGTTTCTAGGGCTGATCAGACAGACCCACAAGAAGGCACTGAAGGCATCTCACACTGAGGAGGCTGTTCCCAGTCTCCTGCCTGCTGCATCGACGCTGGATTGCGTGACCTTGCCCAGGCTTCATTTCACAGAGACGGACACCGTGCTCTCCTCCCTGCCTTCCTAGCTGCTGCCCCGCGCGGCGTGGGCGCTCAGAAGTACCTGCTGACGACGTGGGAGCAGAACGACACGGCCCTCTGCCTGACCTCCTCCCAGGTTTCTTCCGTCTCCAGTAACGCCTCCCCAGCAAACAGGGCGGGCTCTGCCGGCCCAGGTGCTGCCGCTTTTCCTGGCCCCTCTGGCTGTGCCTGCAGGTGTTCTGGCGTCCTCTCCCCTCAGAGCTCACGCTGAGGGCGCAGCCAGCCCACAGCATCAGGTGTTCGAACTGAACAGGGCAGCCCATCGTCCCGCTTGGTCTGGGACCCAACACAAACGAAGGGGCGGGAGCCTGTGCTCAAGGGTCACTTTCAACTTTAAAATTAGTTTCAGTCACGCTATGTTAACAAGTATTTTATTGAGAGGAAAACTCCCTTTCTAGCCAAATTTAAAATACTAGAGGGAAGAAAAGGGAACCTTCCTACACTGTTGGTGGGAATGCAGTTTAGTGCAACCACTATGGAGGACAGTATGGAGGTTCCTGAAAAAGCAAAAATAGACTTACCGTGTGACCCAGCGATCCCACTCCTGGGCCTGTATCCAGAAGGATAGTTAATTCAAAAAGATACATGCACCCCAATGTTCACAGCAGCACCATTTACAACAGCCAAGACATGGAAGCAACCTAAATGTCCGTCAACAAATGACTGAATTAAGAAGTTATGATACATATACACACACACACACACGATGGAATACTATTCAGCCATAAAAGCCATAAAATAAAGCCATTTGCAGCAACATGGATGGACCTGGGGATCATCATTCTAAGTGAAGTCAGCCAGAGAAAGAAAAATACCATGTGATAGCACTCATATGTGGGATCGAAAAAAAAGACACAAATGAACTTACCTAAAAAACAGCAACAGACTAACAGACATGGAAAACAAACATGATTACCGGGGGGAAAGGGGGTGGGAAGGAATAAACTGGGATTTCGAGATAAAATTTGCAGATACTAACTACTGTATATAAAATAGATAAACAACAAATTTCCACTGTGCAGCACAGGGAACTACACTCAGTATCTTGCAGTGACCTATAATGAAAAAGAACATGAAAACGAATACACGTGTGTACACGTACGACTGAACTACCCTGCTGTACCCCAGACATTGACACAACATTGTGAACTGACTAGACTTCAATTAAAAAAACATACTCGAGGTAAGATCCTCACCCCCAGCAAAGAAGCGAGAGAGCGCGACAGAAAAGGCGCACGGAAATTCCCCACAGGTCACAGCCTGAGGCGGCATCAACTTTCCCGCATGAAAACAGACCTTGATAAAGTTTCTTTAACAGGAAATAGGAATTAAAAACAAGCACACCTTCATAGCAGTAAAAAAGTTGCCCTGTTAATTCAAATACTGTAATACTGTTTTCATGTTTATAACCGGATTACTGTGTCAACGACGAACCTATGGTGTCACGTATGTTGGTTACCACAAAGAAACTGACTGTGTGATATTTGAACTGAAAATCCAACCCATTCTCCCAGATAAAGGGCTTATCTTGCTCACAGTTTCCCGAAGTCTCCACTGTTTGGCGTCTACCAGAATATGGTGACAACTATCTGGACATTCCTGACTCGACACTGGCTTCCCCTAAAACCTCTACTGAAAGTCCCACCCACGCGCAGGCTGCGAGAACTCCGCCTCTGTGGGTGGAGCAGAGTCAGCCACCTTCCAACTCAGCAGTTCCAGGTCACGCACCCTTCTGCTCACATGAAGCACAAAGTGGAGACCAACCGAGAACGATACAGTTTGTTCCATCAGCAGAGCCTGCAATGAATCTGGGGCCCCAGAGTGATTCTTTTGGTTTTGAATTTTCCAAACTGTCAAGAATGATGAAGGAAACCAGCTCTGGGTTTACGCTGTCTTTAACCAGAGTGTTGATTTGCTCATCCAGCTCCCAGAACAATTCCAGGTGATACCAAGCGGGGCTAGAACACCATCTATCAAAGCACATCTGATTTGGGGGAGGGTGTAGCTCCATGCACGAGGTCCTGGGTTCAGTCCTCAGTACCTCCATTAAAATAAATAAATTAAATAAAAACCGAATGACCCCCTCCCACACACACACACACACACAAAAGACTGGTTAAAAACAACAATGACAAAACCCACCACATCTGATTCTTACATCCACAGAGAAGAAGCAGGACTAGAGGAAAGACAGAGAGAGGGGGCGGAGGGCTCACAAGGGACAGTGGCGCTGCTGACAAGCCCTGGCCACACGGGCCTGGGGTAGTAAGAGGTCGGACTCGCCTGGACGCTCTCCCGCGGTGCCCGCAGTGGGGGCTCTGGGTTATTTTTTTCCATTTATTTTTGCCCAAGAGCCAATTCAAGAATATTTGCATGCTAGATTTTTTTCTCACTCAAAATGAAAATAGCTTTATCCAGTTCTGTGGGGAAGAATGAAAATAGTTTTATGAGCTCTTCCTTCAGAGGTAAGACAAACCCCAAGACTACGGGCACTGTTTTTAAAACCAGCACGTTAACATCTGGACGTGTTTCAGAAGCAGGGACAGGTAGGGCGTGCTGCCTACGTTTCCATCAGGAAAGCAAGTTGTGGTCCAGGCTCCAGACCACCCTTCCAGACGACCTCGAATTTCCTAGAGAAAAGCAACTCTCCGAGCATGTATTTCCTCTCCGGGCTGGATAAACTCACAGGGCACCTCTGAACACAGGGAGACTTTGCTCCTGCAACAGCACCGTGCAGCGTTCTGTCCAGCTGCCAGACACATTTCACGCTGCGCAGTTTTCTGAGACAATCAGCCTTCAAGGTACTGCCTGCCTCTGACCCACCCGGCGTGTGAGCTGCCCACAGGTGCCTATGTTTTGTGAACCTTGTGCCACTGCCCATACAACCTTCCAGCCCCAGGGAAATCTCTCAAACATCTTTCTGGAAAAACAGAATGAAAACATACCTCGGAAAGTTACTACGCGTCAAAAAAGCCGCCTAGGTGGGGAGGGTGTAGCTCAGTGGTAGAGGATGTGCTCAGCATGCATGAGGTCCTGGGTTCAGTCCCCAGTCCCTCCATTAAATTAAAAAAAAAAATTAAATAAATAAACCTCCCCCACCCACCCAAAAGTAAAAAAATTTAAATAAATAAACCTAATTACCTTCCCCCGCAAAGCAATCTAATGTCAGGGTTCCACAGAAGGAGCAACACTGTCCCATGCCTCTAACTTTCCTCGGATGAGCATCTCTAGCCAACTGGCCCTTCTCAGATGCCCATGGAGAAAACCACATGCTCTCTGTGCTTTTCTCTGTGAGGATGAAGTCCAGTACCCACCCTGGCAAAGTGGTCGTTTCCAAGAAGTGTTTGCAGGAGGACGGGCAGTTGCTTTTCCAGATGAAGCTTCCGGCAGACTTGGATCAGCTCTTCCCGGTCCAGGAAGCCGGTTCCCGTGGTGTCGCAGCTGCTGTAGACGGCCCTGAGCTGCGACACGTGGTGGCCCTCTCCCTCCTGGGCCATCCCATCGCAGGCTGCCGGCCTCTCCTACTGCCGCTCTCCCAGCCCCGACGAGCCGGGCAGCGTGGCCCAGGTCTGGGCAGGGGCTGGCTGGTGGGAAAGGGCACCAGGTCCTCTTGGTTTACGTGAGGCTGGAGGAAGTCAGGTCCACCTTGATGGGAGAGGCCAGCGATGTGTCCCAGGGAGCCCGTCCTCCTTCAGTGGCTCAAAGAACCAGGATGACTTTGTTCTATAAAAGAGTATTACAGAATCATCAGAAAAAAGAGACAAGAATAAAGAGAACGAAGATCACGGTTCATGTTTTAGTGAGTCCACATCCTGCTTCTTCTCTGACCGGGTCCACCTGGGACCCCCTGGACACGTGGCACACCTGCCCGAACACCTGCCCCGATTCCAGAACCGGGCAGGACTCAGGCGCGGGGCTGGAGGCTGGAGGGCACCGAGGGTCCTCCCAGGAGCAGGGACAAGCCAGCCCCTTCCTGAGAGAACCTGCTGGTCGGTCCCCACTGCCCCCACACAAGGGCCCCCATCACCTCACTCACACCTGGCTTTGCCCAAAGCACAGCCGAGTCCCTGGCCACTCAGAAACACACCTTTCCTCGCCCCTCCCTCACCTCCAGAGACTGAGACACTGTCCCAGGAGAGTGGGTGCTTCGCCTCGGGCCATCCGGGTCAGGAAAGTGGAGTGACAGGCGTCACCTTCTACAGGCCAGGCAAAAAGACCTTTCAGTCACAATCTGCTGGCTCGTTACTTCCTAAGTGCAAGTAACTTAACCTCCATCCAAGATAAGGTCCAGCTATGTTTTCTTTCTTTTTTTTTCTCTTTCTAATACTTCTATTGTTTTGCTTTTTATCCACCATAACTTTTTTCTTTTTAAATTTTTTTAAATTGAAGTATAGTCAGTTAAAACGCATCAGTTTCTGGTGTGCAGCATTGTGTTTCAGTCACGCACATGCACACATATATTCCTTTCCATATTCTTTCTCTTTATAGGTTACTACAGGATGCTGGATACAGTTCCCTGTGCTGTGCAGAAAAAACTTGTTGGCTTCACCATAACTCTTAATTCCTCTATAATTTATTTTGATATATGGGTTTAGATAGAAACTTAACGTTTTCCTAAATGGTTAGCCGCTTGCACTAATACCACTTAATAATCACTCTTTCCCCATTGATTTCAAATATGTTTTCAAAATACCGGGAGAAAGGAGGCTCTGCCCCTACTCACGTACACCCCACGGGACTCGCCTCCTCCCGCCCCACAGTGGTCTTTCTGTAGTCAAGACATGTATGACAAATCTCCGTGCTGAGCCAGCTGGAAACACTGGCCAGGAAGAACTCCCAGGGCACCTTCACCTGGGAAACACAGGCCTGGGCTCAGGTCCGAACACCACCAACCCCACCGTGGGGAGGGGTCGTGCTGATGCACATGGCTGCCCTGGGACCCCAGAGTCCCAGGAAGGGGCTAGAGTGACAAGCCGCTAGACACGCTGAACACCTCAGAACCACAGAAGGTCTCTGGAGTTGTGCAGAAGCCTGGGTGGGGTTCAGAATTTGGATGCTCCCCCCTCCCCCGCCTTGCTGGAATCTGGAGGCAGCGATGGGGGAGGTGGTGCACGTGGGAGGGGAGGGGGGACAGCCTGCGCGCACACACACACACAGACCAACATCCACAGAGAGATGAAGGAAAACCATCACAATCATGAAACGAGATAGACTACTGGACACAAACGATAAATGCTGGAGAGGCTGTGGAGAAACAGGAGCCCCCTGCACTGCTCGTGGGAATGAAAACTGGTGAAGCCACTGCGGAGGACAGTATAGGAATTCCTCAAAAACTAAAAATAGACTTACCATATGATTCAGCCGTCCCACTCCTGGGCATTTATCCAGAGGAAAATATAATTCAAAAAGGTATATGTACCCCAACGTTCACAGCAGCACTATTCACAACAGCCAAGACATGGAAGCCACCCAAATGTCCATTTATAGATGGCTGGCTAGAGAAGTTGTGGTCTATTTATACAATGGAATACTACTCAGCCATAAAAAAGAATAAAATAATGCCATTTGCACAACATTGATGGACCTGGAGATTGTCATTCTAAGTAAACTGGGCCGGAAAGAGAAAGAAAAATATCATATGATATCGCTTGTATGTGGAGTCTAAAAAAAAAAAAAATGAACTTTTCTACAAAAGAGAAACAGACTCAGAGACATAGAGAACAAACTCATGGTTTCCAGTGGGTAAGGGGGTGGTAAGGGATAAATTTGGGAGTCTGAGATTTGCAAATGTTAACCACTATATATAAAAATAGATAAAAAACAAATTTCTTCTGTACAGCACAGGGAACTATATTCAGTATCTTATAATAACCTTTAATGAAAACGAATATATGTCTGTATATGCATGACTGGGACGTGATGCTGTGCACCAGAAATGGATACATTATAACTGACTGCACTTCAATTAAAAAAAGCTCTGGAGATCTGCGACACAACAATGTGAATATACATAACATCACTGATCTGTATATTTTAAAACGATTGAGGGTAAACTTTTAAAGCAGGGGTACATTTTATACTATGTGTTTTTTACAATTAAAAATTTAAAAATAAGAAAAACATTTAAAGAAAAAAGTCAAAATTTGGGGGCTTGCTTTCTGAAGTTGCCTGGCTCTGTTCTGTGGCACTTTTACTCAGATTTTCTTTCCTTAAAAAAAAAAAAAATTAAAATCAATCCCCAAACTCCAGGAGAGGGAACCAGTCAGTGGGAAGGAGGTCACAAGAGAAACACAAGACTCTTTCCAGCAGAGAGATGGCGAAGGCCCATCCTGAGGGCCAACGAACGGAAAACACCCATACCACATGGATCCTCGTGGAATTTCAGAACAAACAAACAAACAAGCCCTGAAAGTGTCCGCAGGAAAAAGAGCCTTCCTGCCCTCACGGCTCCAGGCATGACCCCAGCAGCAAGGCTGGGAGTCAGAGACTGAACAGGCCTTCGACTTCCTGAGGGAAGACACTTTCCACCTGATCTGGAAGCTACTAGATGGGCCCTGAGCAAAAGGAGGGGTTAGCCAAGAGGGAGGAAGACACCGGACGGGGGGCCTGGGCCCCTGCAAGCAACGGACACTGTTCTGGGAGGGCAGCCCTGGGCAGAGCCAGTGCAACCCACACTAAGCCACAACTGGACACCCAACAGGTCCTGCGTCGTGTGACCACGTGGAAAACAACCCGGGTACTTTCTGGCACAGCTGATGAAGCATTTGGAAAAGAAGGAGGGTAAATACATTAAAGATCAAAAACCAAGAAAGCCTCCTTAAAGCCAAATCCAGCACAGGAACTGTGAGAAGGCACCCAGACAGCGTCCCCAGGGGAGTCAGGTGGGCAGTGCATCCTCGGAGGATGAGGAAGCCGGGGTGAGGGCGATCGGAGGTACCAGCCCTGGACGGGGTCGGTGCAGGAGAGACGGGACCCCAGGAGCTCAACCCGACTGTGGCCCAGATGGGTGTTTCACAGGCCCCCACAAAGCGGCTCCAGGCAGGAGTCCAAGAGCACAGCACCCCCACGGCTGCGTCCATGCTCCGTCTCGCCGGTGAGACCCTGAGGCTGGCACAAGCCCGTGAGGGGAGACGCCCTGCTCAGGGGGTGGGGTGGCTGACCTGAGCTCTGGCCCATCCAAACCCGCGCTCCCTACTGGGAGTGCCGTGTGGTCCTGCAAACTGGGACTGATAGGCAGGGAGGGCCGGGCATCCTTCCAGCTGGTCCTCTCAGCGGGGTGAGCGCTGTGTCTGCTCTGGCCTTAGGTTCTGAAAGGCCTTGCTCCAGCAGAGCAGGCGGGACGTCACTGCAGGGTGAGGGGCCCAGAGAACTGCCACATTCCAGCTGCCAGGGTCACGGGAGGCCCGCCAAGGCCTCCGTGAGAACATTCCTTCCGACGTAGCAGACCAGAGCAGCTACTGACCCAGCTGCAATCTACTGAAAGCCAGCTCTCAACACAAGGGTTTGTTAAAAAATACATAGATAAATAACATTTTAAAGCATCAGACCCTTCCTGAGCCAGGCAAAGGCAGTCCTAAAAGACCCCAGACGTGGGCAATGCTGCCTTCAGGGCTCAGTGATCAGTGCCCTCTCCCCACACCTCCCTGCAGGACTGTGGGGTCACAGCCAGGGTGGGCTCTGGGCAGGTCACAGCGTCTACCAGACTGGGTCTGAAACGCCTCCTTTCCTGGGCTGCTGGGGGAGGGGCAGTCACAAAGGGCCGGGCACACCACACCAGCCATTGCCCACACACAGGTGCCCAGGTCCCCGGCCTTCCTGCAGCTCAAGTCCTGGGTCTAGCAATGTGTCCCTGGAGAGCTCCCCTCTCCCTCCCTCCTGGGCAGAGCCGTCAGCCTACATCACAGAACATCCAGGAGAGAAGCACAGGCCTCCACCGGCCCCTCCCAGCAGGGAGCCTCGGCCCACTGACCGTGGACTCTGCTCAGACTCCCGAGGGCTTGGATGCGGCGGCAGAGGACGCTGGTGCCTGGAACCCTGCACAGGCCCCTGGGAAGAGGATAAGCACTGGGAGCGCCTTCCGGGAACGGGGGTGGGGCCTGGGGCGGCCCAGCAGGCCCCAGCATCCAGCACCCCCCGGTGCCCCGGCCATGCAGAGCCAAGCGGGTGCTATAAATAATGAATACCCCCGGGCTCCAGGCCCTCTTCAGTTTCCTCCTCACCCAAGCTGAATTATTTAATTCTCTCGGATCCCACACAGGTACAGAGGACTGCATGTCAAAACCACCTGGAAGCCCAGCCGACTCCGCGGCTGAGGGCCGCCCAGGGGGCCGGGCTCCAGGTAAGGAAGAGCACGTGCTTTCTTGTGGCTTCATTACTTTAAAGTTGGGATGAGTGGACTCTTGCCCACTCTAATGCTGTGAAGCTTAATTAAAAATACGAGCCTAAGGGTGCAGCCACTGCGGAGGACAGTACAGAGGTTCCTTAAAACACTAAAAATAGACCTACCATGTGATCGAGCAATCTCACTCCCGGGCGTGTACCTAGAGAAAACAACTCAGAAAGACACCTGCACCCCAGTGTTCACAGCAGCACCACTCACAGCAGCCAAGACACGGAAACAGCCCAAGTGTCCATCGGCAGACGGCTGGAGGAAGAAGCTGCGGTGCGTTTATGCAATGGAGCACGACTCAGCCACAAAGAGAGCAAGACAATGCCTTCTGCAGCAACACGGACGGACCTGAAGGCCTTCATTCTAAGTGAAGTGAGCCAGACAGAGAAAGAGAAAAGCCACATGATAGCACTTACGTGTGGATCTAAAAGAAAGGACACAAATGAACTTGTTTACAAAACAGAAACAGACTCGCAGACACAGGCAACAAACTCACGGTTACCAGGGGTAAAGGCGGTGGGAAGGGACACACTGGGAGTCCCAGGACTGCACCCCCTGGGGAGGGATGGAAATGCTAGCTGTCTTGATCGTGGTGGTGGTTTCATGGGTGTGCACATCTATCAACATTCAGCAAATTGTACATGTGAAATACGTGTAGTTTGCTGTGCAGGGACTATACCACAATAAAAATGTTAAAAACAAAACAAAACAAAACAAAACCATGAGCAGAAAGTTTGTTACCAAGTGAAGCACAACCCTGTTTTCACTGGGGGAGAAAACCTGCACTCAAACAAACAGGTTACTGGCCCCGAGGCCTCAGCTAGCCCGGCCTCTGCAGGACAACACAGCCCTCTGGAGGCCACGGAGGAAGGTGTGGGTTTGCGTCTCACTAATGCACAGCGAGGAGGGAATTTAATCTGTGGCCTGGAAACCCACTGGGCGTGCAGGGCCAGCACGAGGACTGCGGTCTCACCAGCAGCTGGGTGAACAGGGACCAGCTCCCCACAGGGCCTTCCATAAAACCGGTAAGACCTGCTCTCCAGAACCAACAGCGCCAGGGTCCCGCTGCGGACAGTGCGTCCTGCATCTGGGAAGATGGACGACCCTCGGCTTCCAGAAAAGCAGGTCTCGGTGCGATAAACAGCCTGGCGGCTGGTTAGTAATCAAGCTTCATTCTCCAGCAGTTCGGAGCTTTTAGGATTCATTTCTGCATTTGCTGTTTTCATGGCTTTTTCCTGTTTTTCAAAACTTACACTTTTTTAAAATTGAAGTGCAGTCAGTTACAGTGTGTCGATGTCTGGTTGCAGCACCATGTCCCAGCCGTGCACATACACACACTTCTTTGTCTTCATGTTCTTTTTCATTAAAGGTGATTACAAGATACTGAACATGGTTCCCTGTGCTGCACAGAAGAGATTTTGTTTCTCTCCCCTTTTCACACACAGTGGCTAAGCTTCGCAAACTTCAGCCCTCCAAGGCACGCCTGCCTCCCCTCATCTCCAGTGACACAAGACTGCAGAACTTCCACTGTGTATTCACTTTGCCAGCGAGGGCCCCGAGGGCCGCAGCAGTGAGGCTTGAGAATCTATCATTTCTACCAAAGGGATTTTTCAATCCCAACAATGTAAAAATAAGCCAATGTCTCATTTAATTAGCAATTAGTATAGTATTTGCTCCTCCTCCAAAGTAGGTGTAAGAACATCAGACTCTAAAACTGGCCCAGAAAGCCTGTCATCTGGGTCTCCTCGAGAAGACACCGCGGGGAGAGCAGCGCAAACAACCTTGCACCCTTTGGCCAGTATCTTCCCAGTTCTTAAAGCTTTCTGTGGTTTGATAATTTGCTTTTGCATATCTTGGGGTTTTTCAGGTTTTGTGACTCCACAGTATGCTTTTGATTATCGGTCACCCTGTTTTCCAAGCATATTAACCCATTACTGTATCTGTTTGCTGTAAACTGATAGTCAAGTAAGCTCAAACATGTCCTAAAAAGAATGAAAAAAAGAAAAAAAATCTGCATTTTCTTACCCCCATCTCAGCTTGAATGATTTGATGACTTCTTTTACATACTCACGTTTATTCTATCGCAACTGACTGTAGTTGTCACCTTTCCAATTACGGCTTTCCTCTTGCTGTAGCATCCTGCTTCTTTTCTATTTAGAGTAGACCTTTCGACGTTTCTGTTGCACGGGTTTGGTATTGCTGAATTCCTTTTGGTTTTCCTTGTCTGTGAGATTCTTTCTCTCTCCCTCTAGGCTAAAGGATAGCCTTGCTGGGTAGCGTAGCCTCGATTGCAACTTTTTCTCATTCAGAACTTTGAATATATCCAGTTCCTAAAGATTTTCATAACCACATGCATATATTTGGTTCCAGGACTAGAGCTACAGACCCAAAGGTCATCACACATCTACGTAATTATTCAGTTACACACACACAAGGGCATCCTCATATGGTTCTACTTACAAAAAATAAGCTTTCTCTTTACGTATCGCTGTGTATACAAAAAGAGAAAACCTTCCTCTCAGCAGCAGTATCAACTTCTAACTTAAATTCAGCTAGAAAATTCTACCATAAGAAAAGCAAGAATTTCTGCAAATGTTAACCAGTATGCATAAAAATAGATAAAAATAAATTTCTTCTGTGTAGCACCGGGAACTATATTCAGTATCTTGTAATAACCTTTAACGAAAAAGAACATGAAAATGAATATATGTCTGTATATGCAGGACTGGGACATTGTGCTGTACACCAGAAACTGACACATTGTAACTGACTGTACTTCAATTTTTAAAAAAAGAGAGGAAAAAAAATCAGTATTTCTAAAAATGAACAGGAACAATACAAACAATAAAACACATGCTGAGCTTTGGGGGGAAATTATGAATAAAACTAAGAAATTCTTTGGTAAAAATATGAAATAAATAAAATAAAATAAAATATAATCTCAGAGGCCAATAAGCTCCTTCCATACTGAGCCTTCCCCGGGTAACACTATAAACTCTGGATAAGACACAAAACAACGACCCAAGATGGATACCTGAGAGCACCGAAGAGCAGGCGGACTCTGGAAGGGAGTGGCGGGCACTGGTGCATTCCCCATTCCCACAGCTTCTAGGCGGAGGGACGCTCAGCCCACACCATGTGGACCAGCTAAAACGTCAACAGGAAAAACAGGTCTGATAGCCTGCAGGGTTTGAGGCAACCACTGCAACTGAAAAGTGAGTGAGGAATCCTGAAAAGGAGAGCACCAGAGAGAGAAAGCCCCAAATTCTGTAAATGTTACCCAAATCTCCAGATGACCCACGAGCTATGCATGTTCAGTGGAGCAGCCTCGGAGCAGCTCAGCCAAGAAAAAGAGAACTGAAATAAGATTTGAGCTGCTGCCAAGAGCTGCAGTTTTCAGTTTGACTATAACTGCGCTGCATACTAAAACAAACACAAACAAACACTCTTCAGAGGAATATACCAGAAACATCATTCTCTACAACACAACTTCACAATGTCCAGGACAGAATCCAGAATTATTCACAAAAATTAAGAACCAGGAAAGAGTAAGCCATTCTCAAAAGAAACCACAACCAGAGAATAACCTCAAGGTGAAGAGATGTTGGAATTAGCTGCTTTAAAATCCTCTGCCAGACAAGATCTAAACAGACATTTCTCTAAAGAAGACATCCAGATGGCAACAGGCACATGAAAAAATGCTCAGTGTCACTAATTATCAGAAAATGCAAATCAAAACTACAATGAGGTATCACCTCACACCAGTCAGACTGGCCATCATTAAAAAGTCTACAAATCACAAATGCTGAAGAGGCTGTGTTGAAAAGGGAACCCTCCTACACTGTTGGTGGGAATGTAAATTGGAGGACAGTATAGAGGTTCCTTAAAAAACTAAAAATACAGTTACCATATGATCCAGCTACCCTATTCCTGGGCATATATCTGGAGAAAACTATAATTTGTAAAGACATATGCATCCCAATGTTCACAGCAGCACTATTTACAATAGCCAAGACATGGAAGCAACCTAAATGTCCATCGACAGATGACTGGATGAAGACATGGTATATATACACAATGGAATACTACTCAGCCATAAAAAAGAATAAAATAATGCCTTTTTTTTTTGCATTACAACATGGATAGACCTAGAGATTATCATATTAAGTGAAGTAAGTCAGAGACAGACAAATATCATATGATGTTGCTTAAATGTAGAATCTAAAAAAAAAAAAAACAAATTTTATTTATAAACCAGAAATACACTCACAGACACAGAAAGCAAACTGTGGTTACCAGTGGGGAAAGGTGGGGGGAGGGATAGATCAGGAGTTTGGGATTAACAGATAGATACACATTACTATATATGAAACAGATAAACAACAAGGACCTACTGTATATAACACAGGGAATTATATTCAATTTCTTGTAATGAGCTGTAATTGGAAAAGAATATGAAAAAAATATATATATGAGACTGAATCACTTTGCCGTATACCTGAAACTAACATTGTAAATCGATTACACTTCAATCAAAAAAAAGAATTAAAAAATATTTAAATCTTCTGCCAGCACAACTATACTCAAGGATGTAAAAGAAAAGATTCTCCTAATGAATGCACATTTAGAAAAACTAAGCAGAGAAACAGAAACCTTAAGACAGAGTTAAATGGAAATTCGAGAACTGAAAACCACAATATACAAAATTTTAAATTTCACATGAACAGCAGAATGAATATGACACGCAGCAACACGGATGTCCCTGGAGAATGTCATTCTAAGTGAAGTCAGCCAGAAAGAGAAAGAAAAATACCATATGAGATCACTCACGTGCGGAATCTAAAAAAAAAAAAAAAAAAAGAACATAAATACAAAACAGAAACAGACTCATAGACATAGAATAGAAACTTGTGGATGCCGATGGGGCGGGGGGGGTGGGAAGTGACAGATTGGGATCTCAAAATGTAGAATAGATAAATAAGATTACACTGTATAGCTCAGGGAAATACATACAGGATCCTGTGGCAGCTCACAGCGAAAAAAAATGTGACAATGAATATATGTATGTTCATGTATGACTGAAAAATTGTGCTCTACACTGGAATTTGACACAACATTGTAAAATGACTATAACTCAATAAAAAAGTTTTTAAAAAAAAGAATGAATATGACAGAGGAAACAGTCAGTGAACTTAAAGGCAAATAAATAGAAACCATCCAACCTTAAGAACAGACAAAAGAGAACTTTTAAAAGGTTCACTTCAGAGACTAAAGAGACATTTTCCAATGGTCCAGCGTACATCCTGGAAGGGGAAGAGAGAGAATTAGGCAGAAAAACAGACTGAAGAACACATGGCATAGATGACCCCAAATTCGGTGAAAAACAAATTTACAGATTCAAGAAACTCAGTAAACCCCATTTAGGATCAATGTCACTAAAGCTACACCGAGGTACATCATAATCAAACAGATTAAAACCAAATGTAAGGAGAAAATCTTGGAAACAGCCAAAGAAAAACAACACATCACACACGAGGACCCAACAATTCAAGTGACTGCTGACTTCGCATCAGAAACAACGGGATCTAGAGGTCTTAGCCTCTAACTGGTTAAAAACAACAACCAAAAACCCTGCCCAGCTATAATTTTACACACCAAAAACATCCTTCATGAGCAAAGATAAAATCAACACATTTTGGATTAAAAAAGTCCCAAACTAAGAGAAATACCAGCAGGGCAGTTCTAAGAGAAATGCCAAATGCTAAAAGGAAGATCTTTAACTGAAGAGAAATTACACCAGACGGAAGCTTACATTTCAAGATGAAATAAACAGCACCTCAAAGAGTGAACCTCAGTAAAACAAGAGAAAAGAGTTTTAAACTTAGAAAAAGATACAAACAACTGAAGTAAAAAAATCGAAACACTGTCTCACTGGATGTGCAACATAAGCAGATGTAATCATAGCAGGGCCCACACTACCAGGAAGAGTTCCTGGGATGGACGCATACGTTCGCAGGATCTCTGGATTACATGTGAAGCTGCTAGAATATTAACTCCGAAGACATTAGGAAAAATTCGGTCCACAAGAAACCTGCACACAAATCTTTGCAGCAGCTGTGGACGTAACTGCCAACACCTGTTGAACCAAGATGCTCCTCAGTGGGTGGACAGATAAACTGTGGTACATCCAAGGGATGAAATACTATTCAGCACTTGAAAAAAGTCACGAAAAGACATATCAAACCATGAAAAGACATGGAAGAACTTTAAATGCACATTACTAAGTGAAAGAAGACAATCTAAAAAGGCCCCATGCTATGCAATTCTAACTCTGCGACACTCTGGAGGAGGTAAACCTGTAGAGACAGTGAAAAGATGAGTGGTTGCCGGGGGTGGGGGGGGGCGAGATGAACGGAGCAGGAGATTGAGAGCAACGCGACTACTCTGTATGATACTTAACAGTAGGAACACGACACCACACGTTTTCAAAACCCACAGAGTGCAAGACCCAGAGAGCGAACCCTGCCGTAAATTAGGGGCTCTGGGTGATAATGATGTCAATGTAGGTTCACCGACTGTAACCACAGCGGTGAGGGATGTTGATGGTGGGGGGAGGGTGTCGGTTGGAAAAATATATGAGAATTCTCTGTATTGTCTATTCAATTTTGCTGTGAAACTACAACTGCTATAAAAAGAAATAAAGCCTTTGTTTTTAGAAAACAAACAAAAAATGAAAAAAAACTAGAAAAAATTGTTGGATAAAATACTAACGTATGCTACAACATTTATGATCCTTGAGAACATTATGCCAAGTGAAAGAAGCCAGTAATAAAAGACCACATACACGATGATTTCATTTGTATGAAATGTCCAGAACAGGCAAATCTATAGAGACATAAAATAAATTAGTGGTTGCCCAGGGCTGATGGGAGTGGGGTGTTGGAAAGACATGGGGAGTGACCGCTAATGTGGGATTCTTTTGAGATGATAAAACTGTTCTAAAATTTGTTGTAGTACTGGTTGCACAACTCTGTGAATATACTAAAACCCACTGAATTGTACATGTTAAATGGGTGAACTGATGGTATGTGAATATCTCAATAAAGCTGTTATTTTTTTAAAGTAAAGCTTATTTATTTTTTAAGTAAAGCTGCTAGTTTTTAAAAGTAACTGGTTAAGCCCATGCCATGCATACTTCAAACACCAGAATGCTGAAGAGGTCGTATTAATAGACTTCTGGAGGTAGTGTATGACCAAAGGCAGACTCTTCATAGACATAATTCAGCAGGAAGACGTACCATAAACAACCACCTGCCTAACAACAGAGCCTCAAAATACACAAAGGAAAAACTGACAGAACGAAAGAAACAGACGATTCCACAATCAGTCCTGGGGAGGGTGAAGCCTACGGGTGGAGCCCACGCTTAGCACGCACAAGGTCCTGGGTTCAACCCCAGTGCCTCCTCCAAAAATAAATAAATGAATAAACCTAATTACCTCCCCTCTCCAAAAAAAAAATCACAGTTGGAAATTTTAACAGCAGTTTCGTGGCAGGTGGTAGAATCAGATCCAAAAAAAAATTGATATAAAGAAACAGAAGTGCTCAACAGCACCAGGGACCGCCTTGCCGGAAGATGTGCAGACAAGCAGTGTCTAGCGAAGCACGATGAGCCGCGCTTGAGCTCTCATTTCATCTTAACTGTCTGTCTCCTTGGAGCCTGTAGGGATCTCCCAGAGGTCTGAAACCCTCCTTTAAGTCTTCTTGGAGAAGCTGACCAAGGCAATCTGCACTGATGCCTTTTTCCTTCTTAACATCCTTTTCCAAACACGAAGAGTCATTCAAAACCATTCCACTTCTCCAAAGCACAGTCACCTTATTCCTGCCTCCTAGACTCGAAGTGTCTGTTCCCCAGAGCCCAGGCAGTTACTGACGGGGAGCCCCTCAGAAACGTGCTGAGGGCCAGTCACCAGCAACCAGCCGAGGTAGGGCGGATCCACGCATGCGGGGTTTGAGTGTTCAAAGCACAACGCAGCAAAATCGGGCTCGTCTGTGTCCCCACGTGGCCTCACAGCCGTGGACACCTGCAAGGCACCTGTCACTCTTAGCACCGAGCAGCAGCAGAGGCAAAGGTGCGAGCCACGTCCCCCACTTTCCCCAGGAGGCCATTGGCTGCTGAAGCCTCCGGCCGTTCTCCGGGGCTCAGGCTTGGCAACACTGTAGCTTTTCAGCAGTTACCTCTTAGAGACCTGTACGACCGCGGGCAATGTAAGTGACCATCATACAACGGCCCCCAGTGGGCCTGAGGACCAAATCGGCGGGGCGGCTGCGCACCAGAAAGCCTCCTTGCCTGCACGAAGCCATGTTGGGGGCTCATGTTGCCACACCCTGAGGATCGAGGGACACAGCCCTGTCCCTCCAGCCGCCTGCAGGCAACACAGTGCTCTCTGCACCCCAGGAGCAGAAGGATGATCAGGACCAGGCTGGGGCGGCAGGGGGAACAGTACAAGGGAGGAGGTGCCTGGAGCCGCTGCACAGACCATGAGAGGGGGTCAGGCACAGCTCATCTGTGAAAGGGAAGAAAGAAAAGCAAGCCACAAAGCAGTATGGCTTCACTGACCACGCCTCACTCACTCACGGCACCTGGGACACTGCAACCAGGAAAGCAGACCAACTCGCTCAGTCTGGAAGATCAGCACATCCCACTGGATGGCGCAAGTGCTGCGGGGAGAAACGGAGCAGGAGGGGCGGGGGGCAGGCTCACAGCTTTAAACGGGGTGGCCTGGCGAGGCCTCCCTGAGAACGCGGCCGTTCCTCATGCCTGCAGGTACCGCTGCTGGGCTGCACACAGGCCGGCGTGAACCCCCGAGTACACCCCTGCCTGCTTCTAATGCCTGACACTCCTTTAATGCGGGGGGAAAAAAACCCAGAAACCTATTGAATTCCATGCTATGAAAGAGAAGTATCTGATGGTTTGGGGAAAGCTGGCACGCAGTGCTCCATGTCTCCTGGCCATCCTGGCAGCACACGGCTGACGGTGGGCACCAGTTCCTGGGCGCAGAGGTGGTTATCAGACAGCACTCGTCCAGGCTCGGCGGCCTGCGCCTGGCGGTCTGCCGCCTGGTCTTAGGTCCTGTGGCTGAAACCAGGCGCCCACGGTACACCGGGACATTTACACGAGACAATTTAACAACGACAGACACCTCAGGGACTCCCCCAGTGAGGCGGCACGGAGCTGAGCCTTACCCTCGCACCGTCCACGCTGAGCGGGCAGGGATGCTCTCCAGCTCACCTGCCCTAAAAAAACGCTAAAGAAATTCTTCTGATGTAAAGGAAACAATACCAGAGGGAAAACTGAAATTTCAGGGCTAGAGGAGGAGCAGCAGAAATGACAAATAACCATGCAAACACAAGAGCCTGCTCTTCTCCTTTGGAGTTCCTTTGAGCAGTATGTATTACGGCAGGAAGTGAGAACTGTGACACCGCCTGGAGCAGCTCTGGATGTATGAAGACACATAAGTAAAGGAACTGACGTGGTGGTGTCGTTTCCATGAGGACCTGAAGTGGCACAATCTTATTTCCAGGTAGACAGAGAAAAATAAAGCATGAATCCTGTAACCTCTAGGGTAGCCACTGAAACAGCCACCCAGAGATACATGGTCAAAAACCGAGTGGTTAAAGTGGAATATTGAGACCATGGTCAGGCAACAAGCTGGGAGAATCCAGCCAGTAACACGCAGTGTCCTTCACGGTGGCAGATGGTAGCTGGACTGATCAGGCGACCGTTCTGAAATGTATAAAAACATCAAATCACTATGTTGCACACCAGGAACTAACAGTGTGGGAGGTCAGCTATACTTCAAGCCAAACAAACAAGCAAGTTCACAGAGAAAGAGGTCAGAGCTGTGGTTATCAGAGGAGTAGGGAGGGGGAACTGGATGAACGTGGTCAAAAGGTGCAAACTTCCAGCCACAGGGAAAATAATTACTGGTGCAACATGATAAATATAATTAACAAAAACTGCTGTATGTTATATGTGAAAATTGTTAGGAGAGTAAATCCTAACAGTTCTCATCACAAGGACGCTTGAGGAATCCAGAGCCTCTGGCGTCTGCCACCGCAGCGAGCAGCAGACACAGCCTGACCCCCAGCCAGAAAACACAAGGCCCCGCACCCCAGGTCTTCGTACTTCAGCTCCGACAGCCCAGGACGTCAAGTCCAGCTTTCAGCAAAAAGCTGTGAGGAGCATCTGCAGCAACGTGGATGGACCTGGAGACCGTCATTCTGAGTGGAGTCAGCCAGAGAGAGAAAGCCGTGTACCAGATGACGTCACTCACGTGTGGAACCTAAAGACTGACAATGAACTCATCTACAGAACAGAAGCAGACTCATAGACACAGAGAACAGTCTTATGGTTACGGGGGACGGGGGTGGGAAGGGACAAACTGGGAGTCTGAGATTGGCAGGTACACACTACTATATACAAAATAGACAAGTAAGTTTCTACTGTACAGCACAGGGAATTATATTCAATTATCTTGTAATAACCTATAATGAAAAAAATGAAAACGAATATATGTATGTTCATGTATGACTGAAGCATTGTGCTGCACACCAGAAACTGACACAACATTGTAAACTGACTACACTTCAATTAAAAAAAATTTTTAAATGAAAATTGAAAGACAAAACAATGTTTTCCTAAAAAGAAAGGTGGAACCAACCCTAACAGGTGAGTGGGCGGCGGCGGAGGCGCACCCCGCACGGCTGCCCTGCGCCACACCGATGCTGAAAGAACCAGCCCGGGAGGCCTGCTGTGAGATTCTCTTACGTGGCGTTCTGGGAGAGGCAGAAGTGGGGTCTGCAAACGGGGGCAGCACGTGTTTCTGGTGACAGAACTACGTTCACATGGTGGCGACAGTTACACAAACCTGCACGACTTAAGCCCCTGGAGCTGCACACGTGCCTGCACATGTAAGTCCAGTTCAGTGTGAGCAATTTTCTTTTAAAGGGATGGAGGTCACTTTCCTGAAACCTCTGCCTTCGACCCCTGGAGGCAAGGGAACACCTAAGGTCTAGTACATGTTGGAATGGGAAAAACAGAAAAAACACAATGAATTTCAGTAAATGATCCCCCTGCTGCAGGTTCACAAACACTAGGGTGTGTACTGCCCGCTGCAGCTTGACTCCGAGGGTCGCCACTACCTTCCCACGGGGCTGGGCCTCACGCCCTCTGAGCAGCAAACTGCAACCCCTCCCACCCGGCACACAGTCTCAGAACCTGGGGGACCTGGGGCGGGACCAGCCCCGGGACATGGAGGTGGGCGGGTCCCCTCCTTCTCAGAGGCCACCCTGGAGGCGAGATGTGGGTGCAGACACATTCTGAGCAACAGCCGAGTAACCCACATTTCTCTGTTTGAAATGAGAGGCCAGAGCTGGCGCTGGAGCCCAGAGGGAGGCAGGCAGAGCAGAGGCCTCCCTGAGGCTGATGGGGTGAGCCCCAGCACCTTGTCATTTTACGGAGGGCAAGTTCGTGAGCCGCCACACCATGAGGCCAAATAAATGGAAAACTCAGGGTTTGGAGCAGAGAAAGGCTGAATGCAGGGCCGAGCAAGGAGGGTGGGGTAGCTCATGCCCAAGAAAACCCCGAAGTCCCCGAAGGGACTCAGCAAAGCCAGGCAGGTGAGGAAGCGGGGGGCAGGGTACGTGATCAGCTTGTGCACAGACGGGTTGACATCGAAGGAGCAGGGCGTCAACAGAGCCAACCGCCAGGCGCCATGAAGGTCTGGGGGCCACGTCATCATCGAGTGGTTAATTTCTTCCCTTTGGTGGTGGTTTTAAGCACCTGAAAAACTCTGGAAATCTGCATGAGAAAGTATGACTTGGGTCGGTCAGAGAGGAGCTGCAGCAGAGGACCTGGGGGAGGGGTCTGACCTGGGAAGGCCCCACGGGGTCCTGCAGGGTGACATCGTTAGGTAAGTGTCATCACTGGTCACAGAACCACTATAACTTCATTGGTGAGCTAACTGGAGCATCTGATTCTCTATCAAAGCCAGAAATTCCAGAAGAGAATGCATATAAACGCTCTTGTTTTCTTTCCCCAAATGTCTGTGATCCCAATGTTGAGGCAAGGGGATGTTACACTGAGGGCTCCTTGTTCCCACAGTTGTCCAAGAACAGACCAGGGTCAGCCCGAGGGGCCCTGGTATTGCTCCAGGCCCCACACCTGCATGGCAGGAACAGTGCTGGCAAGACACCCAGGGAGGCAGGCAGAGCTAAGGGCATGAGCTAGCTTTTCCTTATCAGAAACAAGCAAACAGTTAATAGGCACAATCTTGCTAGTCACTAAAGAAACTGAATTAAAACAACTTAGGCAAGAGCCACAACACAGCAGGCTGTACGTGAGCTGCTTCCACCTGCCTGGCACTCTGGGGTCGGGGCTGACCCTCCCACTCCCCCCGCACGGAGCGGGAAGGATGTTCTGCCCAGAGATGCCACCGCACACTCATCCCACCAGCAACATGAAAGGGCTGTGGCCAGACTCGAGGAAAGAAGCCAGGGGGTAAGTTTTACATCCAGAAAGAAAGAAAACAGGAAGGCTGAAGTGTTTCACAGAGCACTTACCCGAAAGCCCCCAACTGCTCCGTAAAGAGTCAGAAGCGGGAACAGCTCAGCACACGAACTGCACGTTTTCAACAGTAACGATATCGCCTCTGTGAACATACTGCTTTCCTTTAAGTTTCCTGCGTTTATCATTTTTTGAAGTGTTTGCACACCTTGCCATTCTGAAGTTTCTTTTTGTGGGACAACTGTTGCAATTTATTTTTCAGTCAAGTGACCTTCAAGGTTGAGGGAAAAAATAAAAACAGCCCTAGAGGATTTTCTTAACACACCCTCCCAGCTGTGCAGGCCCTGGGTCTACTCTCTGTGGACAATCAAGCCGCTGGAGAGATGTCTCAACCTCTGACCCCTCAGGAGGACACTTGCTTTTGCTAAATAATCATTTGATATAAAACTAGTATCTCTTAAGCATGCATCCTGTAATGGGCACACTCCTGAACACTGTGGAATTTAGCCTTGTAAGGGAGGCACCATTATTGTCCCCACATGAAAAGCAAGGAAACTGAGGCACAGAGAGGTTAGGTAATTTGCCCAAAGTCACAGAGCTGGTAAGTGAACGCATACTGAGGTCTAACTGCACAGTTAGAACTACCAACCTTTACATCCTGCCTCATGGCTACTAATTACATGTAAACCCACAAAACAGTTTTGAATAGTTAAAAAAAAAAGATTTTCCCATGAATAGGTGCAAGAATCTGAAATCCAGAATACATGGGAAAATGTCTCTCCTAGCTCTACACCAAACCAGAAGGTCCCAATGTTATGCAAGAATTTTATGTGAATAAACTTAATTAAAAGGAAAGAACATTAACTCGAATAGTCCCTTAAATCAAAAAGCAGTTCTTCAGCCCAGCACTCAGCATCCCAGCCCATTTTTATCCATCTGTCAGGAAACTTTCTCTGCCAAAACCAGGGTGTAACAGTTCTTTTTTGGTGTCAACTATAAAGAAAGTCAGAGAAAATAACACAGCCTACGAATCTATTTAGACAACCCTGAGAACAAGCTTCCCACTCATTATTGTCCCAACTTTCTTATCTTAAATTACAGGCACACAGCTGAGACCCTAAGGGCACATCACACGAAGCTTTGATCTTCTCTGTTCTCTACACATGCTTAGAAGTCCAGAGAATCCAACGTGGACTGATTATCTTGGGTTTCTCCTTCTAAAGAACGAGCCTGTTGTGAAGGTCAGTTCAACACCAAAAGCTCAGTGGCCACAAAAGTGGATTCGGAGTCGCCACGAAGTGATCACCTAAGACGCAGATGGAGCGGGAGAGGAGGGGTGGGAAGGGACAAATGTGGGAGTTCAAGGTTTGCAAGTATCAATTACTGCATATAAAAACAGATAAAAAACAAATTTCTTCTGTAACGCACAGGGAACTATATTCAGTATCTTGTAATAACCTTCAATGAAAAAGAATATGAAAATGAATATATGTCTGTATATGCAGGACTGGGACAGTGTGCTGTACACCAGAAACTGGCACATTGTAACAGACTATACATCAATTAAAACACAAAACAACATAAAACAAAACAAAACGAAACGAAACAACGCGCCAGTGGAGAAACCAGGCCATGGGGATATCACCGTATTTTGCTATTGCAGTTGCTTGAAGTCCATGCCAGACAAAAAAAGTAAAATGTTACCCTCCTGTGCTGATGCAGTTTCCTTGAGTCAAAGGCACTGAAGAGGACTCCAGGGCTCTGGGCGGAGCCAGCCCCAGCCCGACACACATGTGTTCAAGAGCTACTGAGACTCGGCCAGAAGTGTCCACTCAGCACTGCCCAGCGGGCCCCAGGGCGGGGAGGAGCCCAGACACACCAGGCACGGAAAGCTCTACAGACACCTTCTCCCGGGGGTGCCTGCCAGCATCCAGCGTAACCGCGCCCCGCCACTCACCCAGGAACGGCACCCCATACAAGACAGAAGCCTGGGAGGAAGTGCTGGGCCTCAGGAAGCGGGGCAGCCACGTGTGCTCAGAGAGGGGTCCCCTTGGCGGAAACCGGCCGTTCGAGTGATTCTAGGATAAATGCCTTCTTGAAGTGCTGTCCTATTCCAAGTCACAGAATTTCAGAGCCTTCCAGTACCTGAACTCGCCTTGTCCGTTACCTCGACAGGCCTGGGATACATGTCCCCACCTGACAAATGGAGGAAACAAGGCACACACATTCCAAGTGCAAAGACACTTCAAGGAAGACTTGAGCCAGCCTCCCTCTGAGACGAGACTGGGACATGCCCGCTCCACCTCCTCGGACGCGCCCCTCGCCCACTGTGGACGGGGCGACCCTGAGGGAACAGCTCTTACCAAGATTTGGTGCTGTGGCGATCAACGGGTTAAACACACGGCTCCCAGGGGATATTTTGGAGCTGAACAGCAGGTTTCCACTCCTGAGACAGGAAACCCAGGAAGAGCCATTTGGGGTGGTGGATGGAAGTGAAGACAGAAATCCAGTCTGGAATGTGTTGAGTCTGAAATATCTGGGAGGCATGGAGGTGGAACTGAGCGAAGGCAGCTGGATACCTGGCCGGGAGCAAGATGTGAACTGAGGGACTTAAAAAGACTTACACACAAAGATACTTGAGCACTGTCTTCTTTGCAGACAACAAAGCCAGAGAAAATACCTTATTTCATCAAATCCACAATGCCACTGATTCTCAGCCAAACTACCCAGAAAGAAAAACCGATGTCGAAACCAGACACAACGAACATTAAGACAGCAGTGATGATCAGATGCACCCCAGTTCAGAGTGGCTGTGAAATGAGAGCAGCGCATCTCAGAAAAGACGAAGGACAGTAAGCGTTTACTGGTGGGAGGGATTCAGACTGCAGGGAATCCAGGGTGAACCTCTGTTTCTGTAACTTTTTACTCTGAGTTCATTTCAAATGTACAGAGAAGCTGCAAGAACAGCACAAAGAATTCTCGAATACGCTGTCTCCCCTTTGCCCCTTTTAGCACGTCCATGTTACCATTCTCTCTCCCCTTCCCCATTTCAGACTGAGATTCAGACGTTGTGCCCTCTTCTCCCTAAAAACTTCCATATGTATTTACACTCAAGGACATGGTCACAGGACAGTGATCAAACCTGAGAAATGAGACACTGCTAACATACTATTGGGCCGATTCAACAGTCACACTCAAATTCTGTCCACAGTCCCAATAATGTTCTTTATAGCCACCCCTCCACCCCACCACCAGCAGAATCCAGTCCACAGTTGAGCACTGTATACAGCTGTCAGGTTCCTTCAGTCCTCTTTCAACCAGAGTCTTTCTTTGTGTATCTTGACCCTGAAATTTCTGAAGAGTACAGAGGCCAGTTACTTTGTGGAATGTGGTTCAAATGCAGTTTGCCTCATGTCTTTGCACAGTGCGGTTCAGGTTTTGGTGGGCATACCCCAGGCAAGGTGGTCCCTCTTATCAGGAGGTCATCCATGGGATATGAACTTTGACCACTCAGTTAAGAGGTGTCCACAGCAGGGCAGTTATCTTTTATGAGAATTTGAATTAGGAGAATTTTAAGTAGTAAAATCGACAAACATCAAAGTCTGATTTTATGTGTACAATCTGAAATAATGAAAATTCAAAAAGAATTTAAAATGTATCAAGAACTGCCTAACTTCCAAGCCACATCGCTGCAGGAACCATCACCTACTTTTATGCTTTTGCCAGAGAGCAGGACAGACTAAGTATGAATTACACAGGACGCTGCAAGCGTCCTGTTTGAAGCAGTTTTCTGAGGAGTGCTACCAGTGGTGAGAACAGGTCTTCCATGTAGATTATGGGGTTCAGAAACTGGGCATCCATGTTTCTGGCCCAGTCAGAGGGCAAACTCACCCACCCTTGTCCAGATCCTCAGAGAGCAGTGACCTCATCAAAGCCAGACCACAGAATCAGGCACTTGCGCCCAGGGAGCTAGAAGGCTGGGGCTGCCCTCAGCACAGAGGAATCGCTCCCCTGGGGCAGAAGGCACTGCCCTCCCTGCTCTCTCAGGGACACTGAGTCCTCAGTTTGACTCCCTGCCCACACAGGACACGCAGCCCCAGAGCGTGAGGAGAGTCTCTCTGTCTAAGGCCCTGTCATCGTCCTCAGCAGGGAACTGGTGATGCTGCCCACTGCTGTCCGGTTCTGTCTACCTCTGTCAACGCAGCTGAAAGCCAGGAGGCCACGTGGATGGACAGTCCCAGCACCTCCCTCCTCGGGCCACCTGAATGCAGGCGGGTGAGATGTTCTAGATACAGTGAGCTCTCCCTGGGGTATCAGAGCCTGCTCGTCAGATTCTGGGCAGACTGCCTTGTTGACTTTTAAAGAATTTCCAACTTCAATTTATGAAATTCCTGTGCCCTGAAACTAAACTCCACATCAGCAAATGCTCCATTACATTACTTGATATTGGCAAAGTCCAATGTCTTAAGCCATTCACACTATGGCTCACATGGAATTCGGGCTGCCAGATCCCCCACTGCACCTGTCCACGGGTGTCTGGATAGACCACGTAAGTCACACCTCTGAATCAACATGGAAAGTCTTAATTTTTCTTCTTTTATATATATATTTTTTTCTCTTAATGATTTGTCTTTATGTTTGTCAATTGATTTCTTTATTTTTAATGGAGGTGCTGGGGATTGAACCCAGGACCTCGTGCATGCTAAGCATGCACTCTACCACTTGAGCTATACTCTCTCCCCCTAATTTTCTTCTTAATGTACAGAAACGAGCAGTGATGTGCTCGTTTAATGTGCAGTTGTCGAGGCAGTGAGGTATCAGTTTTCAAGATGGGAACCAGGGCGCCCCCCAGCTCAGCGACTACTGTGAGCACCACGTGGAGGAACTTAATTCCAGCACCAAGAACAGAGCCTGCCCGGCACACAGTGAGCGCACAACCAAAATTTAAACACAGCTCATGAAGAGATGGGGGCTGCATTTCTGACCGCAGCACAGCCAGTGGACAAGCCACTCGTGGTGTCCAGGTACAGGGGCAACGCTACCTATGGGGTGAGCCCTCCGGTGGCCAGGCGCCCAAAGCCTGCCTCCTCCCAGCCCCACGCACCCTGCTTCCAGGGAAGTGTGGGGCCTGCTGTAGACGAAGGGGAGCCCTCCTTCACAGCTAGGGACTGGTGCAGATGGCCCAGAGGCCAGCAGGCTTGGTACTCCTCATTCTCAAAGCGAGCCTCAGAAGCCAACCTCTCTCCCTCCGAAGTGACTGAGACAGCCACCACCAGCACGACACTGCAGGAGAGGGACAGTCTGGCCCCAGAGGCTGCTTCAGACTCCTGAAACAAGCCACCCCAAAGCCCTGCCCCCTTCTGGGACCTCTCTGCTTGCTTAAACTAAGACTGAGTCAGGTTTTCCAACACTGGCAGCTAAAAATATAACAGATACCCATTGACAAATACAAAATTCTCCACTAGAAACTTGAAAACCCAGAGATTGTGAAGACTGGCTTCCCGTCAGATCTTTAACAATAACTAGAAATGATGAAACTGATAAACTCCAACACAGCAGAGTCTTAACTTATTAAGCAAAGCAGATCCCAAAGTGAGGTAACTGGGTTACAAGAGCACGTGTCACAGCACAAACGATGTGCCGTTTCCTCTCATGGAAGACAAAATAACTGTCAACACACAACAGCTGGTACGTACCAGAGCTTCCCAGAATCACTGCAGGGCTCGGTTCACTTGAGACCATGCACCAGTCTTGAGAAACGAGAAGGCATCAGCCCTCGAAGTCTAAGGAAGGACAGACAGTCCAGGGTTGAGAGACACAGACAGGGGCAACCAGCAGCACCAGATCCAAGCTCCAACCTCAAGAGGCTAAAAACACAGAATGCTCCAGGAGCCTCTTTTGTCCTTTGGTTCAAAAACAACAACAGTCAGAATCTTTTGGGGGAGAGGTCTCACTGGGATCTCAAGGTTACCCCAAGGATGGGGGAAGGAAAGCCTTCCACTACCACCACCCTCCAAACAGCTCCAGGTAGAGTCTGACCCAAAGTTTTAGCTTCCTGCTTGTGATTAACCAAACTGCTGGCCTTGAGCCTGAATTCCTAATTTGTACTTGGAGCCAAGGACTAAGCTAAGCCTAGATGGAAAGTCCAGTTAGAGCGGGAAGGGCATAGCTCAGTGGTGGAGTAACTGCCCAACACGCACGAGGTCCTGGGTTCAACCCCCAGTCCCTCCATCAATAAATAAACAAACACAATCACCCACCCCCCAAAAAACCAAAAAAAGTTGGGTTACTGCCGATTAGCCTTTTAGGAAATGACCACAGAACCACAGAGCAAAGTGGCCAGGGCACTGGAAACACCCTTCCAGGCTAGAGGCACTGTTCTTTCCAGTCAGGAGCCACACCACGCCCCTGCCTCCACCTCTGAAACTTCTAGAGTTTTTGTCTCCTTTTAGACCCTCTTGAGCCAGGTAAGGAGAGAGGTATTTAGCAACCATCTGTTCATGGCAAGATCCAAAGTAAGCGTCCAAGGGCTCTCTCCCATGTCCCAGTCCCAGTCCCATACACCACATGTGCCATCTTCCAAAACAAAATACAGAACCACCCACTAACCCGCACCGAAAGCCACACACCAGAGAAGGGCAGGATCTGAGCCCTGAAGAGACACAGTACACGTGCAACTCTTCTGTTACTCTATTTCGCACCATCAAATGTTCATAAGGACCAGGGACAAAGAACAGAAGACACAGTGACACAGTTACAGCACGCCATCAGCTGCCAGCAATGATGTCAGCTCACCCACCTGCGAGTAGCCCTGCAAAGCACAGTGTCTGGAATAAATATGAGCTGGAGAAAAAATTTTCCACCAAAGTTTACACAAACTCCTCAACTGAAAAAAGGTTAAACCAGAACTTTCTGCCTATAAAACGTTCTCTTTTTAGCTGGATAATGTTAAATTAATCTGAAGCTCAGGTTCTTTGGAGAAGGCTTGCTATTTCACCATTCTGCAAAAAAAGACTGTGCTCTAGTTTCTACTGAATCTGAGCTACAGGTAAACACACGTCCCACTGTTACACGCCAGTATAGACCACTTTGATTTGTAATAGTTTAAACCACCTCAGATGACGTGTAAACCACAGAAAAGGGCAGCACAGCATGGTGATACCCACTATCCTGTCTTCGCTTTTTTTTTAATATACACTTAAGTCTTTCACATGGTTCATAAAACCGAGAGGCTGTTGACTCAGTATTCTGTTTAACAGGCAGTTTTAACTGTCATTATTTTTTAGTTTTTATTATTTTGGGGGGAAGGCAACTAGGTTTATTCATTTATGTATTTAAGGGAGGTAGTGGGGATTGAACCCAGGACTCCGAGCACGTGCTCTACCACTGAGCTATACCCTTCCCTCCTCATTACTTCTTTTTAAATTTTCTGCTTTAAAAAGCACTTGAAGTCCGATGAGGAAAACCTGGAAATCACCACAGCGGCCTCTGAGGAGCAGCTCCCGGTCGCTCGCAGCCGCCCCGCCCTGTGGACAGGGCCAGCGCAGGGCCCAGGGTCCACAGGGCCCACAGTGGGGCCGCGAGCACCACTCGCCCCGCCGAGCCCTCCAGCTCCGCAGCTCTTGCCCGGACCCGCTCCAGTTCACAGCTTGGCCTATGGCTCCGGGAGCAGGAAGAACCGAGCGACCTTCTTCACTTCCATCCTGCGAGCGGAGCTCCCAGGAATCAGCACTAACCCCAGGGCAGGACTTGTGGGACCGGTGACTGAGGCACCGGCGGGAGGAAGGGACCTTCTGCAAAACTATTCACAACAGGCAAAGCCGGCAACGCGCCCTCCGTCCCGGAGTGCGGGTCCGCGTTCCTAACAGGTTTCCCAAGTGCAAACTCGTAACGCAGCGGAAGGACGCCGGCAGGTCCCGGAGCTCCTGCGCCGTGGGAATCTCACTCAGAGCGCGTCCCCTGCAGGAACGACGCCAGCGGCCGCTCGCAGGGCCCGCCCGGCCGCGACCCGCGCCGAGCGCCCGCCCGCCGGCCGCTGAGCCGAGGCTCCGGAGCGCCGGCCCCGCCGCGCCCACCCCGCCCCCCAGGGTCTCCGGGGTGCGGGCCCCAGTCCCGAGGCGGAGCGAGGCGCGGGGCCCTGGCACCGGGTCCCCACTAGCCCACCCCCGGCGCCCGCTCACCTGGGGGTCGGGGCGCCTCCGGTTCCGCCCGCACGCAGACAGGACGAGATCGCCGGGCGGGCGCTCGCCTCCCAGCCGCGTCCCGCCGCCGCTCTTTGTGTCTGGAGGCCCCGGCGCCGCGCTCCTCCCGGCCCGCAGGCGCCGCGCTGCTCTGGGCGCGGGCGGCGGGGCGGGGCCGGGTGGTGGGTGGAGCTGGCGGGCGGGGCCAGAGGCCGCAGGGCCAAGGCAGGCGCGGGGCCGGAGCGGAACCGGCGTAGGTGGGCCGTACCCGCGGCCACCGAGCGGGAGTCGGGGCGTGGCCGGGGCGGAGTGGGCGGGGCCGGGCGGGGACCTGGGGCCCGTGGGGCGCACGGGGCCGGTGGGGCCGCGTGGGGAGAGTGCGGGGTGGCTACTCGAGAGCCGACGGGGTCCCCGCAGACCGGGGGGGGGGGTGTCTCGGGAAAAGTTTAGAGCCTCAGGGAGTGAACCCTGGGGCTGACCTCGCTGATCTGTGTGAGTGATGCTCCCTTCACAGGTCTTGGCCTCGCATCCTCCTCCGGTAACAACCCCGGGAGGTTGGTCAGGCCATACCCCAATTCACAGTTGAGACACTTTAGGTTATTGCCTTCCATCATGTATTCAATCAATAAATATTTACTGAGCACCTACTAATGCCAGGCATTGTCCTAGGGGCTGAGAACAGAGCAGTGACAATGAGCATAGGGCGTTGGCAAAAAAAATCCCTGCCCCTGGGCGGGGAGAGTATAGCTAAACCAAATACCCCTGTACCTGAAGAAACTGTCTTTCCTACAATACTTAACACCCACTGGGTCCTGGGCACCACTGTATCTAAGATGCTTGTGCATCTTAGATGGTACATACATGTATGAGATCAGAAACCGTCCACCTCCGTCAGTATTCCAGGTACAGTGCACTCTAGGCCTTCCTCTGTACAGTGTTTGGGGGACCCTGTGGACAACTGAGAATTTATGGCTTTCTGAGTATACCACTATGAGGAATCTACAGATAAAAAACAGACAAAACATCATTGTTATATCACTTTTTTAATCTTAAGAAATATTACTCTAAAACAAAAACATCATTAAGAAAATAATAGGTCATTCCAAGATTTCTTAATATCTTCTGTAACATTCCACTCAGAAGGCAGAAAATCACAAAGTTCTTCCCTAAGGAAGGGTGCAAATGGAATGTAATACTGCATTACTGCACTGTTTAGAATACAAACTGAAGACGAGGAAACTCAGTTATATCATTCCCCCCAGCTCACTTCTGCGGAAGAACGGCAGCTCGACATCCTGGGTGCTCTGGCCGCGGCCCACAGCTGTGACCTTGGATCAGTGATCCCAGTGATCCTCCTCAGTCAGCATTAAGGATGCGCCGTGCTTACACTTGTCCTATGGGAGGCGTCCTCCACATCACACTCCGATCCACCACAGAAATCACACACACAACTATTCTGTCACGATCCTCCTACCTAACAATTTTAAACCAGCTAAGGTAGAACTGAGGTCACATAGGCTCCGCGCCAGGAAGAGCTACACGGGAACCACTCCCTGTTCACAAACATCCAGCTTCAGAGTGACAGCACCCTGGACAGTCAAGGACACAGTCACATTTTAAAAAAGGAAGAGTGAGAAGTCAACAGGCATAAGCACCAGTGGCAGAGAATCCTGCTCTTGGCAGGATGCTTGAAGGAGCCACGGCTGTATGTATCCTAGCAATCTAACATTTTACACTGGTAGTTCCTTACACAAAAGTAAAAAAAAAAAAAAAAACCCAAATAATTTTTTTCCTTAATTAACCGTTTTACTCCAAGTTTGGCTGGTAAAATCATGAGACTTGCTAGCCTAATGGTCTTGAGAAAATTTTCTAGTTGCAAGATGCCTCACTATGGAGTCATTAATTAGTAGGCTCAAAGCAAACCCTGAATTGGACAAATTTGTGAAACAATGACGTATTTCCCCAAATTTGAAAAA
Source organism: Camelus ferus (assembly GCF_009834535.1). Lineage (NCBI taxonomy): Eukaryota > Metazoa > Chordata > Mammalia > Artiodactyla > Camelidae > Camelus > Camelus ferus. The sequence goes on along the minus strand of NC_045714.1, from coordinate 15,831,978 downwards.
CAGGAGATTGAAGGCAGATGTTAACACCAAACAAAGCCCAGCAAGTGTTAAAATGGCACCCTGGAATTAGTTCGTAGCAAAACCTAATTTTCTACTAGTTCTCATCATGTGGTTGAGCTCTTCAGTCAGCAGACGACAGGTAGGGCAGCAGGATTAGCAGCACCGAACAATTCCCCTCCGATGTAGCCACAGAAGGGAAAAGATTTCTGGTGCCAAGTGCTGGCTCTCATCCTTAGCAAAGCAGGCCAGTCCCTCAATCCCACTGTGTGCCTGGGAGAGATAGCAAAAGTAGTTCCATAAGAGGCAAAGACTAACAGGAACCTCAAAGCTCACTCAGGAAAGACGTGAAAGTATCATGGAAAAGGAGCACCATGCTGCTGATTTTAACAGCTTTTTTACTGGAGGAATTTGTTGGTCATGTCTACAGCATAGGAAAATTACCCCCCTGCAAAGGTAATGCAGAAAAATTAGATTCATAGGAGGGGTATACATTCAGAGTAGGGAAAAATATGGTGCATGTTATAAAAACAGAAAATATGAAAATCATTTCACTATGAAATGTCTGGATTTGCATGTGACTTGGTATTTATTTCATATTAACCAGATCCAACTGCTCTAATAAATCTCTATCATATATGTTTTAGAATACCTATTTTTTAAAAAAATACATTTTCAAGCCAAAACATAAAATCTGTGTTTGTGTGTCCATGTATAAGTTATCCTCCCTGGTATCTTCCTGGATCCAAGATGCTAAGAGATTAATAAAATAATTTTTTAAAAAATCTCAAGCCACAGATTAACAAATAAGACTTCCTCAAGTTTTTTGGTTGACACCACTAAAAGTAACTTGTATTAATACACTCTGAATTTTCAGGTATAAATACCAGTCAATGGTTGGCTGGCCATTAAATGACAAGTATAATTATTCCAGAACTGGGTCATAGTATATAGAATGCCTTAACTTTTCTTAGGTGAAGCTCTGTAATTTGACCCTAAAATTCCTAAGCACGCCCCTTTCTGTGCTCTAAGCTGACACACTGACTCTGCAGTCTATACTCTGTAAGAGAGCAGGTAATTCCAGCACAGAAGAAACTATATAATGCGGCATGGGGGATGACTTCAATGGCACTGTTCCATTTCTGTTTATCCAGACCGTTGCTTTCAGCCCGGCATTGAGGCCTCCTTGAATATCGGTTTCTAGGGTGTCCCCAACCATCACGCAGTCCCCAGGCTGGACTCCCAGAAGATCACAGGAGTAATAAAATATGGAAGGGGCTGGTTTCTCCTCTTCCTGTTCTCCACCTACAACAATAGCATCGAAATAGGACTGACAGGCACAAGCCTCGATCTTCTCCCTCTGTGTCTGTCTTTCTCCATTTGTTAATAAAAGCAGGCGGACTTCCTTCCGAAGTTCAGTGAGCATGGCTTTGACATCTTCCGCTAGTGTCATATGCTGTAAACGTGTAGATTTCCACAGGAAATAACATTCTTCGGCCAATTTCCTATTGGCTGCACCACCTTTTGTTTCCTGGATCGCTTCCTCCCAGTGTGAAGTCCTTAGGTCAGTAATGCACATATTGGAAGGATGAAAACACTCCTTGCTGAGTTTAACCTGAACTTTGTCACAGATGATTTCGGCCTCTTCTTTGTACTGGTATTTTGATTGTAAGAGCTTTATCACCTGAATAAGGGAAAATAACTCCATCAGCATACTCCATGTCTTTAACACTCATGCCCTGAGAAGCTGTGAGGCTACAAACCCAGAGCAGAGACAGATTTTAACTCCACTCCTCTGTCTTAAAGAAGCTCTATTACCACACCATTTCTGGTGGGAATTAGTCTTAATTTTCCTCCAATTCTTTGTTTGTTTTTTGGGGGGAAGGTAATTAGGTTTGTGTATGTATGTACGTATGTATGTATTTATTAATGGAGGCATTGGGGTTTGAACACTGGATCTTGTGCCTGCTAAGCTCGCTCTACCAAGAAGCGACACCCTCCCCCCAAACTGGTCTTATTTTTAAAGACTACCAGAGTGAAGATCTCTCAGCCCCTCCAGACAACTCATTCTTTTTGCTAAAACCAATCTCTATCCTAAGAAGATTATTTATATATAGCTAATAAAAATCCTTCATTGGCAGTTTAAGTCTACTGTCTTTCATTCTGGTCATGAACACATAAAAATAAAATGACTTATATTTAGTAAAACATTCAAAATTTCTTTCTTTTTTTTTTCTAAAGGTTCCACCCTTCTCTTTTTATTTATTTTTAAAATTTATTTTGGGAGGAGGTAATTAGCTTTTTTAAATTTATTTTTTAATGCAGGTACTGGCAACTGAACCCACGACCTTGTGTGTACTAAGCACACACTCTACCACTGAGTTACACCCTTCCCCCTTTTCAAGTGTCTAACAACTAATACTTAGACACTTCCCAGAAATACTACTAGTTCACCTAACCCTTCCTCTCCTTATGTTTGGAGGTCTAAGTTAACATCATATAAAAGGGGACCCAACCCTATACTTTTAAAAACACGTGTATGTACCTCTAATGGAATCAAGCATGTTCTGTGATTTCAGCAGTTTAATGCCAGTGCTTCTCCCAAACTTAGTTTTCGAGAGTAAAAAACCTCAAGTAGTTCTGAGTCCCTGTCTTGGCCACACGGGCTCTAGACCCCTTATCACAGCCCCTTTTGTGCTCCCACAGCTCCTTCCTGGTTGTTTGTTAGCAGGTTCTTATCCCCTTGGCCTGTCTCCTAGCATTTACCAAGACCCTAACTTGGCAGCAGGATGCCCAAGGCTCACATACATTGTTTCTGATCGTGTCTACACTCTTCAAGGGAGATCCCTTTTTGAGATGAGGGACTGGAAGGTCAGGACTGTTAATAACTGGCCCCAGCTGAGGTTTAACCACATACTTGCCTACCTCCAAAGGCCGTACGCTTGCCTTTGCACTACTGGACCAGGCACTGGAGACTGGACATCATGACCTCATCTGGTGGGGAAAATCACCACCGCAAATGCTGGGCTGAGCGCCTTGACAGGCACACGAAAAAGTGCGGAAATAAGGAGCAATCCTAGGGTCGTCGGGCATGGAAGGCAGAGAAGGCACCTTTAAACCAAGGAGTTACCGAGCCTCGAAGGTGGAGATGGGAGGAGGTTTGACATTCCAGACATAACAACAGCACAATGACAGAACCTGGAATTTTGTGAACTGGGAAAGGCAGCTGAGTTCAGGCACAATGGAAGGCATGTGAAGGAGATGCTAAGAGGTGAGGCTGGAGAGGCTGCAGTGGATGCTGCCCCGATTCCCTGGCACGCGCTACCCTACACATGCCAATGGCTTCATACCGCATGGACTTGGGCTTCTCTGCCTGAGAACTTCATTTGGCCAAGGGGCACCCATGTGTATAGGCTGAAGCCAGAGTATAGCCCTAGAAGCAGGCCTCAACCAGTTAGAGGCAGAAACTGGTGTGCTTCCAGTCACAGAGAACAAACTTATGGTTACCAGGGGTAAAGGGAGTGGGAAGGGATAAACTGGGAGTTCGAAAATTGCATCTCTTGGGGAGTGATGGAAATGTTAGCTATCTTGATTGCGATGGTGGTTTTGCGGGTGTATACATCTACCAAAGTTCACCAAATTGTACATTTTAAATATGTGTAGTCTACTGTACAGGAATCATACCACAATAAACATGTTAAAAAAATACTTCTTCCAAGCTTTCAGGATCAAATTTTGAAAAAAAGGAAAATGAAATGGACATGCCTCTTGGGAGGGCCACGTAAAGCACAAAGCATGTCTGCGTGCTGACTCCCAGAGTCCCCCACTGTTCATACCGTTCCCTGCTCATTAATACAACCTGTCTGAGATTCCTTCCCTTCCCAGTCTTACTCTGTCACTCCCCTTCCTGGGATCCTACCCTACGGGAACTACCTGCACTTGAAGTCCCTGTCTTGGGGACATCTGGAGAAAGGCAACCATGCCAAGGAGATTTTGGATCTTTGCAGACGAGTGCAGTACACTTAACTGGGACTAAAAATTGTCTGTTGTTGAAGGAAAGCAGTGAAATAAGTTCAACTGTGTTGCCCTAAACTCTACAGGGAATAAATGAGCTGCTAGTCACAGCAGACACTCTATTCACCTCCTGAACAGGGGAACAGCTGAACAGACACATTCTTCCTTCAGAGTATGAGAAGCACGTCACAGGTAAAGGGAACAGTTCTCAGGCTATGTGTGCTACTCGGCAAATGTAAGAGTTAAAAAAGGTCCTGCCGGTCCGAGAAAAATGTATCAGCCCTAGGAGTTCTAGACGAAGGCAAAACACTGACACTTGTTGCTTTTTAAAGTTAAATTTCAATGAACAAATTCAGCTTATTCCATCTTCATAGTGATGTCACCGTCTTTTCCAGCAATGTCAACTGAACTACTCTTGAGGTACGACTGAAGGTCACTCTAAAGTCCTTAGCAACACTATTGATACACAATAAAAGGACACAGGCCTCTAGGACTCCACAGGACTCTCACTGAAACAGGGCCTGGCTCAGTTAGTTAGTAAATGAGACTCCCAACAGAGATCCCACTGCCTGGACGCCGCAACTGGTGACTCATTAAGCACATTCTTGGGCTCTGAAAGAGTAGACTGGCCCACCTCAAAGGGGAGACTCTTTGTAAAGGCATATTGCCCCCCCAGGTTTCAAGCCTGTTTCCCAACTTTGCCGTTTTGTCACACAGCGACTAGTTACATATTCTTTTGGAATAACAAGCAGCATTTTAGTATCAGTGACATCTTTGGTGGGGGGGGGGCATTGTGTATCAGTCATTCACATATTACTATCAGTTCAAACAGAACTAAAGCCTAAGGTGCAGGAGTGTACATGACTAGTGAGAACTCCCTAACGTCTGCACTGGGAGAACAGCGTTGTATCTGAACTGGGGCTGGAGGAAAAAGATCTCGAATTTAGAGGTATGATGACATTTTCTACTTCAAAACTCTACTTAAGGGTAGAAACACAAAAAAAGGAAACTCTTCTACCTCCGGCTCTCTGGACCCAGAATTAAAGTTAATCCTATCAGTACTAATGCTTAGCTGTGATTTAAGAGGACTTTTTGAGGGCTAGTGTGGGAACCATGTAACATTTTATAGCATATGATTATGATATGAAGTGGCTGAATTCCAAATGACACTAATTTAAAAAGACATGCTCACAAAGCATGACGGCTGCATACAGACTAACAATTCAAGTGGTGTTTGTTATTTTTAGTTCAAGTCTTTATTTAAAAATCATCTACTCAATGAGGCCTGATCTGACCAACCTATTTTAAAATTTTAGTTTTCTCCCCTCCATTTTTTCTAATACACTTATAAGCACGTTTATTATGTTCACTGTCATCCCCACTAGATAGTAAACTCAAAAACACAGAAATCTTTTTTGCTTTTCTGTAGAAGGCTTCCTAATTTTCTATAGAAGGCTTCCTCTTGAGTAGTGACATTGAAAGACAGACCTGAAGAGGGTAGAAAGAAATAACTTTCCCAGATGATCAAAAAAAAAAAAAAGTTAGAACTGCCAAAGCATTACTGAAGAAAAAGAATGAAGCTGGAGGAATAACTCCCCCAGACTTCAGACAATACTACAGAGATACAGTCATGCATGGTATTGGTACAAAAACAGGCACATGGATCAGTGGAACAGAATAGAGCCCAGAAATGAACCCACAAACTTTTGGCCAATTAATCTTTGACAAAGGAGGCAAGAACATAATACAATGGAATAAAGACAGTCTCTTCAGCAAACAGTGTTGGGAAAACTGGACAGGTGCATGTAAATCAATGAAGTTAGAATACTCCCTCACACCATACACAAGAATAAACTCAAAATGGCTTAAAGACTTAAACATAAGACAAGACACAATAAACCTCCTAGAAGAAAACATAGACAAAACATTATCTCACATACATCTCAGCAATGCTGTCCTACGGTAGTCTACTCAAGCAATAGAAATAGGAGCAAAAATAAACAAATGGGACCTAATTAAACTTACAAGCTTTTGCACAGCAAAGGAAACCATAAGCAAAACAACCACCTACGGAATAGAAGAAAATATTTGCAAAAGATGAGACTGACAAGGGCTTGATCTCCAAAATATATAAACAGCTCATATGACTTAATTAGAAAAAAACAAACAATCCAATCCAAAAATGGGCGGAAGACATAAACAAGCAATTCTCCAATGAAGACATACAAACGGCCAATGGGCACATGAAAAAATGTTCAATGTTGCTAATTATCAGAGAAAAGCAAGTGAAAACTACGAGGTATCACCTCACACCAGTCAGAATGGCCATCATTCAAAAGTCCACAAATGACAAGTGCTGGAGAGGGTGTGGAGAAAAGGGAACCTTCCTACACTGTTGGTGGAAAACAGTACAGAGATTCCTCAAAAGACTAAAAATAGACTTACCATTTGATCCAGCAATCCCACTCCTGGGCATATATCCAGAGGAACCTTAATTCAAAAAGACACCTGCGCCCCAACGTTCATAGCAGCACTATTTACAATAGCCAAGACATGGAAATGACCTAAATGTCCCTCAACAGCTGACTGGATAAAGAAGTTGTGGTATATTCATATAATGGAATACTACTCAGCCATAAAAACGACAACATAACATCATTTGCAGCAACATGGATGTCCCTGGAGAATGTCATTCTACGTGAAGTAAGCCAAAAGAGAAAGAAAAATACCATATGAGATTTCTCATATGTGGAATCTAAAAAAAAAAGAAAAAAGAAAAGAAAAGACTAATGAACATAAATACAAAACAGGAATAGACTCATAGACATAGAATACAAACTTCTGGTTGCCGGGGGGAGGGGGGTGGGAAGGGACAGACTGGGAGTTTGAAATTTGTAGATACTGACAGGTATATATAGAATAGATAAACAAGATTATACTGTACAGCACAGGGAAATACATACAAGATGTTGTAGCTCACGGTGAAAAACAATGCAACAATGTATAAGTGTATGTTCATGTATGACTGAAAAATTGTGCTCTACACTGGAATTTGACACATTGTGAACCAACTATAACCCAATAAAATAAAAATTTTTTAAGTTAGAACGGATATAAATAATCTGTATGACTCCTCCCCAAGCCGCAGGCAATGGCTGGACCTTTCCCCCTTCCTGCTTCATAAATCATTCAGATTTAGGAAAGCTGACATATTACTTTTGAACAGACCAACATTTATGGGTGTTGTGTTCTTATGTGATAAAGTGATCCTCGTATAGTTAATTCTGCACATTTCATAGAATATTCATAAAGGAAATGGTAACAGAACCAAGTCTGGAGAAATGGAGAACCATCCATCCAGCATTCATTTAATATTTACCATGTTTCAAACATGATGAATAAGACAATTTTTCCCTCTTAAGAGTTTTTCCCTCACTATTTAGTTGTAGGCATCTCAGTAACAAAAAATAACTGCAACATCCTTTGACAAGTGCATTAAAAGATATCTGAACAAAATACAGAGCTGGTATAAGGGAGGGTGTAAAGACCAGGGAGGAATACCATCTGATTTTTGTTTTGGAAATTTCACTGTGGTAGGAATGTAGAGGAAGAACTGGATGTGATAGGCCTGGAATCAAGGCAGCAACAGTCTCAATGACAGACACGTCCAGTTTTAACTAAGACAAGGGCAGGGTTAGGGGCAGACTGGGTGACAAGGTGGATGGCAGCACAAATCTGAAACACTGGATACTATGTACTTCCCACACATTATATTAAACCTAGTTGACAGGGTTACTGAGGACTAATATCACAATTCAAATTTTATAATGAAGATTTGAGACTTTGATGGTTAACTTGTTCAGGTGCTTTGAGCTAGGTAATGAGAGCTGTGATTCAAACTCAAACGTCTGATTTTAATGCCTAAACTCTTGGTCTATAGCAAGAATTGGACTAAAACAAGCATTTAATCACAAAACACTGGATGTGGCCTGCCAAGTACATGTAGGTAAGCGTGTACTGTCTGCAGCTAGAGATACTGGAGGCAAGACAGCACAGGGTGACGCCCCTAGGGGCAGCGCCAAAGGCATGGGGATGGAAGGGATGGTCAACAGTGTTTAATGCTTCAGTGAAGCCAGTAAGACAGACTAACGTCCAGTGATTCTGGCAATTTGGGAAGTGCCTAAGGACGGTGAGTCTACTTCGTTCCAGAGGCAAAAACAAAAGATACATTGTAAAGGATTTGTGAATAAGCAGGAAGTAGAAACATGGAGATAATGGGTACAGATTTGTCTTCAAACACATGGCTGTCAAGAGAGGTAAAATCTTGTGGCAGAAGGGGCCAAGGGGGGCGTTCTTTTTAAAGTATTGGACAGGTCTGAACGCGCAGCAGGGGCGGAATGCACCAAGGAAGGGTGAAGACGCTGAGGGTTAGGGAGATAAAAACCTCAGGGTTGGAAGGATTAGTTGCTGAGAGTGGGTTTTTCCGATCTGATAACCCTTAGTTTTCTCCTTGAAGCTGAAGGCAGAGGAAAGAAAGCAGGGCTGGCTTAGCGGCTCGAAGAGCACAGGAAGGTCTGAAAGAGCACCAGTGGGCGCAGAGGAGAGGCCGCTGCTGAGCAAGCCCCGCGAAGCGCGGACCGGAGCTGAGCGTCCCCTCAGCAACCTCCAGAGGGCCACGCCCCTGGCAAGGACAGCGGGGGGCTTCCCGCGGAGGAAACTCGAGTCGCCAGAAGGAAGGCCTGCCTCCCGGGTCCAGAGAAGACCACCCTCCCGCGGTCAGTCCCGGCAGAACGCCAGCGCCTCGCGGCGCGGCCGCCCTCCGTGCGCGGGGGCGACTCTGCCCTCGTGGCAGCTCAGCAACATCCTTCCGGCCGCCCGAGCGCCGGGCGGCCGTCAGCCCCCGCCCCCGCTCCGCCCGCGCGGGGGGGAACCAGGGCCTCCGGGACGAGAGCCCCCACCCCGGGGGGAACCAGGGCCTCCGGGATCAAGGGCCTTCGGGAACCAGGAGCCCCGGCGCCACGCAAGCCAACGGGGCAGTGGGCCGGGGCCTGAGGGGTCGAGGGCGCCTGGCCCGCCGGAGGGGGCGCGGGAGCCGGGACGTTACCTCCAACATGCCCTTCCGACTCGCCCCGGCGGTGTCGATGAGCGTGTTGTCCAGGTCGAAGAAGACCGCCCGCACCCGGCTCAGACCCATGCCGCCGGCCGCCGCCCGCGCAGGCGCGATGCGGGCCCACCGGCGTGGGAGACGCGGGCGGAGCCTCGGCCCCTCGACCCTTCCGCGCTGTTTCGGGGAACTCCCGCGAGACGTCTCCCTACCTGAGCGCCGGCGAGCCGCGAGTTCCCGCGAGACTTCGGCATCGCGGTCTCCGGGCGCGCGGGGGCGTCCCGTCGTCGCGGTGCGAGCGGTTTCCTCAGCCGCTCGTGTGCGGCCGGTGCTCGGAAGTGCGGCCTCTGCCTTCGCGCCTGTCCCCGCTCGTCTCTTTCCTCCTTGTGCCCTCCTTGGGGGAGGAGGGCGCCAGGCTGCCGGGGAGCGGGTTCCTGGGCCCGGGACGCCCGGGAGGAGACGGAAGAAGCGGCCTCCCAGCCCGGTGGGGGTGTCCTCGCCCGCGGAGCGGCCGGCGGCGCGGGAGCGACCGTCCGAGGCCGCGCCTCCGTGGGAGGGTTGCGTTCCGAGCTCGGAACGTGCGGCCCGGCCCGCCGAGCTCGCGCGGCCGGGGTGTGGAACCGCGTCGGCGCCGGAGGCGGGCAGCCCGGGTCTGGAGGCCCTCGTTTGGCGGCGGCGTCTGAAGACCAACGTGTGTCTGCCTCGGCGGCGCTTCCTGAAGCCTCGGTTCCCGGGGGACTCGGTTGCAGCCAGAGGCCGAGGCACCTGGAGAGGCCGGTGACCCTCCCTCCCGAGGGCAGTGACCCTGTGCCTTCTGCCGTCGGCGGAATCTGGTTCCTGGGCCGGGCCTCGTGTTCTGTCCGCGCCGTCGGTGCCGGCGACCCCTGACGTGTGGCGCTGCGGCCGTCCCCAGGGACCAGGGATTGCCCGCCCGGTGTAGCAGGGCACAGGCCGAACTTGGCCTGCTCCCTGGTTTTGTTGGATCAGTGAGCTGAGTGGCTTTTTATAGCTTTTAAAGTAATGGAAAAAATCAAAGGGAGCGTATTCGTGACACGTGGAAACTAAATGAGATCCAGGTCTTAGGTCCACGGGTAGTTTCACAGGGGCCCGGGCCCACCTCATTTACAGATTGTCTTGCTGCCTTTGCCCCACAGTGACAGAGTCGGCACTGAGGCCACGGGGCCTGCAGGGCCGAAAGCAGCGGCTGTCTGGAACTTGGTGGAAAAGATCTGCCCGGCCCTGCGGCGCCCGCCGACTGCCGGGCTGCTGACGTCCGGCGGGTCTGGACCAGCTGTGTCTGCGGTACCAGGCCTCCTCCGGCCGCGCGGACTGCAGTGTCCGCGTTTTGGGACAGTATCACAGTTGACCTCTTTGCTGCTGTGGGGAGTAGGCGAATATCCATTCCTCAGAAGCAGGACTCTGGTTACCCTGTTGACGTGCAGAGCTAGTCTATCAATACTGGTCATTTAGATTAGCAGTTAGACGAAAGTATGAGCGCATTGGTTGGAGTTACTTTTTTAATTGCCTGAATTGTCAGGATGAGTATTGCATAAAACTGCTTATGGACACATGAAGTTTATAGGATTGGAGCGATTTTCCTCCTTTCTCTTTTTTTGATGTGCACATAGAGTTTATTGACCTGGGCGCAAATCCAAAGTCAGGATCCACAGCAATTGCGTGTGTCATCAGTCCTCCTGGTTTGAGGGGTTGGGGTGTTTGACAGGGTTCCCTGCGTGACAAGTACTCTAGTCCACTTCTGCTGCTTGCAGGGGGGTGATGGCCAGATACAGTGTGCTGATGACCGTTGTTTCTTCTAGTGAGATGTCTCCAGGTTTTCAGACGTTGCAGTTAACATTTGTGAACCAGTGAATTTTCCCGTGCACTTTAAGGCAGTGAGATGCACAAGCTTATAGATGGGCCTCAGGTTATTAAGTGGTCAGCTTGACAGAGTTGACACTAGAGGATGTTTTCACACTTGCAGGAAGCAAGGTCAAAGTAAAAGATTAATAATTGTGAGACTTGATGAAGGAGCACAAGTGAAAACTAAACTACAGCACTTGCTTTTCCCACGTTCTGCAGAACGGCACCGCTGCTGTGCAGCTGCTTCCACCCAGCATCCACCCTGCCTTTTCCGTCCTGCCCTAGGGAAAGTCTTTTTCAGACCCTTCCCACCCACCTCATGTGCAAGTTCGTCGCAACTGCATGACTTCAAAAGAGAGTGCTGGGGGACACACGGAGGGGCCAGAGCCGCAGGTGGTAAAAGAATTTACCAAGAGCAAGAAGTTTAAGAACAAAGGAAAAGGTTAATAGTTAAGCTGCTGTAGGCAACAGCGGGCCGCATAGGTTCCTGCATGCCCATCGAGTGTGAACGTGCAGGACCTTTTATCAGCGAAGGGGCTGGGGACACAAAGGGCGGGCGGAACAGCCTTCTGGCTGGCTGTAAACGAGATGAGGCGCTCTGGTACACGGGAGGATAGTGGACTTACGGCTCCAGGAAGGTGGAGACGTTGGCTGACACCAGCAGGGGAGTGGGATTTATGACTCCGAGAAGGAGGAGACTTGGGCTGAGATGAGTCATTTCCATTTCCAGGGTGGTCAGTTCTGCTGAGGCAAACCCCTGTCAGGAGCTTGTCTTCCACAGAGGGGCGGGCAGACACCCCAGGGCTGGAAGCTGGGGCCGTGCGGCCTCGGCAGGCACCAGCTGTCCTGGCAGAGGTTTGCCCCGTGGGCTCAAGGTTTTCCCAGGATGGGCCATTGCTTAGCTGACAGGACAAAACAGAAACCACCTGGAGAGAGTCTCGCAGGCCCCACTCCACCTGCCCAGCTGTCACCAGCTGTCCCCTCCCCTGCCAGACGGCCTTAATGTGAGCCGCCCCTGCTGCCTGTGTGGCTGAGCCTTCAGCTGTTTGCTAGATGCCCCGCTCTTTCTTAGGGACATCTTTTCAGCAGTTCTTCCCTCTCTGCATCAGCAGCGCCCTCCCACCGTTGGACCCACTCCTCTCACTCACAGCGCTGTGCTGAAACTCCTCTGGAAAGTCGCCAGGGGCCTTCACTTGCTAAATCCAGTAGCCATTCCCTGGGCTTGCCTTCTTGTCCTGTCAGCATCTTCCCATCTAGCTGGCCCCTTTCTCGTACATACGCTTTGTTCGCTTGGCTTTCAGGACACCACACTTCCTTAATTTTCTTTTTTGCTCCTGACTACTCTTCATAATCTCCTTTGCTGATGCCTCATCTCCCTGACTTTCTGGTGTTAGAGGGCCCCAGGGCTGCCTCACTACACTCACTCCCTCAGAGAATCTCCTTCATTCACTTTCATGACTTTAATTACCATTTATAAGGGGGTGGGTAGAGCTCAGTGGTAGAGCACGTGCTTAGCACAGCGTGAGGTCCTGGGTTCAATCCTCAGTGCCTCCATTACAAAACAAACAAACCTACCACCCCCCAATATCCCCCCAAATATCAGTTTATGTATAAGCTGATGACTCATAAAATGCTATCTCCCCTGATCCCTTAGGAACCATCTTGGCAGAGAATAGGAAAATAAATAAAGCCATTGACCATTTTAGAGGCAGTCAGTCACACCTGTATTTTAAGAAATGCAATATCCAAACTACAGTAAGATGTCATTTTTATATATAGGATAACCAAAAGTTAAATGTCTAAGTTATACATCAATAAAGCTGATTATAAAAACAAAACAAAACACAAAAACAGCTTCTCTACAACCTGGACCATCTGATCCCAGGTATGTTACATAAAGTAAAAACAATATTTAACACCTTTATTATAGTATGATTCCTGTACAGTAAACTACACATATTTCCTATGTACAATTTGATGAATTTTGATAGATGTATACGCCCATGAAACTACTACCACAATCAAGGTAGCTAACATTTCTATCACTCTCCAATCAAGAGTTGCAAATTTTGAATTACCAGTTTATCCCTTCCCACCCCCTGTACCCCGTGGTAACCATAAGCTTGTTCTCTATGTCTGTGAGTCTATTTCTGTTTTGTTAGTAAGTTCATTTGTGACCTTTTTATAGATTCCTATGTGAACATCGCATGGTATTTTTCTCAGAAAGTAAAAATTATTTCGGCTTACTAACACACTATGTCTTCCTCTGCAAAATGGAGATTCCAATCCTAACTTACAAGTTGGTTAAGAGGATAAAATATGGCAATAATTGTAAAGCCAGGACCTAGGAGAGGACAGTTGTTCCATAAATGCTAATTGAATCTTTTTTTTTTCCCTACAAGACCTGGTCTACACCGGGAATGCATCAGCCTGAGTAAAGTGCTGAGAGAAGGAATGTTGGGACAATGATGGAGATGTCCTAAATGAGGGCACAAGGTCTAGGGAATATTCCTCACAAAGACGCCTGGTTATCTGCGAACTAGCTGAGGCTCTGAGCCCCAGAGGGGACAGTGCAGGTCACAAGATGTCAGACACAAGCGAAGGACACCCACCATTGTCTGGAGCAGAGAAGGCCTTGTAGGAAGGCAGTAGATAAGGAGCACCCACCGGAGCCGGGCTGTCCTCCCTTTCCCCAGCAGAGTCCTCTCCTGGGCGGGCAAGGGACTGGAGGAAGTAGAGCCAGGGGCTAAGAAAGGGTGTGACCCTCAGAATGTCCTTGGAAATTCCCAAGCCTGGGAAATGGCCTCCTCTTTTTTCTTTTTTCAAGTATTAATCCTGCCAGAGAAGAAAAGAACCATGGGCAGCTTCCTAAGAATAGACCCAGAGTGTATGTGTAAGATCAGCCTGTCCTGACGCGATACTGACACAGAGCAGAAAGTTCATTCTCTTTGTGCCTCTGGAATAAGGAGATTTCACTGTCAGTAATATCCAACACGTATGGAACATTAAGTATACACCTCAGATGGTTCCCGGTGTTATACAAGATTTCCTCATTCAGTCCCCACAAGGACCCTATGAAGGAGTTATTTTTCACCCATCTTTTTCAGGTGAAGAAACCTGGCACAGTTTAAATACCTTTCTCAAAGTGATGGCACCCAGGTCTGCAGTCTCGCTGTGGAGGGCACGCTCTTAACCAGTAGGCATGGCTGTGACAATTCTCAGTGTGTGTACAGGTTGGGGACTTGGGTCAAACCAGATTAGTTGCAAGGGAATGTGTTACAACTGCTTGAAGGATTCATGGGATACATCTGGGTTCTGTTTATGATTTTTCCATAAAATATCAAAGCTGTTGTTACTGAACCCAAGTTTGTATGCCTGATGCACAGTGAGGCCAAAAAATACCGAAACGTCGGCGTTTGGAGCAGAGAAAGGTTTATTGCTGGGCTGAGCAAGGAGATCTGGTGGCTCATGCCCCCAGAACCCCAAACTCCCCGAAGGGTTTCAGCTGAGCAATTTTTAAAGGCGGCTGAGGGAGGAGCGTCCCTGGGTGACCAGCTGTGCACAATTCTCTGTATGGCCTTAGGCGCCAGAAGGTCTGGGGGCTGTGTGCCCATGATCGTCCAGTAGTTAATTTCTTCCATTTGATGGTGGTTTTTAGCATGAGATACTATTATCTGGGTCCTTCAGAGAGGAGCTACAGCAGAGGACATGAGAGAGGGGTCTGCCTCGGGAAGGCCCCACAGGGTCCTGCTCAGTTACACTGTTATTTGGTGATTAGCCCACAGCCCCAGGGACATTGGAACAAATGCACCAGCCCCCACTTAAAATACGTGGGCAGACACAAATAGCCACCTTTTGTGTGATTTCATTGATAGGGAACGTCCAGGAGAGGTAAAGACACAGAGAGAGAAGGGGATTGGGGGGTTGTCGGGGGCTGGGGAGGGAGGAGGGGGAGTGTGTGCTTTAGATTCAGGGTTTTACTTGGAGGAATGAAGTAGTCTGAAACTAGACAGTGGTGATGCTCGCACAGCATTGTGAATGCACTTATTGCTCCTGAATTGCACAATTTAAAAGGGAAAAAGTAAATTTTATTACTGTAAACTTAAAACATAAAAAATAGATGACACCATAAATAACATAAAAGAAAAAGAGGAAATTACAGAGAACCCAAACAAAAATAATGCCAGGGGAAGGGAAGTAAAGTTCAGGTGTGGGTGTGGGATGACGGTGAGAATTCAGAGATGACGGTGCTAGTGGCTGCAGGGGCGACTCAGCCCGTGGGGATGGTGATGCCCGAATTGGCTCTGGATCGCCTAGAGGTGCAGGTGCAGGTGCAGGTGCAGGCACAGGGTCTCCCTGCAGAGCTGGTGGAATATGGCCCAGCTCTGGGTCTCCTGCAGGAGCAGGCGCAGCCCCTCCTTGCTGGCGTGGTGTTTCCTCATCTCGCTCTGGGTCTCCTGGTGGATCGAAATCTTCCTTTTTTGGGTCTCTGGCATTTTCCCCTGCCCCTACCTCCTCTGGATCTGTATCTGTTGGAAGTGAGAACTTTAAGTCTTGTGGAAGTGCTAAAGCTGTGAGAGAGGAAAAATTTACCCACATGCCTCCCTTTCCATGTGCCTTTTCAAGGACAGAAATCTTCCCAGAGCTTTCCAGACAAGTCCCACCCAGGAACTGCCCACAGGATGTGTTCTGTGACTGCATTCCACCAGATGGCTGGTCTGAGGCCTGTCTTTGCTCTGGTCCCAACA